>NC_143577.1:206514725-206851834 GCF_048544385.1 Mastigoproctus giganteus
CAGTGGGACCAGCTGATGATGTTACCAACAGCAAATTCAAAATGGGAAGCATTCAAAGAATTAATCTTGGAAGCTACTAGGCTTTACTTACCAACTAAGAAATATTGTTCGAGGTTTAGGCCTAAATGGATGTCAGATAAACTAATGAGACATATGGCAGAGAAGAAAAATGCATGGGATACATATAAATTAATGTGTGCTATGAAAGCCTATGATAGATATAAGCTAGTCTGTAACCAAGTCACAAAGGAGATTAGGCAGACAAAGCCAGATTATGAGAAATCCTTGACAAAGGATGCAAAGAAAAACAGAAAAGAGTTCTTTTCTTATGTAAACTCTAGAAGGATGGGGATGAATCAGATTGGTCCACTTGATATCGATGGTTCATCTGTTGATGATCGTGCTCATGTAGCTAACAAACTAAATGAATATTTTGGGTGGACATTTATACATAAGGAGTTATTCAGTTAGGGGAATGCCAGAGGTGTATTTATTCAACTCTGGCAGTAAGCTAGAGAATCTCGTAATAACTGAGAGTAAAATGGAGGAGAAATTGTTGAAGATAAACACAAGAAAGGCACCTGGGGTGGATGGACTCTATCCAGTTATATTAAAGGAGGTGGCAAAGGAAGTAAGCAAACCCTTAGCCATAATTATGAGAGCTTCCCTGGACTCAGGGGAGGTGTCCATATACTGGAAATGTGCAAATGTGACCCCAATCCACAAAGGAGGATCAAAGGGGGAGACAGGTAATTACAGACCTGTTAGTTTAATTTCTGTTCCGGGGAAATTAATGGAGGTACTAGTTAAAGAAGCATTGCAGGATCATATCAAAATCAAAAGACGTAACCTTGTTACGACTTTTACTTCCTCTAAATGATCAAGTTTGGTCATCTTTCCGGCACAACACGGTGGCCGCTCCGAGCGCCAGTCCGAAGACCTCACTAAATCTCAGTAAGCACGAGCTTATGACTCGTGCTTACTGGGAATTCCTCGTTCAAGGGGAACAATTACAACCCCCTATACCCATCACGAAGGAGGTTGATGGGGTTACGCAGTCCTTCCGGACAGCGATGAGCACGCTGATTCTTTCAGTGTAGCACGCGTGCGGCCCCGGACATCTAAGGGCATCACAGACCTGTTATTGCTCTGTCTTGTGCAGCGAAACCCCGCTTGTCCCTTTAAGAAGATGGACAGACTTTAATGATCAGTGCCCTATTTGGTAGGTTAGAGTCTCTTTCGGTATCGGAATTAACCAGACAAATCGCTCCACCAACAATTGTTCCACCAGTTATAGCTCGGACACAGCATGGATTTGTCAAAGGGAAGTCTTGTCTGACTAATTTGATAGGATAATATGATGTAGTCACAAAGGAACTGGATGCAAATAATAACTTTGATATCATATATTTGGATCTTAGAAAGGCTTTTGATACTGTTGCACTTGGAAGACTGCTGAACAAATTGGAACAGTGTAGCATTGGAGGCAAATTGCTGCAATGGATAAAGGGATGGTTGAGTGAGAGAAGACAGAGAATGGTAATCAGTGGACATTGCTCATCGTGGATTAATGTTATTAGTGGAGTCTCAGGGTTCAGTGTTGGATCCATTGTTGTTTTCTGTATTTATAAATGATATTGATGATGGTATATCAAGCTTAATGTCCAAGCTTGCAGATGATACGAAGGTTAGCAGGGTTGGTAAGGACACTAATGACAGTACGCTGGTGCAACAGGATCTAGAAAAGTTGAACTGATGGGCTGAGAGGTGGCAATGAAGTTTAACATTGACAAATGTAAAGTACTACATATGGGGAGCAATAACCCCAGAAAAATACCAATGGGGTGGTACTGCACTCAGGGTAGTGGAGAAAGAAAAGGATCTAGGGTAATTGTGTAGTCAGATATGAAGTTTTCTGAGCAGTGCAGACAGGCTGCAAGAGTAGGCCATGTTGTCTTGTCAATGATATACAGGAATTTTGCTAACAGGGATAAGGAGGTGATTGACCACTTTATAAGGTAGTGGTCAGGCCACACCTGGAGTACTGCAAACAGGTCTGGAGTCCTCAATTTGAGATGGATGTAGAGCTGTTAGAACAAGTGCAGAGAAGGGCTACAAGATTAGTGAATAGAACAAAGGGTTGCTTTTATTAAGAAATATTTGCAAGTTGCAGTGTCTTCAGACTAGGCCCCTGTGAGATGATCCAATTGAGGTGTATAAAGTCTTGAATGGTGTGGCATGCTCAGTGCTGATGGGATTCTTCCTCTTGCTCAGAATAATCACCTGAGAGGGCATAAATTCAAATTGAGGAAATTCAGTTGTAGGAAAGATGTGTGTAAGTTTGCCTTTAGCCAGCGGGTGAGATTGATTTCTGGAACAAACTTCCATCTGTGATTTTAGAAGTTGATAGCTTAAATTTTGCATCTACATTCACACATGAGGAGTTATTCAAGGAGGGGAATGCCAGAAGTTTATTAAACTCTAATAGGGAAATAAGTGATTGTGTAATAACTGGGAGCAAAGTGGAGGAGAAATTGTTGAAGTTAAACATAAGGAAAGCACCTGGGGTGGATAGGCTCTGTCCAGTCATATTAAAGAACGCATCAAAGGAAGTAAGCAAACCCTTAGCCATAATTATGAAAGCTTCCTTGGATTCAGGGGAGGTCCCCATGAACTCGAGATGTGCAAATGTGTCCCCAATTCACAGAGGATTATCAAAGTGTGACACAGGTAATTACAGACCTGTTAGTCTAACTTCTGTTCCATGTTAAAAAATGGAGTCGCTGGTTAAGGAAGCAATTCAGGATCATCGAGACATGACTGCAGTTATAGTTCAGACACAGCATAGGTTTGTTAAGAGGAAGTCTTGTCTGACAAATTTGATAGGATACTATGATGTGGTCACTAAGGAACTGGATGCAAAGAATAATTTCGACATCATATACTTGGATTTTAAGGAAAGCTTTTGATACTGTGGCACATGGAAGACTACTGTTCAAATTGGAGTAGTATGGTTGAGTGAGAGAAGACAGTGGTTATCAATGGAAGCTGCTCTCTTCATGGACTATTGTTATTAGTGGAGTACCCCAAGGCCCAGTGTTGGGCCCATTGTTGTTTTCGGTATTTATCAGTGATATTGATGAGGGTATATCAGGGCTAATGTCTACATTTGCAGACGATACAAAGGTTGGCAGGTTTGTTAACAACAATAACGATAGTATGCTACTGCAACAGGATCTGGAAAATTTGAGCAGATGTGCTGAGAGGTGGCAACTGAAATTTAACATTGGCAAATGTAAAGTACTGCATGTGGGTAGCAGAAACCCCAGAAAAATACCAACTGGGTGATACTGCACTCAGGGTAGTGGAGAAACAAAATGACCTGGGGTAATTGTGCAGTCAGATATGAAGTTTTCTGAGCAGTGCAGACAGGCTGCAAGAGTAGGTCATGGTGTCTTGCCAATGATATACAGGAATTTTGCTAACAGGGATAAGGAGGTGATTGTCCCCTTGTATAAGGCAGTGGTCAGACCACACCTGGAGTACTGCGAACAGGTCTGGAGGCCTCATTTTAGGAAGGATGTAGAGCTGCTGGAATGAGCACAGAGAAGGACAACAAGATTTGCGAGTGGAACAAAGGGTTGGTGTTACCAAGAAAGGCTCAAGTTCTGTATATTGCAGCTTCTAGAGACTAGGCATCTGCGAGGTGATCTAATTGAGGTGTTGTATAAGGCCTTGAATGGATTGAGCAAGCTCAATGCTAAAAGGATTCTTCCTCTTGCTCAGATTAGTCATGTCAGGGGACATAGATTCAAATTGAGGAAAGACAATTGTAGAATAGATGTGTGGAAATTTGCCTTTTGCCAGTGGGTGGTTGATAGTTGGATCAAACTTCCATGTGTTATAGTTGGAGGTCAGCAGCTTAAATAAGTTGAAGGCATAACTAGACAAACATTTGGAGTGAACGGATGGGTGAAATGGGAAGGGGGTTTTTTTTTTTTTTGGCTGATGCTATATAAGCTTGCTTTCTTGCATCATATGCCTCTACTAATGCTAATGATAGGTGCTTCCTGATGACATTATTATATTCTCCTTTTCTTTTTGCAGATTATATATATATATGTTGACAATAGCAAACCTTTTATGTATTTGTAGTTGCATTTAAAAAAAGTTCTCAATTTATTTATTTTTTCCAGAATGCCTCAGTGCTTTTTCAGAAGTATCGAAAGTTTAATATTCCTCCCCAGTCTAGAGCTCGTTCTTCAGCAGATATTAAAAAACTCCAAGAATTTTTTCAGGTATGTTTTTTGTTTTTCTATTAACTGTTAATTGAAATGCTCTTTTGCATTGTGGATATTAAAGATAATTGCAGCTTTTTTTAAAATTTTTTTTATTTATACTGTTTTAATCAAAGAAATAAGGGTATAATTTTAATTATTCTTCCCTATTTCAAAAATCTAACTAAATCCTTCTTTAAAATAGCTACACTTGCTTGCAGTGGTAAACATTATCCTCATTTTCCTATCTCCCCCCACCCCCTTTTCTTCAAAAAAGTGAAAGAAGTTAGATTGGGTGAGCTAGCTGGTAAGGGATGGGTCCTCCTTGTCCAGTCCAACAATTGGGGTGGAGGGATACTCATGTTGAAACAAAACTGGTTTGTCCACTTTATAGCTCAGTCATTGCTATTGCTCAAGATGTGAAGTTAATTAATCTTTGTGACTCTGTTTAGCAAAGAATGGCCCAAACACTTTGTACTGTATGTTCACTCAATTTTGAACTATCTCTTGTATATTCAGTTTAAATATGCAGATTTTTGATTCTTCAGATTTTCACTACAATACTACAGTATTCCTTCTAGAATATCAGACATTCCTAACCTCATATTAACATGATAATGGCCTCTTCTCCAGTGGAGCTATCCATAACTATTCTCATCTTCTGGTTGTTTGAAATTATAACAGTGCTAAATGAGATGACCATGATTTATATTTCTGTTTTCCTTGGGGCTGCTGTTCTAAGTCTCCTGATCCTAATATTGTGTTGTACGGATGAACTTTATTCCTCGTTCAACAATAAACCATCATCCTTCATCTTAACCAGTGTTTCCCAAAGTGTGGTATGTATATGCCCGGAGTATGCGAAGTTATTTTAAAGGGTACATGGCAGAATTTTTTATTTTACTTTGCTTTAATCATAGTTTTTTTTTTTCAGTTGCAGAAAATAATTCAATAAAATATTTATAGGAATCACTGGTTGATTGAATCAGCTGCTTTATTGAATCAAAACTTGAAAATTTGAACCCTTTATATATTGAAGTGTGTAAACTCTTCTCATATTATAATCACTATTTCAGTTTATTGAATCATAAAAGATGATAGAGCTATATAATCCATGGTTTTTCTGGTTTTCTTTTCTTTCTTTCTCCCCCCCCCACCATTAATCTGATTTTATTGGATTATACTCTTAAGTGATCCCATGTATGCATAATTGCTCAGTGTGTGTGTGTGTGTGTGTGTGTTGCTTACATGTAGTGACCCAAGCAATTTCTTACCGGACATCTGTGGAAAGTGATCACTTGATAATTATGCTGTTTGTTTATCGCTTGTCTCCCCTTTCTGCAAATGAACTCTGCTGTACAGTAACTGAGTTAATTTTAGAATGCCAGTGACAGTAGTCTTTTCAAAAAAGTGCTTTGTTAAATATTGACTAATCCTTTATTATTCAGTGAATGTATATTGTCGTGTAAAATGTTAAAAAAAAAAAAGTGCTTGGTATGTAACAAGTTAAACTAAGCTGTCAAGAATATATCTAAGCTGTCAAGAATGTTTGTTGATTTTGATTATTACTTCCATTTTTTTTAAATTATTATTTCTATATATATGTATAATTTTTATTATATAATGGGGCCCCCAACATCTGATTGTAATTCGTTCCACATAACCCATTGTAAGTTGAAACCAGTAATACATTGATTTCCTGTAATTCGTTCCCCAGGTTATACATGTTAGACTTCATTAAAAATGAAGATGAATAAAAATGAAAATGAAGATTATTTAATAAATAGTCATAAAACATCTTAAAATAAAAAAAACAAACAAATTAGCATTTACCTTTGACTTGAAGTGCATACCTGATGAAATCAATGGTGGCATAGGTGTAGTGGTGGGACTATATCAAGCAGCAGGTATTTTTTCAGTCTTTTGTTGCTACTGGCAAAGAAACTGTTCAAAGTGTTTTTTATGACTTTTGTAGCTTCCTGAAGTAAGAAATGACTTTGTCTTCCATTTTGCATATCATGAGTTCAGTGTTTTCAATGTCGGGGTGTTTTTTTTACCACTTCTCTTAAATGCTCCCAACAAAAATGGCAGTCTTCAGCTGACACTTTTGGGTGTCTTTTTCTTCCTCTTCCTCTCCAGTGCCACTCACTGTAATTTTCTCCAACTCTTGTTGCTCCTCTGCTGTTAGCTCACACCCATGAGTGCCAATAAGGTCTACCACATCCTCTTTGCCAACCTCCAGACCCATTGATTTATCAAGAGTAACAATATCATTTATCAAAGCACCATCATCTTCAAATTCATCAATGTTATGGATAATTAAAGGTCAGATGTGTTTCAAGGCTGAATTTAAGCACCTGGTGGAAACATCATTCCAACAACTTACAATCAGCCTCGTGCAATCCAGCATGTTGAACTTCAACCTCCAAAAATCTTTGAGAGTGATAGCATTTTCACCAGAGGTCATTGCAGAGCAACTTGTGAACATTTTCGTGATGTAGATTTTCTTGAAGTTTGCAATCACTTGCTGGTCCATTGGTTGAAGAAGAGGAATGGTGTTGGGCGGCAAGAATTTGACTTGAACAAAGTCAGATTGTGCCTCAAGAGATTGAACAAGGTTGGGATCGTGACCTGGTGCATTATCTAGCAGGAGCTGTGCCTTCACAGGAAGCTTATTTTTCTCAAGATAACTCTTCACTGAAGGACAGAAAACTTCAAGCTCCCATTCATTGAAGACATCCTGTAACAGAGGCCTTCTTGTTACTGTGCCAAAACACTCCTAGCATGCCTTTGTTGATCTTTTGTTGTTTAAATACTCTGGGGGTGTTAGAGTGATACACAAGCATAGGCTTCAGTTTAAAATCTCAAGAGGCATTGCACCCAACAGGAGAGTGAGCTTATCTTTCATAGGCTTATGCCCAGGTAAACTATCCTCATTCTTAGTGTAGTAACGTTCTCTTTGGTATTTGCTTCCAGAAGAGGCTGGTTTCGTCAATGTTAAAAACCTGCTGGGGAAGATAACCCTCCTAATCAACAAACTCTTGAAATTCAATTTTAAAGGTCTCAGCTGCTTTTTTATCAGCACTGTATGACTCTTCATGCCTTTCAACACTTTTAATATTTGCCCCTTTTTTTGAAGTGCTAGAACCAGCATCTGCTGGCTTTAAAGTCTTCAAAGCACACAGCACTGTCGCTGGTTGATGGAGCTTTAAGCTTCAGATCGTTATAGATCTGAAACAATTGTACGAATGATGTTCCGCGTGCCATGCGTTGAACAATAACGTTGTTGAACAATAAAAAAGATGCTAATTGGTTGAGAATAATTGTACGAGTGATGTTCCATGCAGCAAGCATCTGAAAATTTTCTTCCATGTATCGTTCCAGCTATATCGGAAAGGCATCAGTACCTGCAAATATCATCGGTCCTTAAAATCAGTGATCATGTGGAAGGTATATTGGTTCCTGAGAATATTTGATGGCGATGTCATCGTAAGTAGAGACCCCACTGTATTAGCATTAGCAAAGGCACATGTTGCAAGAAAGCAAGCTTATATAGCATCAGCTAAAAAAAAAAAAAAAAAAACCTTATTTCACCTATCCACTTGCTCCAAATGTTTGTCAAGTTCTGCCTTGAATCTATTTAAGCTATCTACTTCTTAGATAATTTATAGAATATCTTAATGTACTGTTTAAAATTGACTCAAAGTTTGAATAGCATAAAGCTTAATGAGCAGTACTCATCTTAAATAAATCTGCTACGTTACATGAAGTTAGGGTGGAAATGAAATATAATTTGAAGCTTAAAGTAGTTTAAAATAAGTTAAAAATTAGATGTTTGTATGAACACAGAATTAAAATTGCACTTCTACTTCCTTGAGCAAATTTTAATTCCGTGTTCATACAAACATCTCATTTAACTTATTTTAAACTACTTTAAGCTTCAAATTATACTTCATTTCCACCCTAACTTTATGTAACGTAGCAGATTTATTTAAGATGAGTATTGCTCATTAAGCTTTATGCTATTCAAACTTTGCTGTCAACTTCTACAATGACAGATGGAAGTTTGTTCCACCAATCAACAACCTGCTGGCTAAAGGCAAACTTCTGCACATCAATCCTACAACCGTCTTTCCTCAATTTGAATTTATGCCCTCTCAGGCAATTATTCTGAGCAAGAGGAAGAATCCCATATGCATCGAGCATGCTCAAACCATTTAAGGTTTTATACACCTCAATCAGATCACCTAGTAGGTGCCTAGTCTTCAGACACTGTAATTTGCAAAAGTTAAGCCTTTCTTCGTAAGAGCAATCCTTTGTTCCATTCACTAATCTTGTTGCCCTTCTTTGTACTCGTTCCAACAGCTCTACATCCTTCTTAAAATGAGGCCTCCACACCTGTATACAGTACTCAAGGTGTGGTCTGACCATTGCCTTATACAAGGGGATAATCACCTCCTTATCCCTGCTAGAAAAATTCCTATATATCATTGACAAGACACCATGAGCTACTCTTGCAGACCGTCTGCACTGCTCAGAAAACTTCATATCTGCCTACACAATTATCCCCAGGTCCTTTTCATTCTCTACCACTGTCAGTGTGGTACCACAGAGTTGATATGTTACTCTGAGATTACTGCTTCCCATATGTAGTACTTTACATTTGTCAATGTTAAACTTCATTTTCCACCTCTCAGCTCATCTACTGAACTTTTCTAGATCCTGTTGCAGCAGTGTGCTGTCATTAGTGTATTAACAACACTGCCAACCTTTGTATCATCTGCAAACTTGGACATTTAGCCTGATATACCATCATCAATATCATTTATAAATACCGAAAACAACAATGGACCCAACACTGAACCCTGAGGGACTCCACTAATAACATTAGTCCACAAAGAGCAGTGTCCATTGATTACCACTCTGTCTTCTCCCACTCAACCATCCCTTTATCCATAGCAACAATTTGCCTCCAATGCCATACTGCTCCAATTTGTACAACAGTCTTCCATGTGCAACAGTATCAAGGGCTTTTCTAAGATTCAAATATATGATATCAAAGTTATTCTTTGCATCCAGTTCCTTTGTGTCTACATCATAGTATCCAATCAAATTAGTCAGACAAGACTTCCCCTTAACAAACCCATGCTGTGTCCGAGCTATAACTGAAGTCTTGTCTAGATGATCCTGCAATGCTTCTTTAACCAGTGCCTCCATTAATTTCCCTGGAACAGAAGTTAAACTAACAGGTCTGTAATTACCTGTGTCTCCCTTTGATCATTAATAGATGAATACCTTATATTGTACTGTATTTGCTCTAGTCCAAATAAAATAATATTACTAAAACAACCCCAAAGTATATTCTCTCGAGAAGGGGTATGCCATAAGACTAAACTCTTAAAAGGGGTAAGCGATTATTTTAAGTTTGAGAAACAATGATCTCACTATAGTTTTTCAAAAAAAATGTGCTAAGGCTGTTGATGTTAAAATATAGCATATTGCATTGGGCTTGTATTGAAATTTCCAGTTTTATTTTCCATTTATTCTAAAGCTTGCAATAATGGTAAACAAATTATTAATAAATGCAGTCTCAATTTTGAAAAGTATGAGTAGAAAACTTCTTTTCCAAATCTTGTCCCAAAGTAGTTGTTTTCTAATCTTTTGCCAGTCATTCGCCACAACTTTTGTTCTTCCATAAATTTACCTCTGTTGTGCTTGCGTGTATGTTTATTGGCACATTAGCTGCTATGACTATAGTGTGCCACCTCTGTTATATACTGCTAATTCGAAAGGTAAAGCTGGCTGGTTAACATCTTACTTTCTCTGAGTCTTGCATTGATAATCTTGGGAAATCATCTGCTTGCGTATGGAACACATTGAGTTTTCCTTAGTTTACCAAGAGAAAGAAACTAGAAGAAAACTGAACACTCGGTGTCAAGAAATCTCCAGCTTTTGCTTTATCCATTTATCCTTAAAAAATTTTGCCCACCGTTAATTCCTGTTCTGTTATTGCCTTTTTACCTTCTTCTACTGGTATTTTCCCCTTCTGTGAAAATTTGCTCGTATCTATCCAATTCCTTAAGAGGGTGATAAATCTCTCCCCCCCTCCCTTCCTTTTACCTCAACTTTTTCTGGTGTGATGGCAAAATCTGTCAAGTGCTCTCTGTCAAGATCTTACACTATCTTGACAAACTTTCCATCTGATTAATAACCAACTATTAATATCTTGATTTTTGTTACTCATCTGTGGAAAAATTCTTAGGTTTGAACATACTCAAATAATCAATGTTGATATTTCTAAAGTATTCAATTGGATCTAAGGCCTCTAATCAAGTTTCTATCTTCTAGTGTGCCTTCTGATTTTTTGCAATTGGGTAGTCATTTTCCTCTCTGACTGCTCACTGCCTGTAACGTTAGATGGTAACCTGTCTTCTTACTTCTCAGTGAATGCTGGAACTTCCTAAGGCTGTCTTTCACACACTTTTCCTCATATATATTAATCCACCCCTTATACTGAGCTGAACCCTGTATACGAATGACCTCAAATAATATGACCATATTAGTACACAAATTAAGATCACTTTGTGGCATTATAGTGATTGCCCTTCTTGTCTCTCATTTGGAGAAGTCGTAATAAGATTCTTTGCCTGACAAATGATTTCCCACGAGTGAGTGAAAACTTCTGAAGGGCTTTTCATGTAGTAGTGGTGGAGTCCATCAGAGATGGGCATGTAGCATTCCATTTAGCAACACTTTTTTTTTTCTTCTTTTCTTTCTTTTTCACACGACAAGTCAGCCCTATACTGTATCTATAAACAATATATATTACAGAATATATAGTGTTTATATATATCATAGTCTTAGTGACTAGAAATTCTATTAACTGCAGATAACAAAAAAAAAATCATCAGAACTGTGAATGACTGACTAGAAATCATATCTGTAGTTTTGATGATAATATAATATTTCCCTTTCTAATTAGATGGTCTGTGCTCTACACAGAAGCTACAATTTTTCTAATACCTGCCACCAATTCCATAAATGGTGATCTCCAGGTAATTCTCAGTGGAGAGAAGAAAACTTAGTTGACCTCAATCCTTCACCCATGCTTGTCTACAACAACATTCAGAATTCTAGATCACTTATCTTTTCTGGGGAGGACCATGACTTCTCTTTCTTTTTGCTCTCAACATTACAGAATCAGCAGCTATTTACTTCTAAATAGCTGCTGACTCTGTACACATCTACCCTACCAAAAAATTGTGGAAAAATTTTGCATAATATCTCACATGTAATTACTTAATTCAGTGAAGTTGAAAAACACTGCATTAGTGTATAATGAAGCAACAACATTTGTTGTTTCATTATACACTAATGCAGTGTTTCTCAACCTTTTTGTTGCTGCGA
Source organism: Mastigoproctus giganteus (assembly GCF_048544385.1). Lineage (NCBI taxonomy): Eukaryota > Metazoa > Arthropoda > Arachnida > Uropygi > Thelyphonidae > Mastigoproctus > Mastigoproctus giganteus. The sequence goes on from NC_143577.1 coordinate 206,526,410, forward strand.
CATACGACTATACCCATATTCACAAATGGAAAGTTATTTCTGTTGGGTATATTTAACGATACACTTATTATTTGTGTAGTATTTGTGTAGGTGAACAGATCTAGTACTAGGAATCAAAACATGACATCACATTGACCGTCAGAAGGGGCTCGGATCAGTGTAGCGTAAATAAATGAATTTTTTGTTTGAATTAATTTTTATTATAAAACTTGGATTTATTAATTTTTTGATGTGAAAACATCTTTGGTGGCACCTACTAAATTTCATACTGAAGTAAAACCGATTTGTCAAGGAAATGTGAAATGGAAATTGTGTAAATGACTTCGCTTCTTAAATGATGTAGTGGACTGAAGTAACATGCATGCCGAGACAGAAATGCTGCAAATGACATCACTTCCTTAATGACGCTAACTCAGTCACTAACGTTGATTCAGTAGAGTAAGTAATGGGTGCAATCATAAAATGTTACATTGTTCATACGAAATATTAACATGACATCACTTCACGCACTAGATGGTTTTGTGTGAAATATCCTTCGGATTTCTTTTAGGCATTTTTATTTTGTGTATTGATTATGAAATGAAAGAGTTTGTGTTGTAAATATTTTATTGAACATTCAAAAATTTACATAATTTCATCTGTCTTTGAAGCAATGGATTTATAACTAAAGTAAGAGACATATACTTGCAATTGCACCGTATCTAAATGTCTCTGGAAAACAGTATTGATTGAGGTACTCGATCTTGTAGTTGAAATTGAGGGAAAATGTGAGACGAAAAATAAATTGTTGACAAATACTTGTATTGTTGCAATCATACTTCCTGCAGTAGTAACTGCAGGAAATGATTGTGGCATACTATTCAACAAATGGCTACCATCAAATGGGTAATTAGGCTGTTGGCTTGGATTTCATTAACTACTTCCAAGCCAAGGATGTTTTCACATAAAACATCTTTCATGTGTTTTTTTGCATTTTCCGCTGCACACTTGAAGCATACTCGCAGCACACAGGTTGAAAAGCACTGCACTAATGTATGGCATTGTATTGGTGCTCGCATGCTGTGATCACATGCAAGGTGTGGCAGTAAAGTAGTAGTAGTAGTAGTAGTAGTAGTAGTGGCACATGATGCAAGAAAGCAAGTGTAGGAGCTTATGCAGCATCAGCAAAAAAAAAAAAAAAAAAAAATCATCACACCATTCCCTCCAAATGCCTGTCCAGTTCCTCCTTAAATTTATTTAACCTATCAACTTCCACAACGACAGATGGAAGTTTGTTCCAGCAATTAACCACCCGCTGGCTAAAGGCAAATTTCCGCACATCTATTCTACATCTATCCTTTCTTAATTTGAACTTATGTCCCCGTAGGTTCGTAATCTGAACAAGTGGAAGGATCCCATCAGAATTCAGCGTGCTCAACCCATTCAAGGCCTTATAGACCTCAATCAGATCACCGCGCAGGTGCCTAGTCTCCAGCCACTGCAATTTGCAGAACTTAAGCCTCTCTTGGTAAGAGAATCCCTTCATTCCCCTCACCAATCGTGTTGCTCTTCTCTGTACACGCTCAAGCAAATCTACATCCTTCCTAAAATGAGGCCTCCAGACTTGTACGCAATACTCAAGGCGTGGCCTGACCATTGCCTTATACAGAGGGACAATCACCTCCTTTTCCCTGCTAGCAAAATTCCTATATATCATTGAAAAAACCCCATGACCTGCCCTAGCAGCCTGTCTGCATTGCTCAGAAAACTTCATATCTAACTGCACAATTACTCCCAGGTCTTTTTCATTTTCTACCACCTTAAGTGTAGTACCACACAGTTGGTACATTTCTCTGGGGTTACTTCTACCCATATGCAGTACTTTGCATTTGTCAAGGTTGAACTTCAGTTGCCACTTCTTAGCCCATCTGCCCAAATTATCTAGATCCTGTTGCAGTAGCACACTGCCATTACTGTCATTAACAACCCTGCCAACCTTTGTGTCATCTGCAAACTTCGACATTAAGCCTGATATACCTTCATCAATATCATTGATAAATACACAAAACAACAGTGGACCCAACACCGAACCCTGTGGGACTCCACTAATAACATTAGTCCACGAAGAGCAGCACCCATTGATTACCACCCTCTGTCGTCTCCCACTTAACCATCCTTTTATCCATTGTAGCAACTTACCCTTAATACCATTCTGCTCCAATTTGTACAGTAGTCTTCCATGCGCAACAGTGTCAAAAGCTTTCCTGAAATCCAAGTATATGATATCAAAATTATTTTTCGCATCCAGTTCCTTTGTGACCACATCATAATAACCAATCAAATTTGTCAGACAAGACTTTCCCTTAACAAACCCATGCTGTGTTTGAATTATTGCTGCAGTCTTGTCTAGATGATCCTGCAATGCATCTTTAACCAGTGACTCCATTATTTTACCCGGAACAGAAGTTAAACTAACTGGTCTGTAATTACTCGTGTCACCCTTCGATCCACCTTTGTGAATTGGGGACACATTTGCACATCTCCAGTCCGTGGGAACCTCCCCTGAGTCCAAGGATGCTCTCATAATTATGGCTAAGGGTTTGCTTAGTTGCTTTGCCGCCTCCTTTAAAATAACTGGATAGATCCCATCCACCCCAGGTGCCTTTCTTATGTTTAACTTCAACAATTTCTCCTCCACTTTGCTCTCAGTTATTACAAAATCATTAAGCACACTGCTACAATTTGATAACCTTCTTCCATTTTCAAACTGTAATAATTCCTCACGTGTGAATGTAGATGCAAAATACTCATTCAGTTTGTTTGCTATCTGAGCAGGATCATCAACAGTCGAACCATCGATGTCAAGTGGACCAATCATATTCAGCCCCTTCCTTTTAGAGTTTATATAAGTAAAGAAATCCTTGCTGTTTTTCTTAGCATCCTTTGCCAAAGATTTCTCGTAATCCGCCTTCGCCTGCCGAACCTCCTTTGTGACCTGATTACAGACTAGCTTATATCTGCCACAGGCTTCTGCGTCACCTGATAATTTATATGCATCCCATGCATTTTTCTTCTCTGTCACGAGTCTCATTAGTTCATTTGATAACCATTTAGGCCTAAACCTTGAACGATATTTCTTAATCGGTATATAAAGTCTAGTAGCTTCCACGATTAATTCCTTGAATGCTTCCCACTTAGAATTTACTGTTGGTAACATCGTCAGTTGATCCCACTGTACAGAATTTAAAAACTGTCTGAGACCACTGTACTCCCCTTTACGGAAGCAAAAACCCTTTCCTTTACCCCTGACGGTAGTTACCTCTTTGAGTAAATCCCACTTCAGCACATTGTGATCACTGCCACCTAGTGGTTCCTTTATCTGCAAATTCTTAATACACGAATGATCACTGCTGATAACCAGATCAAGAGTGTTACTTTCTCTGGTTGCCTCTCGAACATGCTGCTGCAGAAAACAATCATCCAATAAATCCACAAAAGTCTGACTGGTGTGTGAGTGACCAACCCACAAGTTCCAGTCAATATCTGGGAAGTTAAAATCCCCCATTATAAGTTTCTGGACTGGTGCAATAAAAACAACACAAAGTGAAGAAGCTCAAAAATGGTTTTATTTTTATTCAAAGTAATCACCACCTGATTGAATTACTTATTAACCATTATAAAAGTTTCTTAAAAGAGTCACTGAAGGTATCCAAAGAGATGATATTCAGATTGGCTGTTATATTTTTCTTTATGTCCTCAACATAGGTTTGAAAATGCCAAAAAATGCCAGAAGGTTATCAAATTGTAGCAGGGTGCTTAATGATTTTGTAATAACTGAGAACAAAGTGGAGGAGAAATTGAAGTTAAACATAAGAAAGGCACCTGGGGTGGATGGGATCAATCCAGTTATATTAAAGGAGGCAGCAAAGGAAGTATGCAAACCCTTAGCCATAATTACGAGAGCATCCTTGGATTCAGGGGAGGTCCCCACGGACTGGAGATGTGCAAATATATCCCCAATTCACAAAGGAGGATCGAAGGGTGACACGAGTAATTACAGACCAGTTAGTTTAACTTCTGTTCCGGATAAAATAATGGAGTCACTGGTTAAAGATGCATTGCAGGATCATCTAGACAAGACTCCAACAATAATTCAGACACAGCATGGGTTTGTTAAGGGAAAGTCTTGTCTGACAAATTTGATAGGATATTATGATGTGGTTACAAAGGAACTGGATGCAAAACATAATTTTGTTATCATATACTTGTATTTCAGGAAAGCTTTTGACACTTTTGCACATGGAAGACTACTGTACAAATTGGAGCAGAATGGTATTAAGGGTAAGTTGTTACAACGGATAAAAGGATGGTTGAGTGGGAGAAGACAGAGGGTGGTAATCAATGGGTGCTGCTCTTCGTGGACTAATGTTATTAGTGGAGTTCCACAGGGTCTCTACTAATAACATTAGTTGGGTCCACTGTTGTTTTGTATATTTATCAATGATATTGATGAAGGTATATCAGGCTTAGTGTCAAAGTTTGCAGATGATACAAAGGTTGGCAGGGTTGTTAATGACAGTAATGGCAGTGTGCTACTGCAATAGGATCTAGATAATTTGGGCAGATGGGCTAAGAAGTGGCAACTGAAGTTTAACCTTGACAAATGCAAAGTACTGCATATGGGTAGAAGTAACCCCAGAGAAACGTACCAACCGTGTGGTACTACACTTAAGGTGGTAGAAAATGAAAAAGAGTTGGGAGTAATTGTGCAGTCAGATATGAAGTTTTCTGAGCAATGCGGACAGGCTGCCAGAGCAGGTCATCGGGTTTTGTCAATGACATACAGGAATTTTGCTAGCAGGGAAAAGGAGGTGATTGTCCCTCTGTATAAGGCAATGGTCAGGCCACGCCTTGAGTACTGCATACAGGTCTGGAGGCCTCATTTTAGGAAGGATGTAGATTTGCTTGAGCATGTACAGAGAAGGGCAACAAGATTGTGAGGGGGAATGAAGGGATCCTCTTAGCAAGAGAGGCTTAAATTCTGCAAATTGCAGCGGCTGGAAGCTAGGCACCTGCGAGGTGATCTGATTGAGGTGTATAAGGCCTGAGAACGCATTGAGCACACTGAATTCTGATGGGATTCTTCCACTTGTTCATATTACAAACCTAAGGGGGCATAAATTCAAATTGAGGAAAGATGTAGAATGGATGTGCGGAAATTTGCCTTTAGCCAGCAGGTGGTTAATTGCTGAACAAAAAATCTGTTGTGCAAGTTGATAGGTTAAATGAATTTAAGGAGGAACTGGACAAACATTTAGAGGGAATTGTTTTGTAAATTTTTTTTTTTTTTTTTTGCTGATATTGCATGAGCTCATACACTTGCTTTCTTGCATCACATGCCACTTCTACTACTACTACTACTACATCCTGAAATCTCTTTCCTTTGAGAAGGCATTTTTCATCTTTGGAAAGAGGAAGAAGTCTGCTAGATTAGGAGAGTAGGGGGAATGGTTGATCTGTACAATGCAGTATTTCATCAGAAATGTCTTCTTAACGGGTGCAGGATGGGTGGGTCACTATTGTGCAACAAGAATCAGCTGCCTTTTGAAATTGCTGACTCACCCGGAAAAATGCAATTTAATAGTCTTTGAAGTACCTGTACCTTGAACACAGCATTGAATCGCTCCCCTTCAGGTACAAATTCCTTGCGAGTCACACTGTCAAAAAACATGATTAGCATCATCTTGATTCTGGACCATTGTAAACAAAACAGGAAGTGTGTGATGATTTTGAAGTCCCCTGCAGGCTCTGATGCTTCATCTTCTGGTCATACTGAAACACCCAACTCCAGTGACAATACAGTGGAGGAAATTAGGATTGTCTCGACAAGTCTGGATGAAGTCTTCGCATGAAGATGCTCTTTGTTGCTTCCATTCATCTGTGAAACAAATTTTGCTGACCTTTGTTTTCCCTAAATCTTCATGCAGAATATGAAGAATGCCTCCTTATTCATATCCAGCTGATCAGCCATCATTATGAGGGCCAAACAACGATTTTCCAAAGTTTTGCAACTGTCCTGATTTCAAGAGGTTGACGGATGCCCACTTCTTGGGTCATCACAAACATCCTCAAGTGCGTCTCTGAACCATTTTTACCATTCACACTGATACGACTTAATGTTTCATCACCATAAACAGTTTTTAACATTTTTATATATTTCTGTCGCAGTTTAAAGCAAAATTTAATATTTATTAGTTACTCCATTACAAAATCATGACATGGAACGTTAACAGCAGTGTTGCCAACTCTTAATAATATTTCCCGCTAGCCGCATACTCAAAATCCGCTATTTTTAGCACTTGACCCGCCAAATTTTTAAAATTTTCATTTGTTTGTACTTTGTAGTGAATAAAAACAAACAAACAAATAGTATATATAAATAGTTATTTATTTTCTGTTTTTAATATAAAATCAATATCTAAAAATCTAAATTAATTTCGAAATTCAATACCTCCTCATCATATGTTTCTTGTGTGCCTATTTTGCGAAGCACTTCTTCAGGTAAAACATAATTTTTACAACACTTTTCAACTCTTTTGAGCCCGTATCGTACTGATAAGATTGCATTAACCGTGCCAACACTCATTCTGTTGCGTGTTTTGTTATTTACTAGATTTATGTTGCTGAATATTCTTTCCACATCTGCATTGGATAATGGCAAAATTAAAATACCCAATGGAAATTCGCTAATTTCTTTAAATGGATTTTTACCGCTTGCATCTCGATATTTCGAAACTTCTGACCAAAACTTCATTGTATTGTTGATGTTTTCCCATTTAACGAGAGTAATGTTTATATACTGTTGCTCAATTTTTTCAATTTCTACTTCAGACAATTTTAAATTTTGTAATAAATTTATCAGTGGTTCTTTTTGTTTCTTTAATATATTGTTAACTGAGATTAATGACATTTTTTCTAATTCTTTTATGTTGTCCGGAAGGCGTTGTTTTAATTGTTGATACAAATCAATCAAGAAATTACGGCATCTCTCTCTTATTGCCATTTCATCTGTTGTTGTTGTGATAAGTTTATTCATTATTAATTCATTTATTTTTCTTTCATTATTTGGTAAAAACATTTTATTGGCAATCATCGACAATAGCATGTTTAAATCATGTAGTAATAATGTAGGATCGGCAGTATTTGATTCAAAAGATTTGTTTACTCTTTGTACTTCAGATAAGATAGGTTTTAAAATAAGAGATATGCTAAATTACTTGCATCTTTGAACATTGAATAAAGAAGTTCTGCAGTATAACATTTGTCAGTCAAACGAGTATTTCAAAATGGGCTTTTAATTCAATATACTGTTCTAAAATTCTTGTTATAGCAACTTCAATGGATAACCACCTTGTTTGACACGAATGAACTATCTTTTTCGGATCTGCACCATCGTTTATGGCACTGTATAAATATTTGAATTGATTTTGTCGGCTGGTGGATTTACTAAACGCACGATTTTGCATTGCACGAGGGTTTCTAGGAATACAACTATCGTGCTATACGAGGACTGACTATACTAAGATATTATTACACTGTGGTTATTAGAAATAATTATTTCTTATTGCTCTGTGGTTATTAGAAACGTTGAAAGAGATGTCGGTAATTCGGATCGCATTTCTTGGAAGCCAAACAAATACGACGAAGAAAAATTATCCAATGCCATTCCTTCGCTGTTTCAAAAAAAGGCGTCATTAGAATTTTTTCCACATTTTTAGATTTGATTCAACAATTTAAAGCTATGACCCAATGATCAGGTCGTTTGACCGCGAGCGTAACTACGTAAAATTGTTGGGGTTCTCCTCAGGGAAATCCAGAATAATATAAAACCGATTCTTCGCTTTATAAAAAAAAAAACTATGAAATATGATATCCCTACTATTTCAATTATGAATTATTTTTATTGTTAATTAAATAATTAATCGAACAATTAATTTAATATTTCTTAAATGAATATTTCTTAATATAAATGTTACATTGCCAAAATACATAAAATGCTAAACATTTATACTCTTCCCGCTAAAAAATCCGCTATCCGCTATTTCATATTTTTATCCGCTAAACCTGAAGCAATTCCGCTAAATCTAGCGGGTAAACCGCTAAAATGGCAACACTGGTTAACAGTACTAATGAAACTGGTTGTTCTTGCAACCTGTCAACTTACTGGACAGTTTCCATACCATCATCTCTTCGAGGAAGTATGAACTGCAACATACCACTTCCATTTATTTTAATATGCATTGAAAATAAACAGAAGTAGTATGTTGATCATGATTACAACAGCACCAGTCCAGTAACTTTATTTCCACTCGTATATAATTTTCATTAAAAAAAAAAAAATGAGTAAACTTTTATACTCTGTTGTTGTTATTTGGTGTTTTAGGAGCATTAGCAACTAAGGCCATATTGCTCCGTGATATGCGGTGGTCATTCCCTGACCTTTCCGTATCTTCCGTATTTGGTGGTGACGGGCTCGAACCCCGGTCTAATCAAGAAGTGTGTGCTACGCACTGCTGCTCCTTCCCACCTGGCTACGGAGGCGCCGGTTTTTATACTCTGAATAAAATTAATTACTAAATTAATTTTATTCAGAGTATAAAAGTTATACTTACTGTTAGTAATCCTCATTTGTGTTTTTGTTCATGTGAGTTGTTTCATCTATGCTGATTTCTTTTTTAAAAAAATGCATTAACACAAATACTATTCTGGCACAAATCGCTCTGTCGTTGAGTGAACTGTGTGCAGTGTTTGCACCAAAACTTGACTATGCGAAACAACTAACGATGAGAGAGTGCGAGTCAAGTGTTTCTCCACCTATTTTTAATTATGTAATTTAATTTAACAATTTAATTAAATTATTAATATCAAATTTTATTTAATGTTAATGTATATTTTTTGAAAAGTACATTAGGTTAATTAGTTTATTTATTTTATCACTCTTTAATGGTTATATCACTGGTTGGTTGTCAGTACCTGCTGTGATATTTCACTTGATTTGGTTTTGGTGCCATCACGGGGTCAATAGCACTGACTAAATTTATTATTTAATTGGCTTTTAATTGGTTTATGGTGTGTTTTATTAATTAAAATTTTTTTTCAAAATTGTTTGAAGGAATGGCAACACCTTTTAATTCCTCATCCTTTTTCGGTTTGTTTACTGTGTTTTACGTATTGGTTTAAGTTTGTGTCTTTGGACTTTGTCATTCTGTATAACTTTTAATTTAATCTATATCATTTATTGCCAACCAAAAAAAGTAGGGGCGGTCTCGAGTACAGGGTTTCTTATACTCGGGGGATGTTTTTGTGCCATAAAAACCAAAAAACAAATCAAATCAGTACTGGGGAGGGGGGGGAGAGTAGCATTGAATAATAACACACAAATAAGGCACCTGAGGCTTTAGCAAAGGCACCTCCATAGACAGGTTGGCAGGAGCAGCAGTGCGTAGCACACGCTTCTTGATTAGACCGGGGTTTGAGCCCATGCCCACCAAATACAGAGGATGCGGAAAGGTCAGGGAATGACCACTGCATATCTCCCGAGCAATATGGCCTTAGTTGCTAATGCTCCTAAAAACCAAATAACAAACAAACAGCTTTAGCAAACGAATAAAATAATATCAAAATGTGAAAAAATTTCACTGAAACTGAAGATAATAGGTCTGCCAAGGTTAGAAGTTCAGTATGTCTAAAATACTTTTTTTTTTTTTTTTTTTTTTTCATTCAGCCTATCACAAAACCAGATATTATGATCAGGATCTGAATAAGTGGCTAGATTGACCCAGATGTTGATGAAAGAAGAATTAAATCAAATATGTTTATTTTGGAAGATTTAGACTGGAGAGACAGAGTAGCTCTGGTAATATTGGGTAGAATTTGCCCCCGAAGAAGGTCCCAGGTGCTGAAGAAATCACTTTGGCTAGTAATCAGAGATACAAAACACTGAATAGCATTGTATTGTCAGCAAACAGTAAGAGTTATGATTTCAATTTGTTGGAACAGTTGATGTTGAGATGGCACAACAGGAAGTTCAAGCTTGGCATTTAAAAACCTGACGAGAAAATATTTGGCTGAAATGATAGGCTGAAGGGTAGATTTCAAGATGAAAAACCACATTAGTGATGCATAGAGGAAGTGAGGTAGAATATAGATGTCTTTCTGTATAGTGTTAAGATTATGAATGAAAGTGAAGTAGCATTTCATAAACCAAAAGGCTATTAGAATGGTAGAGACATTGGACTGAGAAGAGAAGTTTAAAATCTAGATGAATTAGAATGAATGAATCCAGACAAATTAGAATTCAATTTAGAATGCCTAAAAATTTAATTTGTTTACAGGAGAAGTTACTTTAGATCAGTTATAACTTGTAGGAAAGTGGAAATTGTAGAAAGGAGCTAATGGATTAAGAAAGCAGATATTACTGGAAGGGGCTTGGTAAAGCTATAAAAAACTCATAAGCATAAGAACTGAAGTTTGGATGATATTAAAAGAAAAGAGTTTGGCCAAGAATGGTATGGCTACTCTTTGGGGCATGCCTAAGCTCACGTTGTGAATACAGATTGAGATCTTTGTGATTTTGTTACAGATGATGAGAGTGTAGTTGTAATTGTATGGTAAGATTATCCAATCACAACATGGCGTACTAATTATTTATCACTTACTTTTGTATTTTCACGTACATTTTTTAAGTATTTATCTTCAAATTTTTAATTACAAAATTTTTCTCATCTCATACTTTTTTACCTTATCATTTAGTTATAGTGAACGCTGTTGCACATGTTTCTGTTTATTTTTCAAAGGATAAATGACTGAAGCTAAATGCTTTGATTGCTAAAGTGTACTTTTTAAGCTTAGAAGAAGCAATCTGCAAAAAAACTGTATACTACTTGCATTGCTTACATGTTTATTATATACATAATTTCTTATTAGTTTAAGTATTTATCTATTTAGAGTTGTTTAAAACCTCAGAAAATATATTCACAAAGCGACTGATGACTAATTTGTGACGTATGAAAACATGTTTATACTACACAACATTGGGGGGGGGAGATGATTACTCTAGCCCAATGTTTCTCAACCATTTCATTGTTGTGACACTTTTAAAGATGCTAAAATTTTGCAGTACACTACAATCACTATTATACGCATATATTACAAACATATATACACACTTTACCCCTGCTGTGCACACAAATGGTTTGTCCCGCAACGTTGCAAGTCACATGGCCACAGTTGTGGATATAAATGCAGCAGAACAAACTTTCTAGTATCAGTTAAGCCTACAAATCGTAGCAAGAATGGGGAAAAGGAGTGATCTAACGGACTTCGAACGTGGCATGGTTAGTAGGTGCAAGATGTGCTAGACAAAGCATCTCTGAAACGGCAGTTCTCCTGAACTTTTCACACACACAGTTTCAAGGGTGTATCAAGAATGGTACAATGAACAGAAAACATCCTTCCAATGGCACTCCTTTGGAAGAAAATCGCTTGTTGGTGAGAGAGGTCAGAGGAGGATGGGTTTGTCGTTATTTGATTTTTAGGAGCATTAGCAACTAAGGCTATATTGCTCCAAGATATGTGGTGGTCATTCCCTGACCTTACCGCATCCTCCGTATTTGGTGGTGACGGGCTCGAACTCCAGTCTAATCAAGAAGTGTGTGCTATGCACTGCTACTCCTTCCCACCTGGCTACGGAGGTGCCTAGAGAAGGATGGGTAGAATTGTGCAAGCAAACAGATGGGCCACAGTGTCACACATCACATCAGAATACAACCTTGGTGCGCAGAACAAAATATCGCAACGGACCACTAGTCACACTTCGTCGCGAATGGACTACAACAGCCGACAGCCACAACACTTACCTTTGTTATCAATGAAGAACACGCCTCCTGTGGGCACGGCAACACCAGCACTAGACTATCGAGGATTGGAAAACAGTTACTTGATCTGACGAGTTGAAGTTCCGTGCATCATGTTGATGTGGAAGGCTCAGAATTTGGCGAAAACAACATGAATCCATGTACCAGTCATGTCTGATGACTACTGTGCACACGTTGGGTCCATTGATATCCATAGATTCACGTCTGAATGCCACATCGTACCTAAACATCGTTGCTGACCAAGTGCATCCGTTCATGTTGACAGTTTATTCTCAGTCAGATGATTACTTCCAGCATGATAATGTGCTGATGCACAAAGCCCAAATCACTATGGAATGGTTCTGGGAATGTGACAATGACTTTTCTTTGCTTCAGTGGCCCACTCAGTCTGTGGATCTCAATCCTATTGAAAATCTTTGGGATGAGCTAGAAAGGGCTTTATAAATATATATAAATATTATAAAAAATTATAAATAATATATATATATATATATTATAATATTATATATATATATATTCGCAAACTGGAAGTTATTTCTGTAAGGTATACTTAATAATACACTTATTATTTGTTTTAAATGCTTTCAATGTTCTTTTTAAAAGAACATACATGAATTGCAGGAAATTTAAAAGAAAAGAAATTATCTAAAAGAACATACAAGAAATTTTTAAAAAAATGTGTAAAAAATTAACATATTTAAATATAAAAACAAATATAAAATTATAACATTTTAATCAGTGAGACAGTTGGGAGACATGCTCAGTGCTGATGGGAGCACGCTTTTTTAATATGAGGGTTTATTGTGGATAGGCTTTCTCTCAGCTGCTCTTCTACTGACTTTAGTCTCTCTCTCTTTTTTTTTATTATTATTATTTTTTTTTATTTAATCTCGTTTAAAGTGGAAAAACTCTATTTTGCACAAGTAGGAAGTGGAAAATGGCAATAAAATTCTAATTGCCCTTTCCGAAATTCGTCGATATTCATTTTGTAATTTTGCTAATATTAGTGTTATTAAAGTGAATTTCCAGCGACTGATCACTAAGGATCTCAGCCAATTCTTCCTCTTGCAGATTAAGTTCTAACCTCGGAAGGTTTCTTGTTGCAAATATTTTTTGGTATCAAGGTATGGAAAGTAAGGGACAATTTTTGTCTTTAACTGCTCTAATGTTTCACTTATTACATTAATTATTTTAGTATAATTCATTTTGGCAGTCAAGGGAAACATTTTTAAGTTTTTCATTTACCTATTTTTTCCATGTACTCAACTTTTCTTTAAAGGCAAACAATTTGTCAGTAGAAGAGAATAAATTTTCCTCTGGACCTTGCATACTGATATTTAATTTATTAAGCTGTGCGAATAAATCTGTTAGAAAAGCTAATTTATAGCACCAATTTTCATCACTTAAATAATCACAAAATTCTGATTGCTGCAGTGAAAATAAATATGAGCTTTTCTTCACTCAACTCATCCATGCACATAAGTACATTCCCTTTCGATAGCCACCGAACCTCAGTATGCATTTTTAAAGAGAAATCAGACTCCAGTTCCTCGCATAATTTTCCGAAAATACATATTATTTGGTTTTTAGGAGCATTAGCAACTAAGGCCATATTCCTTTGGGAATATGCGGTGGTCAAACCCCAGTCTAATCATGAAGCGTGTGCTATGCACTGCTGCTCATGCCCAGCTGGCTACAGAGGCACCATATTTTTTATGGTCTGGTTTTGATATAATTGACCATTTTAACTGCTTGATCAAGTACAAGTTTTAAATTAGGTTTGACTGTCTTCTAGAACTTCTCTGTGTCTAAACCAGTGTGTTGTAATAATATAGAAAGGCTTTTGATACTGTTGCACATAGAAGACTGCTGCACAAATTGAAGCAGTGTGGCATTAGAGGCAAATTGCTGCTATGGATAAAAGGATGGTTGAGCGGGAGAAGATAGAGAGTGGTAATCAATGGACACTGCTCTTCGTGGACTAATGTTATTAGTGAAGTACCCTAGGGTCCAAGGCGCATCCATAGCCAGGTGGGCAGGAGCAGCAGTGCATAGTACACGCTTCTTGATTAGACCGGGGTTCGAGCACGTGACCACCAAATACGGAGGATGCGGAAAAGTCAGGGAATGACCACCACATATCCCCGGAGCAATATGGCCTTAGTTGCTAATGCTCCTTAAAAAAAAAAAAAAAAAACCAAAACCAAAACCCTAGGGTCCATTTTTGTTTTCTGTATTTATTAATGACGTTATATAAGGCTTAATGTCCAAGTTTGCAGACGATACAAAGGTCGGCAAGGTTGTTGATAACACTAATGATACCACGCTGCTGCAAGAATCTAGAAAAGTTGAGCAGATGGGCTGAGAGATGGCAACTGAAGTTTAACATCGACAAATGTAAAGTACTACATATGGGAAGCAGTAATCCCAGAGTAACGTATCAACTCTGTGGTACCACACTGACAGTGGTAGAGAATGAAAAGGACCTGGGGGTAATTGTGTAGGCAGATATGAAGTTTTCTGAGCAATGCAAGAGTAATGGTCTGCAAGAGTAGCTCATGGTGTTTTGTCAATGATATATAGGAATTTTTATAGCAGGGATAAGGAGGTGATTATTCCCTTGTATAAGGGAATGGTCGGGCCAAACCTTGAGTACTGTATACAGGTCTGGAGGCTTCATTTTAAGTAGGATGTAGACTGTTGGAATGAGTACAGAGAAGGGCAACAAGATTAGTGAATGGAACAAAGGGTTGCTTTTACAAAGAAAGTCTTAGGTTTTGTAAATTGCAGTGTCTGGAGATTAGGCACCTGTGAGGTGATCCGATTGAGGTGTATGAAGTCTTGAATGGTTTGAGCATGCTCAATGCTAATGGGATCCTTCCTCTTGCTCAGAATAATTCCCTGAGAGTGCATAAATTCAAATTGAGGAAAGACAGTTGTAGGATAGATGTGCAGAAGTTTGCCTTTAGCCAGCAGGTGGTTGATTGCTGGACAAACTTTCATCTGTCGTTGTAGAAGTTGATAGCATAAATAGATTCAAGGCAGAACTGGAGAAACATTTGGAATGAGTGGATGGGTGAAATGAGAAGGGTGTTTTTTTTTTTTTTTTTTTTTGGCTGATGCTGTATAAGCTTGCTTTCTTGCTGCATGTGCCTTTACTAACTGCCTGCTATTTGAATTTCGTCTAATAGCTACTATTTGAATTTCGTTGTTTTACTAAGTTTACAAATCCTTTTAGTGCTTCTGTCATTGCGGGAACACCATCGATACAAATGCACATGGTGGCCTAACTAATTAGGTCACCAAGAGGTTAAATTTTTAAATATTACCTAGTCTTGGCGCATTATAGCCTTAGTTGCTAATGCGCCAAAAAAATCCAAACAAACCAAACCAAACCAAACCAACCAATACAAATACCAACACACAACTTCCATAAAATATCAGTTTTGTAAATAATTATTTATTACTTTTAAAATATCTTGGACGTTGTTCTTCCAGTGAGTTCTTTACAATAATAACAAAAAATATTAATAATTGTGTCTTTCAACAAACCTGACTAATTAGTTAATAATAAACCTGACTTATTAATTGGGCTTTCCCACTAATATCTGTAGAGTTATCTACTTACAATGCAGTCGCCCAAAACTATTAATATGTTGAATAATTTGTTCTTCAATATCATCGGACATTTCTTTTATACGCTTGCTAATTGTGCTACTGGAAAGTGGTACTGTCATTATTTTTTTTCCAGCTTCCTCTCTCAAAATATTTTTCATGATTACCCAACAACATCCTTATGGTGCAGGGGCCTGGGGTATCCTATAAGGGATTTAATGAATTGCAAAAAGTATTTAGTTATACTTGCTGAACCTTGGTGTCCCCAATGGTTCACTTCTTTCCCCACACTCTTTTGCTGTTGTATATTAATGACCTTCTTCCATTGACCGGAAATCCTATCCGTAGTTTTGCCGACGATAGCACATTGCATTCCACTTTCCAGTTTGAGAAACCATGCTCTGCTCAATCAGCTTCAACTTTTCGAATATCCCCTACCAGTTCCTTAAATGTCGATCTACAGTTAATTCTCCAATGGGGCAATGACAACTTAATTGATTTCAATCCTTCTAAAACTCAGTCCTCTCTTATATCTCACAAGAAAGGATTCTTCAGTTCCTATGCTTATCTTTGGTGATACTCCAATTTCTAAGCAAGATGATATATCTCTTTTGGGGATTACCCTGACTTCTAATCTCTCTTGGCACAAGCACATTACAAATATTGCTTCATCTGCATCTAAAAAACTTGGATTTCTCTTTCACTCTCGGCGTTACTTTTCTTCCAAACAGCTGTACACTCTGTACAAATCGCAAATCCACCCTACAGTGGAATATTGTTCCCACATCTAGGGTGGTGCCCCCCAAAACCTCTCTCCAGCTTCTAGATTCCATTCAGAAGAGGGCAGTTAGGTTAATTAATGACTTATCTCTAACAGAGTCTCTCTACTTGCTGTCTCATAGATGTACTGTATCTGCTGCATGCCTTTTCTGCAGATACTTCCATTGGCACTGTTTTTCTGAATTGGTTTCTATAATTCCCGTTCTCTCTTTCAAAACAGTCCGAACACGTGCCGCCACCAGCCAACATCCATTTACTGTCCAACTTCAAACCCACAGAACCAACTTTTCATCTTCCGCATTTATTCATTCAACTGCCGTTTTCTGGAACAACCTTCCTTCATACGTATTTCCTGAAAATTACAATCTACAGAAGTTCAAGTCCAATGTCAACAAATATCTTCTTTCGTCTTCTCAACCTCCAACCCAAGCATGGTACTAAGTACTATAGGTTCTAATACCTCTCGTGTTTGGGGGTTTTCGTAAATAAAAAAAGTAGTCATGTTTTACGACAACATTTTTTTTTTTTTTTTTATGTTGATGGTTGCTCATTTTTTTGTTTTTGTCATTTTCTTCAAGCTTGTTATCAATTTGCCTCTTTTGATTTCCTTTCACTAAAAATTTATCCATTGGTAATAATTTTGAAAAAAGTTAAAAGTTACTTCTAGAATGTACTAATACAGTTAATTGAAAATACCTCTTCTATACAAATTAACTGAATTTGACATTTTAGAGGTATAAAAACACAAAAATTACTTTTAAAACACAAAGGAATTTCTTACTATGCCGCTTACAAGTTATTATTACTATTATTATTAATAGCCATATGGTACAAGGAAGCCTGAGGTTTATGCTGCACCAGCCAAAAAAAAAAAAAAAAAAAATTCCCGAGTTACCCTGAGAGAGAAAGAAAGAGAGAGAGAGAGAAGTAGAAAGTAATCACCAAGAAAGAGAAGAATGGTGATATCCAGCTTATACAACCGCAGGGCACTCTCAAATGATAAGAATGGCTGAATAATGATGAACAGATATACTAATAGGAATCAAAATGCGACATAAAGTTGACTGCTGGAAGGGGCTGGGATCAGTGCAGCGTTAATAAATGAATTTTTTATCTGAATTAATTTTTATTATAAAACTTGATTTATTAAAAAAGATTTGTTTTTTGCGGCACACTTGACGCATACTCGTGGCACACTAATGTGCCGCAGCACACAGGTTGAGAAACACTGCTCTAGCCTGATGTAATGGAATTTACAGAAGTTAATATTAAATGTTTTCAGGATGGATTTCTCAGTTAATTATCGCTGAAGGTCATGTCTTGTTCTTTAATCTCTTGGGCGCCTCCGTAGCCAGGTGGGAAGGAGCAGTAGTGCGTATCACATGCTTCTTGATTAGACCGGGGTTCGAGCCCGTCACCACCAAATACGGAAGATGCGGAAAGGTCGGGGAATGACCACCGCATATCCCGGAGCAATATGGCCTTAGTTGCTAATGCTCCTAAAAACCAAAAACGACAACCTTTAATCTCTTTATTCTAAAAAAAAAAAATTATGTATTTTCTCAGAAAAATTTAGAAATATTAGTAGTACTTGAAGCATTTATAAAAGGATAATTCTATCAGGGCAATGTATTATGGATTGTCTGCAAGATAATCAGTTTACAAGTAAATATTTGTTATTATAAAAGGATTAAGCATTTCATTGTAACCACAACTTTGCGACAAAGTAAGAGAGAAATATTCAAGATAGTTGGAATCTAGAAAAGCCTAAATAAAAAAGAGTAAAAAATTCATTCAAATGGGCCCACCAATGGATTAAATTTTTTTTTTTTCACCATATGTTATATATGCAAAAATTTGTAAAAAAGTGCTAAGAGTAGTAGTAGTGGTGATAAATGATGGAAGAAAGCAAACTTATATAGCATCAGCCAAAAAAAAAAAAAAAACTTCACACTTCACCTATCCAAGGAAAAACTAGACAAGAATTTGTGTAGTTTTTCCTTGAATTTATTCAAACCACCCACTTCCACAACAACAACAACAGATGGAAGCTTCTTCCAACAGTCAACCACCCGAAGGCTAAAGGCAAACTTCTGCATATCTATCCTGCAACCATCCTTCCTCAATTTGAATTTATGTCCCCTCACGTGATAGTCTCAGCAATAGGAAAAATGCCATTAACATTCAGCTTATTCAATCAATTCAAGCCCTTAAACAACTCAGTCAGATCTTCCCATGGGTACCTACTCCCCAAATGCCTCAATTTGCAGAACTGAAGCCTTTATTGGTAAGAGCACCATTTTTTTTGTTCCCTTTACCAATCTAGTTGGTTGCCTTTGCACCCATTCCAGCAGATCTACATCCTGAAGTGAGGTTTCCAGACCTGTATACAGATCTGGAGGTCTGAATCTACTCAAGATGCAGCCTAACCATGGCCTTGTACAAGATAATAACCTTCTTATCCCTGCTAGCAAAGTTACTGTATATAAGGGGTGGCCAATAAGTTGTTCGCAGCTTTAATTTTGGTCAGTTAAAAAAATTAGTCAAAATCTAAATGTTGTTATTATTATTATGCACCCCACTCTATACACTTATTACAACTCTGTTGAACCACGTGACTACTCTTGTCTCCATGCAGCTACTAGGCTTGTCTAGTGAAAAGTCACGCAGTTACATTGTGGAGAGCATAGTGTATGTGTCGAATTCTTATTTAGCTTATTTAATATTAATAACTGGACAGTACTTATATGTTGATTTAATACCCTTTGATTTAAAATGAAAACTATGAAAAAGAGTAAAATGATAAAAGAAAAATGTTGTTGTTTGATTTGCAATGCTTCCGTGGCTATACCCAAAAAGGGAAATTTAGAAAGGCAATTCAACAGACCCCCATGGTAAATACTGACCTTAGAAAAAATAAATTAAAAGAATTTAAATCCAGATTATTCACACAACAAAATTTCTTCATGACACCTAATTTACAATCTAAAAGCAGTAACTGTAGCATCATTTATGCTACAGTTACTACTTTCCTTCAGTTAATCCTACAGTTAATGTAGGATAGATGTGCAGAAATTTGCCTTTAGCCAGCGGGTGGTTGGTTGGTGGAACAGACTTCCATCCTTTGTCGTGGAAGTTGATAGCCTAAATAAGTTTAAGGCTCAGCTGGATAGGTATTTTGAACGAACAGAGGGGTGAAGTGGAAGTGGGTTTTTTTTTTTTTTTTTTTTTTTTGGCTGATGCTGCATAAGCTTGCTTTCTTGCATCAAATGCCTCTACTAATGCTAATGCTAATTTAAAGTGCGTCATCTTCTTGCAAAAAAATGCAAACCATTTTCTGATGGTAAATTCATCAAAGAAGCATTTTTAGAAATAACAGATTCTCTTTTTGAAAATTTTAAGAACAAAAATGAAATTAAAAGTGCTCTTCAAGATCTGCAATTATCCCGAAATACTGTGATCAATGCATTGGACAATTGCATGTTCGTATTGCTAATTGTGTGTCCTTTTCTTTACAACTGGATGAATCTACAGACATCAGTGATACAGCTAAATTGCTTGTTTTTATTTGTATGGTTTTTCGATGATTCTGCCACTAGAGAACTGTTGGGTATGGTTTCATTAAAAGATCACTATAGGTCTTGATATATTTAATGCATTCAAAAATTTTATTGAAAAAATTAAATTAATACTATTTAAGCTCATCAGTAACAACATATGGAGCTAAAGCAATGACGGGGTATCTTAACGGATTCATCGCACTGTGCCAAAAGGATGAATTCACAAATTATTTGAGTTACCACTGTATCATCTACCAACAAGCTTTAGCCACTTTTAGTATATAGATTTTATAACAAAAAATTAAATACTAAAAGTGTTATGGACATAGCTTTCAAAATCGTGAATTCTGTCAGAGGACAATGTCTTTAAAGGAGACTTTTTGAATGAAACTCCATGAAAATGAACCAGATCAGATATTACACACAGATGTGAGATGTGGGAGTAAGTTTCTACAGAAGTTTCGAAATTTGCTGAATGAAATTAAAAAATTTGTTGATCAAAGGGAGATGATTATCAGCAGCTACAAGATACAGAGTGGTTGTGTGATCTGGCTTTTTTGGCAGATTTTGCCAGTAAATTAAGTGATCTGAATTTGGAATTACACGTACAAGTAAAAAATAAAAATGGTGTGATTAGTAGTATTTCTGCATATAAATATCAATTTTTGGCAATGGCTAAGGATCTTAAAGAAAAAAAATTCACTCATTTTGTAAATATGCAAGATCATTTGAAAAAGTAACCTGTTTTTGAATTTAATAGTGAGAAATATGTTTCTGAAATTGAGAAAGTTGTGGATGATTTTGAAACCAGATTCAGTGATTTTACAGCAGTTGAAGACATTGTTCAGTATATTTCTTATCCGTTTAATGTCGACTTAGATACGAAACAAATTGCTGAGATTTTTCACATAGAGAAAATATTACTTGAAAATGAAATTATTACATTGCGAAATGATATCTTCCTAAAAGCCAGATCATCAGAAAAAGACTTTTGGAAATATGTTTACCGAGAAAAGTATCCAAATGTAAAAAAGTGTAATGAGCTTTTATATTCCTGATTTGGTTCACATGTCTATGTGAATTGGCCTTTTTGAATTTGAAACAAACAGAGACGAAGAATCGCTCCACCCTTACGGACTTGCATACAGACGATTCTTTACAGTTTTTTTTTTTTTTTTTATGAAAACCCCAAACACGAAAGGTATCAAAACCTATAGCACTTAGTACCATGCATGGGTTGAAGGAGAAGTATGGGGGGAGGGGGATGCCGGAAACCTTGCTCTAGAGACAAAACATGGGTTTCACCACTTCAAGCCTCCAGTAAGCAAAGTGGTGGTATTTCACCGGTTGATGAAAGTCATCTACCATCTGAAATTTTGGCCTTATTCCGGTATATCCCCAATTTTGAAAGCTTGGAACAACATTTTTCCATATGTGTTGATTAACTGTTTTAACCAGGTGCCATGAAATTCTTGAAATAGTAGATCGAGTCACATTTTAAAGAAAAAAAAGTAGATCGCATCACAAATTAAGTTAGACACCCCTGCTGCATATCAGTGACAAAACCCATGTATTTGTCAATGTTCAATTGCCATTTCTCATCCCATTGACCTAATTTTTCTACATCTTGTTGCAGTAGCTCACCCTGATTACTGTCATTATTCCCCCCCACCAACCTTTGTATCATCTGCAAACTTTAGACGTTAAGCCTTGATTACTTTCATTAGTATTATTAATAAATATTGAAAACAGTGTTCCCAGCACTGAACCTTGGGAGATTCCACTAATATCACCCCAGGGGCTCACATCTGGTGAGTGTGGGCTTTGGCACACCCAGGGTCCTGAGCTGGATATCACCATTCTTCTCTTTCTTGGTGATTCCCTTCTACTTTTTTTTACTAATACTTGGGATTTTTTTTGGCTGGTGCAGCATAAGCCTCAGGCTTCCTTGCACCATATAGCTAATAATAATAATAATAATAATAATAACGAAGAGCAGTGTCCATTGATAACCACCAATTAATTTTAATAAATGACCTTTTAAGAAACTTCGATATCAGTTGCTGCATTTGTATTTTCATTGTTGTAATCTATAATTATTTATTCTAATATAGATTTTTTATTTTTTTTATTAAATTTTATTGAGCTATTACATTTGATGAAAAGCTGAATAAACATAGTATATTAATCTGTATTTGGAAAAAGGATAACCAAAAATTGGTATAGTGGGACAGGTTTTTGGTGTTAAGTTATAACTGTTAGAGATTGATTTTTTTTTTTTTTTTTGATATTTATTACTTAAAGCGGTCCCAGCCAACCAATGGCAACCCCGCTCCTGTTTGTACAGGGAGGGGAAAAAACCTGCCATGACCAAAAAAGATTGATATGAACAAATTGAAAAATAATTAAATTACATAAAAAATAAATATACATATAATTAAATTTCAGACGAAGTCCAAACTTCATTGGAAAGATCTGCATCTGTTCAGTCTGTTGGAACGCCAGCAGCGCTAGGAGCTGCCAAGAAGAGAAATGCCAGCGCCAGGAGCTGCTGAGAGCAGGAATTCCAGCACAAGGGGTTATAGTGGATATAGCAGACTCAAGCCTCCATGATTTCACAGAACTTTAGGTAATTGAGCACAAGGGGCTGGAGTTGCAGTGGATATAGCAGACATAAGCCTCCACGATTTCACAGAACTCTAGGTAATTCAGCATACACCATACCGCATTACAAATCCAAGGCTTCCAGATGCAGAAGAGTCTTCCACCTAAGAAATATTGCAGTTGCAAAGGCTTCGAAAGCCAAGAAGTTCTCCAGCTTATCACCTAGAATTGTCTCGCAGCCTTCTGCCATAAAATTGAGATTACTAACCCGAGATACCAATTCAATTCGTAGATCGCTGTACTCCTCACAGTTGTACATAATATGTTCCCATGATTCTATTTTGCCACAATTTGCAACTAGATCTTTCATTAATTTCTAAATCATGCAACTTTGCATTAAATTTACCATGACCAGTTAATAAGAACATAGCTTGTAAGTTTGGGGCAAACCATTTGAATTTTATCGAGGCTGCATTTCTTAAATCTGGGAAAAAATTTTGTGTAATCTGCCCTTTATCACAAACACTCCAATGCTCTTGCCAGAATTTTACCAAAGCATCCCAGATTCTTGTCCTTTCCTTGCTGGGATCTGCCAAAATGTCCACCTGTATATTCAGAAAAGAACAGGGAATGCCACGGTGGATGAAGTAAGCCAATGCATAATACAATAAATGCAGATCAATAGGCAATTTTCCAGTCACAATCTGCAGAGCTGAGGTCGATACAGTTCTGCATGCCATTCACATCCTAAGGAGCATTACTCTTTGAATGGAACTGAGCTTTCTAGTAAATACTTTTCCACTTACACGTTCAAACCAAATTGGTGCACCATACGTTACCATGGGGATAAATACACATCCATATAGCAAGTTCAGCACCTTGCCTTTTATTCCCCAGCCAACTCTAGTGATTCGAGTAATCATCCCAATAAATTTCCTCACCTTTTCTGATAGATAAGTAACATGTGAGTTGAAAGTCAAAGATCCATCAAACATAATGCCTAGATATTTAATTGCCTTGCCAATTTTAGGCTCGACCCATTCATTCTCACAACCGGGGGTCTTCTACTGGAAAATTGATCCTTGACGACCATTGTCCTTGTTTTGGTTCCTGATACAGTCAGTTTATGTAAACATCATATCTTTAAGTTCAAACAAAACCTGCTTTGACCTGGTTTCTAGTTGCATCCATGTATTTCCTTCAATAAGCAACACGAGATCAACATATGCCACAATCTCTGTATAACTGTTAGAGAGTTAATATAAACCCCTAAGAACACCACATCACTTGAGTGACAGCATTGAAGACAAGACTGTTTTGAAAATTTATCTGTGCAATGTGCACGTACCAACATCCACCCACACCCTATCATGAAATTTGAGTACTACAGAAGCATGAAACTGATCTCTTCTCTCAGATTTTCACTTTAGGGTAGCTTAAAGAGAAAAAGGAAAACCTTGCTCCAGGGAAGCCTTTTTAACTACAGGTAGAATTTGTTACAGTAAACATAAAGAACTTTAGTTATATATGCTATTTGCTGCGGACAGAGTTAATTCCCTCCCCCAAAGGCCGGAAATTGAAATGACTCCCTTTAACGTAATTATTTGTGTGATTTATTCTTATGTTGTCTCTTAAACTTTATGATTGAGAGGAAAGTTTAACATTGCTAATTTGTGAGTTTAAACATGTCATAGACCAAGAGTGGTGAACCAATGGCACTCATACCCAAAGCGGCACGCGTATAAATTTTTTTATACGCGTGCCACACGAAATTCAAAGCGTCCCAAAAAAATTCCAAACTTTATGCAGTGATTTGTTTGAAGTCAGAGTGGTGAGACGTACTGATGAAATTAAGAAAAAAAATAAATGAGGAAGAAATTAAAAAAGAAATGTGGAAGAAATTTTCATGGTTATAAATGATTCTAAAACTAGGTGCCATAAATTCAAGTTGCAGGGGGAGAGATGTTTGGATTGGATTATAGGAAGTTTTATTTTAGCCAGCGAGTTATAAATTACTGGAATAAGTTACCTGGGTGGTTGAGGCTGACAGTTTGGGGGAATTCAAAGGTCATCTGGATAGTTACCTATCGGAGGAAGGGAAATTTTATATACTATTTTACTTTTTTTTTTTTTTGCTGGTTCAGCATAAGCCTTATGCTTCCTTGCACCATATAGCCATTACTAATACTATTCTGGCAGATTTGCCTCTGCCAGAATGGCATATTAGAATGTTTCTTTAGCTTTAATGTTTAAGCCAAAGTAAATGCAACAAGGCATCATATGTTTAAGAGTATAAATAATCTATATTATACTGTAAACGAAAAAACTACGTTTGTAATGTAAAAGGGCATCATTTTATCTGTATCTCATATTATGCTCATCCTTCACAACAAGTTGCCATGTATTGCACTACCTCAAATAAGTAACGCTTCACTAAAAGAGAAGACTATTGTTACTTATTCTTACATACCATACCAGCCAACCTTTGAGGTTGGCTGGTATGGTATGTAAGAATATATGGTAGGTAAGGTATGTAAGAATAGGTAATGAATTTTTATCTGGAAGAATGTGCGATTCATTTCATTTAATGTTACTTTTATTATTATATTTTTTGAAATTTCATCTAATCTTGCACATGTTTAGCCATATTTATGACGTTATCATTGTTTTTTGGGAAAAAATAAAACATTTTTCTAACAAGGCATAAAATCTTGTACCACAGGTTCTCTGTTAATTGTGTACAATATAGAGAATTATTGAAATTCACTTTTTTATTTATTATTTTTTAAAATTTTTTGTCTTTGAGGATTTAGAATTTCAAATAAATGCTAAATTTTTATTATTTATGTTTCTCTAGTGGCTGTACCAAGCATTATTATAATTTTGAGTAGCATTTAGTGAGGATGTCTGACAAATAATTAGTGTAAATTGTTCATTATTTATAAGTATTAATTATGAAATAGAAGTGCACAAGTAGGATCATAGTAATGCCTTATATGCTTACTGATTGTGACCGCTATATGTGTATGTATGTATGTGAATGAAAATAAATTTTATCCTCTTTTTCTTTTTAGGTAGATAATGGTTTGCCTGTGCATTTAAAGAAAGGTGTTCAAGATCGATTTGCATATGTTGGGACCTTAGCAATGTCTGCCGTGGGTGTTGTTTATTTTGTTTATACGGTGATTGATATGGCTTTCCCTAAAAAGAAGAGTACTTAAAACATGTTTTCTTGTATATAGATTAATATGTAGATAAAACATTGAAACCAAGATGAATAAGTAATAATTTCATTAATTTGTTATGAGAATGAGAATAAACTATTAGGAAGTATATTTTTGTGTGTGTGTGTATGTCTGTATCATACCACCTTGATTATTAAATAAAATAGGTTTCCCATGCCAAGTAGTTTAGAATTTAACTGAAATTGATAAATTTTTATACTTGTTCAATTTAATCATAACACATCATCATATCATAACTTAGGGTGATTACAAGTAGAATGCAGGTAGCTACTTACCAGAAACCAGCAGCAACATAAAGCAGAAGCTTCTCACTATCTTCTCACCAACTAGAAAGCAATTGACGAATGCAACTTCTCGGTATGAACACATACAAAGCAGTTTACCAGTGCAAATTCTACATGTAAGCACCCTTAGGGTGCTTACAGGTAGAATGCTGGTGACCACTTATCTGGAACCAGCAGCAACGTGTAGGTGAAGCTTCTCACTGACTATGAACACAGTAGAAAGCAGTTGGCCAGTGCAAAACTTTACCCCATCGCATACCGAGAAGTCGCACTGGTCAACTGCTTTCTGTATATTCATAGTCAGTGAGAAGCTTCCACTTTATGTTGCTGCTGGTTTCCGGTAAGTGGATACCTTTTTTGCATGGAAGACTACTGTACAAATTGGAGGAATGGTATTAAGGGTAAGTTGCTACAATGGATAAAAGGGTGACTGAGTGAGAGAAGACAGAGGGTGGTAATCAGTGGATGCTGCTCTTCGTGGACTAATGTTAGTGTAGTCCCACATGGTTCAGTGTTGGGCCCACTGTTGTTTTGTATATTTATCAATGATATTGATGAAGGTATATTAGGCTTAGTGTCGAAGTTTCTGGATGATACAAAGGTTGGAAGGGTTGTTAATGACAGTAAGGGCAGTGTGCTACTGCAACAGGATCTACAAAATTTGGGCAGATGGGCTTAGAAGTGGCAACCGAAGTTTAACATTGACAAATGCAAAGTACTGCATATGGATAGAAGTAACCCCAGAGGAACATACCAACTGTGGTACAACACTTAGGGTGGTAGAAAATGAAAAAGACCTGGGAGTAATTGTGCAGTCATATATGAAGTTTTCTGAGCAATGCAGACAGGCTGCAAGAGCAGGTCATGGGCTTTTGTCAACGATATAGACGAATTTTGCTAGCAGGAAAAGGAGGTGATTATCCCTTTGTATAAGGCAATGGTCAGGCCATGCCTTGAGTAATATGTACAGGTCTGGAGGCCTCATTTTAGGAAGGATGTAGATTTGCTTGAGCATGTGCAGAGAGGGTCAACAAGATTGGCGAGGGGAATGAAGGGTTCCTCTTACCAAGAGGCTTAAGTTCTGCGAGTTGCGGCAGCTGGAGAATAGGCACCTGCAAGCTTTTCTGATTGAGGTGTATAAGGCCGTGAATGGGTTGAGCACGCTGAATTCTGATGGGATTCTTTCACTTGCTGAGATTACGAACCTAAGGAGGCATAAATTCAAATTGAGGGAAGACAGTTGTAGAATAGATGTGCGGAAATTTGCTTTTAGCCAGTGGGTGGTTAATTGCTAGAACAAACTTCCATCCATCATTGCGGAAGTTGATAGCTTAGATAAATTCAAGGAGGAACTGGAAAAACTTTTAGAGTGAATGGTTTTGTGAAATTTTTTATTTATTTATTATTATTATTATTATTATATTTTTTTTTTTTGGCTGATGCTACATAAGCTCATACGCTTGCTTTCTTGCATCACATGCCTCTATTACTATTATCTGTTCTATGTGTAAGCACCCTTAGTTTCTAACTAGTTCCTTTCACACTTTTTTGAAATTTTTTTTTTTTTTTTTTAACTATAGACTTAAAGAAGACATGTTTTTACCCAAACATGTTCTTTAAGTCTATACTAATCTCTTATGGCTGAGTTGAGTTGTAAAATAAGAAACTGAACAGTCGACTTGAATTTCTGTTGATTGTAATTCTTACCATACATAAGAAGGAGTGTTGTTTTGGAGAACCAAAATGGAGTGAACAGATTAAGAAAAGTTGATGTTTCAAGTTCATTCAGGATTAAATACTGAGCAGTTAATTGTGTATTTGGACCGAAGTTGGCTGTTGGTAAATAATGCTACCTAGAAATATTCTACGTATATTGGGCAAAGGCCTTAGGATGTTCTAGGGAGTCATAGTTATCCTATAATAAATTTAAGATACAAAACTCACAATTGAAAAAAGGAACTAAACTTGTTACGATAACAGGTTTAAAACTGTAGTGGAATTTTGTTTGTTTAAGAGGGTTTATCAGAAGTAGAATGTTGAGAAACACTTGTCCACGGTAGCAGTTTGTGAGTTTCTCTAACTTTTCAATGAAATTATTCTTAAGATAAGTGACATAACTTTGGAATAATTCCAAGGGATCAACTTAAGACGAGCACAGATTCATATTGAGGAATATTAATCAGACAAGTTTCAAAATAAGGTAAAATTAAGTAGTAACCATAGTCATCATATTTCCTAACAAGTGGAATGTGAATTAAATTTTTACTTGCTCTTTTTAAACTCAATAAGATACAATTTACTTTAAATGTATGATGCAGCAATTAATGAATATTTAGATTTTGTTTTTTTTTTAAAAATACTATAAGCACTCTACAAACAAAATATCTATAATGGAAATAGTTGATTTAAAAAATGTAATAAGGGTTGCAGGGGCTGTTTTTTTTCCCCATCCAAACTACTAACCTGCTGGGGAATACACAGACTAATAGATTAACAGTAGCTGGAGGCAGAGGTGGAAGTGATTCTTGCACTGCTTCTATTAGAACATGGAAAGCAAGGTAGGGATTTTAAGATCTGCTGGGGGTGGCTTCATGAAACAAGCAAATACATAGGCTGTGTTTGAGTTACTAAGAGTGAGAAGTTGCATGCATAATTGTATGTATACACTAATGCTAAGAGCATAATAAAGAAATTTGATGAATTTGTGATGGTGATCAAGTCATCTAATGCAGGTGTTGGGATAGCAGAGATATTGAGTAACTCAGACATAAGTGATGCTGAATTTGAATGCTTACAGAAGGGACAGATGGTAGGAGGGGGAGTGAGTTGTGCTCATAGTTAAAAAGTGTACAAAATCTGAGGTAGTGCATCATGGATGGCTAATGCAGTGTTAAATCAGTTTGGTGTAGCACAAGCACCAGAACATAAAAAATGAAGGTAGGACTATTATAGGTATAATGACCGATGAGTATAATGAACAATATACAGACATATAGAGTGGACCAGAAATGGCTTATAATGGGGGACTTTTAACTTTCCAAATATTGACTGAAACTTGAGGTTTGGTCATTCACACAGTAGCAAGACTTTTGTTGGATTTATTGGATGATTGTTTTCTATACCAGCATGTTAGAGAGACAAGAGAAAGCAATACTCTTGAGCTGATTATCAGTATTAACCCTTCATGCATTAAGAATCTTCAAATAAAGACCCACTGGGTAGCAGTGGTCACAGTATTGATATGTGATTTACTTAAAAATGTAACTACTATCAATTTATTTGATAGTAGTTACAAGGAAAAAGAGTGTTTGCTTTTGTAAAGCTGACTAACAGCTATTCTCAGGCCATTTTTAAATTCTGTGCAGTGGGACCAGCTGGTGAAGCTACCAATAGAAAATTCTAAATGGAAAGCATTCAGGGATGTTATCATAGAAGCTAATAGGCTTTTTATATGAACAAAGAGATACAGTTCAAAGCACAGACCCAAATGCCTGAATTTTGTCAATGTCAGATGAACTGGTGAGACTCATGGTAGTGAAGAAAAATGCATGGAATGCATGCAAATTATTAGGTAATACAGATGCCTACAGTAGATATAAATTAGTCTGCAGTCATGTTAGGAGGTTAGTCAATCTCAGGCACATCATGAGAAGTTACTGGCAAAGAAGTCTTTACTTGTATAGATGGTAGAAAGAAGGGTTGAGTTACATTAGTCCACTAGGTATTAATGGACTAACTGTTGATGAACCTGCTCAGGCTGCTGACACACTGAATGGGTATTTTGGATATTACATTCACACGACAAATTTTATAGGGATGGGGATACTAGAAGTGAATCAAATTGTGGCGGGAGGCTGAATGATTTTGTGATAACAGCAAACTAGAGGAGAAATTGTTGAAGCTAAATGTAAAAAAACACCATTTATATTAATGGAGGCAGCAGAAGAGGTTATCAAACCTTTAACCATGATTATGAAAACATCTGTAGATTCAGGTGAGGTCCCTATTAACTGAAGATTTGCAAATGTATCCCCAATTCACAAAGGGAGATGAGTAATTACAGACCTGTTAGCTTGACTCATGTTCCACAGAAAATAATGGAGTGACTGGTTAAAGAAGTAATTCATGGCCATCTAGACAGGAATGTGGTCATACTGCAGTCACAGCATGAATGTGTTAGGGGCGATCTTGTCTGATCAATTTGATTTGATACTATGACGGTAAAAAAGGAATCGTATCATATTTAGAATATGTCAAAATAATTTTGACATTCTAAATATCAGAAAAGCTTTTGGTACTTTCACATAAAAGATTGCTATACAATTTGCAGTGGATTGGTATTAACAGAAAGTTGTTGTTATAGATAAATGGATAGTTGTGGGAGAATATAGATTGGTGGGCACTGCTCTTTGTGGACTAGTCAGTGAAGTCCACAGTTCAGTGCTGGACCCATTGTCAATATTTATTAATGATATTGAAGGTATATCAGGTTTAATGTCTAAGCTTGCACATGATATGATTGGCAGGGTGTTAATCACTAATTGGTATACAACTACAAGTTCTAGGCAGATGGGTTGAGAAGTGGCAATTTGAGGTTAATATTGATAAATGGTGGGTACTTCATATGGGGAGCAGTAATCCCAGGTTATTGTACCGTCTGTGTGGTATCAGACAAAGTTTTCTGAGGGGTGTAGACAGGCTGCAAGAACTGCTCATGTTGTTTTGTCAATGATATACAGGAATTTTTCCAGGAGGAATAAGGAGGCAGTTGTCCCATTATACAAGTAAATGAAGTTTCCAGACCTGTGCAGCATTCAAGTTATGGCTTAAGCATTGACTGGTGAGGGGAGTAAAAGTGTTCTTACCAGAAAAGGATTGTTTTATAGCATCTGGAGACTTGGTACCTGATTGAGATCTGATTTAGGTGTTTAAGTTTTGAATGGATCGAGTAAGCTCAGTGCTGTGCTGAGCTTTCCGATCCTACTATGTGCAATCTGAGCAAGAAAAATCTTCTTGCTCAGAGTACACACGAGGAGATTAGATGTGCAGAAATTTGCCTTCAACCAGTGGATAGTTGTTGGAACAAATTCCCATCTGGTACTGTAGAGGTGTGTAGTTTAAATGAATTCAAGGGAGATAAACTGTTAGAGGGGATGGACAGATGAAATGGGAAGTGTTGCCTCTTTTTTTTGGCTGATACTGTATAAGCTTGCTTTCTTGTATCAGTTACTGCTACTACTACTAATAATTATTTAATAATTTTCTTTTTTTGTTTACCTGTTTAAAAATATACTTTGCAAAAATTAAATGTATTAGTAATAGGTGCATTAAAAACATGTCTTTACACAGTATATTAATAATCCCAGCTTCTTAAATATAATGTGCTATGATTATTTCTCTAATTTTTTTTCCTTCATAAAAAAAAAAAGGAATTTCAAACTTTAAATCTTGAGGTTAGTTAGTCAGGTCACCTGAGAACTAAATGATTTTCCCATGTGTAATATGCCCATGTGCGTGCATTCTGGTTCATTTTTTGTGGATAGCAAAGGAAGAGCCTTCTATCCCCCCCCCCCCCGAGATGGACTAGTTCAGCCAGTAATTCAGACCAAATTTCCCATAATAGTGCCTTGCTTCAATTGACAGGATTTAACCAGCTGTTTTCCAGCCAGAATGTGGAGTGATTATGATGACTGTGCTTCCAGCAGGAACATTGCAAAGGATGGAAAAAAAAAAAAAAATTAGGACCACCCAAGAACACTCTCATCTGCCCATCTGTATTATGTCCATAAATTTTGGTCTGTTTGCTTTTTTTCCTGGATGAAAACCCAAGTTTCAGTGTGTGTGTGGGGGGGGGGGGGTACTTTGCTAACAAGGCCAAGACAAACTCAGCAATGGAGTGATCAAAAGCCCATAAAAGTTCCTTGTGTCAATGACGGGATTTGAACCCAGGCCTCTTCCACCTGATGTGGTCAGAAGTGTGATTATAACAACTATAATTCTTGTCTGACAAATTTGATTGGTTATTATGATGTGGTCACAAAGGAACTGGATGCGAAAAATAATTTTGATATCATATACTTGGATTTCAGGAAAGCTTTTGACACTGTTGCGCATGGAAGACTACTGTACAAATTGGAGCAGAATGGTATTAAGGGTAAGTTGCTACAATGGATAAAAGGATGGTTAAGTGGGAGAAGACAGAGGGTGGTAATCAATGGGTGCTGCTCTTCATGGACTAATGTTATTAGTGGAGTCCCACAGGGTTCGGTGTTGGGTCCACTGTTGTTTTGTGTATTTATCAATGATATTGATGAAGGTATATCAGGCTTAATGTCGAAGTTTGCAGATGACACAAAGGTTGGCAGGGTTGTTAATGACAGTAATGGCAGTGTGCTACTGCAACAGGATCTAGATAATTTGGGCAGATGGGCTAAGAAGTGGCAACTGAAGTTCAACCTTGACAAATGCAAAGTACTGCATATGGGTAGAAGTAACCCCAGAGAAACGTACCAACTGTGTGGTACTACACTTAAGGTGGTAGAAAATGAAAAAGACCTGGGAGTAATTGTGCAGTCAGATATGAAGTTTTCTGAGCAATGCAGACAGGCTGCTAGGGCAGGTCATGGGGTTTTGTCAATGATATATAGGAATTTTGCTAGCAGGGAAAAGGAGGTGATTGTCCCTCTGTATAAGGCAATGGTCAGGCCACGCCTTGAGTACTGCGTACAGGTCTGGAGGCCTCATTTTAGGAAGGATGTAGATTTGCTTGAGCGTGTACAGAGAAGAGCAACACGATTGGTGAGGGGAATGAAAGGATTCTCTTACCAAGAGAGGCTTAAGTTCTGCAAATTGCAGTGGCTGGAGACTAGGCACCTGCGCGGTGATCTGATTGAGGTCTATAAGGCCTTGAATGGGTTGAGCACGCTGAATTCTGATGGGATCCTTCCACTTGTTCAGATTACGAACCTACGGGGACATAAGTTCAAATTAAGAAAGGACAGATGTAGAATAGATGTGCGGAAATTTGCCTTTAGCCAGCGGGTGGTTAATTGCTGGAACAAACTTCCATCTGTCGTTGTGGAAGTTGATAGGTTAAATAAATTTAAGGAGGAACTGGACAGGCATTTGGAGGGAATGGTGTGATGATTTTTTTTTTTTTTTTTTTTGGCTGATGCTGCATAAGCTCCTACACTTGCTTTCTTGCATCATGTGCCACTACTACTACTACTACTACAACTACTACAACTACTACGTGTACGGACATTGTGAAGGATGAGATGATCTTCCACATACCATTTACGTTGTATGGTAGCATGATGAAAGGTTTGGGAAAAAAATTTTCGCTATTATTACACACTGCTGTAGTTGCATAATAGAAGGAAGGAAATGTGTGACTAAGCAGATGAGCTTAGAAATAAAGCCAAACATTCTAATATGATTACATAAAAATAATGTATAAGATACTTAAACTTTAGTTTCCTTGCACAACCTATGTGAGTGCAAATCAATTTTAATATATAGTCCTTTTTGAACTTTTGAATTATATTAACAAGAATAATTAGTTTCCAAAAGTTTTTGTTTCTTTGAGAATTTAATAATCTTTCTTGTGTGTCAATTTAGAACACAATCTTCCACTACTCTGTCCAGTAGTGAAAGTACTTTTTTAATTCGAAATTTAAAAATTATTTATGATAAGTTCATGGATTTCTTCTCTGTGGATCAATCATACTACAGTCTTTAAGATGAACAATATCTAGGGTGACAACATTCTGACAATGTCCTGATTTTGGGTGTTATGTCCCAATGTTGTCCCCAAAAAAACATTTTGGAGATTTTTTTTATCCTGATTTTCATGTGAAAGTATTTTGTAAAACTAAATACGAGATATTAATGATATATAATTTTGTTAATTTAGCACAGTAAATAAAATTATAAAAAACATCAACACCCAGGCATTTTATTTCTAGCATTGTCAAAGTACAAAGACGTATTGTATCAATATGAAATATATATATGTTCCACTTGCTCATGCACTGCTACTTACATTCCATACTGTGTGTTAAGTAAGCGCCAAAGGAACTCTAGTTATAAGGCATCCAGTATCATATATGTATTTATGTTAAAAAGGACTAGACATTTAACATAAATTTCCCTGGATGGCGAAGTCAGATGTCAAGTGTGCATGATATATTTAAATCGTGGATATGGGGGGCTGTTCTGTTATGTCTTAGTACCAGTATTAGTAATGGCCATATGGTGCAAGGAAGCCTAAGGCTTATGCTGCACCAACCAAAAAAAAGAGTAAAATAATAAAAATAAATAACACTAACCAACAAAAATTTTTTGTCATACCTCCGCAATGAAAATATTCTGGAGGAATTAATGTTCTGATTCCGAAAATCACCATAAAAAAGTCTCATGTCTACATCAAAAGATGTATCAACATTTAATGTTAAAATTAAGAAATATTTATTGCAATAATGATGATAATACAATTCGATACATTGCAATGTTGCCCTTCATGGCCACCAGGTTAGGGGTTACAACACAGACTCATGATTAACCAGGACACTTTGACTCCAAATTTAAAAAAAAATTAATCAGACATCAAAACAAGTAATAACTAGAATAGGTATAAACAGATGTTTTGCAAGTCGCAAATAATAGAGGAAAAAGCATTGTAAAGTCATCATTGGGAGATTATCTTGCAACCCCCACTGTCTTCACACCCCCCACTCAAAAAAAAAAAAAAAAAATGTTTAGTTTGTTTTAGTGCATCGCGTCAATTGTGTTCTGTAGTACTGCAGAAGGAAAAATTATTTTATGCCGAATAACGAAAATTTTTTTGCTTAGAAATCACGAAAGTGATGGGTAAATGCAAACGAGCTGCCCTTTCAATTAAACAAAAACTTGAAATTATTCAAAAGTTTGAAAATGGCACATCTGTTAAATCTTTAAAGAATTTAATGTTGGTGACCAAACTATACTCGACATCGTAAAAAAATAAAGGGAACCATTGTATTGGACCATCACTACCGTAATACGAGACATGCTCTTTACACCAAATTAATTGGGCATATTTCATTTTTTGTGTGAGGGGCTTCTTTTAAGGCATAAGTGCCTCAAAATGTGGTCCTGTTTTTCCCATAGAGACTCGTTTGTGTCTGGTTCCTTTTTTCATAGCAGAACCAGTATTCTTGAGTTTGGAAAGAAATCTCACTATATATGACAGGAAGAACATCCTCGTGTAAAGCAACAATAACACTTTCTTCGTGGCGTCAACTGCACGTAACTCGCCATTCTGACACAAGCAAGGAATGACTGCAACTCTTGTAAAGCGTGTTTATATAGCTGAAAGTAACAGCAGTATTACGTCATCACCTACACGTGTCAATCTCATCTGATGCAATCTGTAAGAAATATTGCCATACTCATACATTATTTGGATGACAATTACAATTTTAAGGGGATGATGCACTTTCTTTGAACGCCAGTGTATAAATGAAACTACAAAAGTCAAAATTTGACAAAATTTACTTCTATATTCTGGCAAGAATATATACTGGTGTGCAAACCTTTAGGACCAGCCAGGTTTTCACCTGTAGCTTCTCATAGGAGTGGCACGGATATGGGAAAAACATACCAAAGGAACCTCATGGGGTACAGAAATAATGAAAAACAACAATGGAAAAAATTGTACAGGACTTTATTCAAAAATGGCAACATAGCACTGGCTGCCATGATACAGATGCATCACTGCCAAAGATGGAACAAAGGGAAGAGGTGGTCCTCAGTAGGAGATATGGCCACCTCTATAATGTCGATGCAGACTTTGCACCGCCTCTCCATACTTTGAACAATGTTGATAAGTTCTTGTGGTAACATTGTCCATTCCTCTGTCAGTGCCACCTTCAGCTGGTGGGTGCGGATGTGCCACTAGGCGTCTCCCCAGAGCTTCCCATATGTGACCAATGGGATTTAGATCGGTGGAACGGGCAGGCCAATCCATACAAACAATGTTCTCACTTTCTAAAAGCATATCAGCAGCTGCAGTGTGATGGAGTGTGGTGTTATCATCCATAAACACAAACTCAGGGCCAATGGCACCTCAGAACAGATGCACATGGGAAATGATTGCCTCAGTACAGTAGCGTGCACTGGTTACAGTACCGCCTTCCAGTACCTGGAGTTGTGTACGTCCATCCAAGATAAGGCCTCCGCAGACAAGGACACTTCGCCCACCATATTGATCCCTTTCAGTGATGTTTGCGGGGTGACACTGTGTGCCAACCTCTTGCCAGATTAGCAGACTTCCAGAATCGCTGTTCAGACTGAACCTACTCTCATCAGTAAAGATTTTGTGTTGTAACTTTTAGAAATAGTGTTGGTCCTTAATTTGTGCATACCAGTGTATCTGTTTTATGTCCTTATATATTATCATTTCATTGTTAAAATACTCCTATTTAAGATAACTGCTATTAATGTACCACAAACTTATTTTAGCAAACTTACCTTTGAATGTTCAGATGGCACAAAGTCTTATGGTTGGTATAGCTTTCAACCATTTGTTAGTTAAAACAGTATCCAACAGAAATCCAAAAAATATCACTAAAGCACTTTTATGAGATGAAACAGCACAAGGTACGTACAAACACAAGCACTTTTATGAGATGAAATAGTACAAGACAGCTGCACTGAAACAGCAATGATAATAATGAACAAAGGCAATGAAGAGGCTTAAGCTCTACTAGAATTACTGTAATTCTTGACGTATAGACAACCATAGTATCTTCTGTTCAGCAGCTCCAGGAACATAAGTTAATCTCTGCCATGTTACTCTGTGATGATACAAAACTAGAGCGGCCAGAAACATGTGTTATGTTTGCATATATTATGTGTCGTGTTGTTTAGTTGTTTCTGGCTTCTTTGCCACCCACTTGCCAGGTGATCTGGAAAGCGTGGCCATCTACACCACGAGAGGTGAGCCACAACTAGATATGTCCTTAGCCAAGTGGAGATAGACCATTACAATCTTTGTCTACCCTGAAGAGGGCAAAGTCCTGCACTCATCGGAGATAGTGCTATACCAGTGGGGTGCCAACAAATCCCTTACCCACAGCTAAGCAGACTTAAGGTACCAGCATAGATGGAAAATAAATAAATAAAATCATAATTTAAAAAATAATATGTTAGTTAAAAAAGTAAAATAAAATAAACTTAAGATAAAAATTTATAGATAAGAGTAGAAAAAAATAAAACAGTTAAAAAAATAAAACAGTATTAAAAAAAATAAAAAAATATATATAGATACAAAGAAAAAAATTACTAATAAAATACACAAATAAAATGAAGGTGAAGTAAAATTATATAAAATAAAAAAAATTATAAATAAAAGTAAGAAAAAAAGGTAATGATTGTAAATATAAAATAAAAAGATAAATAAAATAAGAAAAATAAAAAAAACCACAGTTGTCCAGCCTTTCTTCTATTTTCTTCAGCCATACCGGCTAGAGAAAATAGAAGGGAAAAAAAATTACAAAAAAATAAAATATATTTAAAAAAAAATAAATAAAACAAAAAAATAATGAAACTTTTAACCCTCGGCCCACTTACAACAACGGATTAACACACTTACGTGGTGATAAGGCATTATTGTTACGGTGGCGATTTTTATCTATCAGCCATATTTTTTACTTAGGTTGCAGAACATTTTTGGATACAGTAAGTCTCCGACCTACGTTACGTTAATTTTTTTCACTCATTTTTTTTTTTTTTTTAGGATTGTAAAATTTAAAACAGTAAAATAATAATGGTAATAAAGTAATAATTATTACTATTATTAGCCGTATGGTGCAAGGAAGCTGGAGGCTTATGCTGTAGCAAAAAAAAAAAAAAATTCAGAATTACCCTGAGAGAAACAGAGAGAGAGTCAGAAGTAGAAATGGATCACCAAGAAAGAGAAGAATGATCATATCCAGCTCATGACCCTGGGTGTGCCAAGCCCATAAGCAATTAATAACGACGATCACGGCACGCACAAATTGCACAAGCGACATATGGAGTAACAAGCTTAAAAATAGGAATGAAGAGAAGATTCTTAAAATTTATTTATATTTGTTTTGATATGGGCGAAGATTTCAGCAAAGGGAACACACATTTCACCATAATAGTGTAAAATCCCACAGAATTCCAGCTATCGGTATTATTGCAAATGAAACACGGAATTGCACTAACAGAAAGCCCAATAACCCGGAAAGTGCAAATTGATTTTACTGTTTTATGGTAGTGACCTCCAGAAATGTGTTTTAGTAAAATGTGAGCTCGCATGATAATAGTGAGTTTTGGTATTAACCCTGTGAAGCTCTTTACAGATTATTTCATTTTGACCGTTATCATGGTGCTGACTAGGAGAATAAGTGATTGCGGTACTAGTAAATCTATCAAAAAAAAAAAAAAAAAAAAGAGGTAAGCGATCGATTTGGATCAAAAAATTAAAATAAGGATGTTCGAAAATGGTCAAACATTAACAAGTATCGCGCGGAATTTCGATTTGTCCATGTCAACACTGAACACAATAATAAAGGAAAAAACACAGAACACGAAAAGCGGTAAACGGATCGGCACTAATGAAGTTGACTACACTGGCGTTCAAAGAAAGTGCATCACCTCTTAAAATTGTAATTGTCGTTCGAATAACGTCAGTATATGGCAATATTTCTTACAGATTGCATCAGATAAGATTGACACGTGTAGGAGGTGACGTAATATTGCATCAGCTGTTATTTTCAGCTATATAATCACGCTATGCAAGAGTTGCAGTCATTCCTTGCTTGTGTGACGATGGCGAGTTATATGCAGTTAACGCCACGAAGAAAGAGTGCTATTGTTGCTTTACGTGAAGAAGGATGTTCTTCCCGTCATATTGCTTATAGAGTGTCTTGTAATTAGTGTAAAGTGTGTTTAGGGTCAAGCGGCACCAGGGGTTTCCCCCATCTCCGCGTAGTTTACATTGTGGGTGAACCAGTTGACTGGAAAAGCCAGAGATTTAAAAGTGTATGGACTTTGTATATATTTGATGCCTTGTACCGTTGTTCATCTGGTCATTTAGCCGCCAGACCCCTACTGAGGCCCGACGTTGTCCCACTTTAGCCCCGTGGAGGCAGACCAGGTACTCACTAGTATATAGTTCACTCTGGCAGGTCCTGCCACCTAATTTCCTAAGATTTCAGTGGCTAGGACCTTAAAAAAAAAAAAAAAAAAAAAAATCGCGTACGCGTCGCGGGGATCGCTAGAAGTCCAAAATGTTGGGCAAAATTAATTTAGATTGGTGATTTTAGATTGTGTGGGGCGTGTTCACGTTGCTATCAGATAGAGTGGGGTGAAGGCTGAAGACTGGGGGGCAAATAGACAGAAATATGGAGCCGAAAGGGAAGGCAACTCCAGTTTACAGTGGGCATGCCCATGCCCCACCAGAGGGAAGAAATAGGGTGGCAGGGTGGGGAGGGGACAGATTACTGTCCCCTCCCCACCCTGCCAGGAAGAGGTGAGACAGTGAACCAGACAAGAGAGCTGGCTCAGGTTGCCAATGTGGCCTGTGTGCATGGGTGGGAGCAAACCAGACCGCAGGGTCAGGTCCGCACCATCCAGAAAAACTTGAGGCTCAGCAGAGGCGATCCAATGTTGGTTTGGCTGAACAGGTTGTGCAAAATGTCACAGTTGGGAGTCATTCATGGGACTGTTGTCCCGTCCGGTAGTCAATGTTCTGGGAAGTGGAGTTTTCTCACTTCTCATAAGAGTTCCAGTTTTGTCTTGCATGAAGGATCAAGCAGTCAAACCTGACATCTGGTTGGGGGTCACTGAGAAGCTTTGTTTGACACATCTATTCGAAGTTTGCAGGCAGAGGAATGGTCAAGCGTCTAGCATACAGGTTCTGGGCAAACTTGGTGAACGCTATATATGAGGCTTCATCTTCCAGTAAGTAGTGTTCCTGGTTTTTGGGATTAAGGCGCACTTGGATGATTAATTCAACACGAAGATTTTCATAAAATTCGCAGTCATACATCTGGTGTCCCCAGGTCTCCACAGAGCCACATGCACACATTGGGTTGTTTTCGAGTCCGAGAAGGTGTAATTTGTGGCGGATCGCTCCATGTCCTGTTAGGAGATACGTACTGTACAATCCAGGGCAAAGCCATACCGGATACTGTGGGTATATATGTTGTACATCGGGGAGGAACCTCCGTGTGACTTCCCCTTTTGTGGAGGTCGTCCAGCGCTGCTGCCAAATCGATCGCAAATAGATCTGGAGTCTTTTCTTCTCCACTGTCCGATTTGCAGTTGGGTCTGTGGTGTGATCCTGGAAGGTAGTTGGATTTCCGCGTCTAAGCTGCTGTAACATGCCTAGGCGAATCACTTCAAGATCAAGAGGGAGGGTCCCAGTGAGTACTTGCAGCGCATGAGTAGATACAGTGCGGCACGCTCTGGTGAGTGTTAATAAAATCGGTCGGTGAATGATGTTGAGTAGCCGACGATTTACCGACGTAGAGGCCTTATGGTGCCAGACACCAGAAGCATATGCAATCGCAGGGATGATGGCTGCTTTGTAAAGTATTGCAAGGGTTCTTCTTTTCAGCCCCCAGTCGCGGCGGGTAATCCTGGCAAGCATGGCAGCATAGTTTTTCATTTTCTTCTGGATGTATTTTAAGTGGGGTGTAAATGATAAATTTCGGTCCAGGATCACTCCTAGGTACTTGAGTTCTGTGGCCAACTTGATCATTCTGTTGTAGATTTTTATCTGCGGTGGTCTGGTAGGAGTTAGATATCCCTTTAGTAGGATAGATTGGGTTTTGATGGCAGAGATATTAAGGTGATGAGTTTCGGTCCACTCTCTTAGTATAGAAAGTGCTGAGTTGGCAAGCGTTTCCAGTTGTGCTCTTGAATCAGCAGAGAGGATTAGGGAGAGGTCATCTGCGTATGCGAGCGCTTGCACACCCCCCAGTTCCAGGGAGAGGAACTCATCCAGCACGTAGTTCCAAAGGAGGGGACCCAGTACAGAGCCCTGAGGGCAGCCCCTGTGTACCTGACGTTCAACTTTGCAGTAGGGAGCCTGCACTAGGACCTTCCTATTGTTCAGGTAGCTCTGAATGCATCCATATAGGTTTGATGGCAGGTTGGCAGCTCTTAGTCTTGCGAGGATGCTCTGCCACCAGAGGGCGTCGAACGCCCCTGCAAAGTCCACAGAGATGAGAAGAAGGTACTTTCGTTGGCAGTTTGACGCGGCATTCATGATATATTCTAGTGCATCCAGAGTGGATTTCCCCGTTTTGAATCCGAATTGTTTGTCTGTTGTTAAATTTGCTGCGGTGTAATGTACTTCAAGCCTCTGTCTAAGAAGTTGTTCCAGGACTTTGCTGAGTACAGACAGGAGGGATATAGGTCGGTAGGGCTCCGGTATATGTTGCTGCTTTGATGGGTTTTTTATGATTAATTTTATGCTGGCTACCTTCCAGTCCGAGGGGAACCAGCCCTGACGAAGACAGTGGTTATATAAGTCTAACAGCAAGTTCGGGACATACTCGGCCACCTTTTTTACCAGTTCTGGTTCAAGCATGTCCAGTCCTGGGGTTCTTTTGTTTTTTATTTTTTGTATGGCAGTTTGTAAATCTTGCAGAGTGAATGGTTGTTCCACTCGGGCCGATTGGTAGGTTTTGTTGGCGTGGCACAGCTGATGCTGTTGAGGTGTGTTGTCCTCTTCGATGGGTTTGAAGGTGGCATTGAGAATGTTGTTGACGGTGTCGTGCCAGTTTTTTGTCATGGTGCCTTGTGGGGTGCCTTGTGGGGTTTGTCATGGTAACTTGTTTGTGGTTATTCTATATATGATGCTCCATGGGTCTGTATTGCCGACTGTGGAAACCAGATGCTCCCAGGACAGTTTCTTCCGCTGCCTGATCATCGCAGTGTAGTTATTCCTGGCTTCCCTGTATTGTTGTCTGAGGGGTTCAACCTCAGGAGGAGGCCAGGACCGTCTGGCTCTTTGGAAGGCACGTCTTTTCCTGTTCATATCTCTCCTAAGTAGGTCAAGTTCCTGCGACCACCACGGCACAGCGCCTGGCCGGGGGCCCTTCTCCGGATCGACTGGTCCAGTGTCTTGTAATTAGTCGACAGTGAGTAGATTTCTTTCCCAACTCAAGAAGAATAGTGCAGATAGGAAAAAAGGAACCGGGCGAAAACGAGTCACTACGCCAAAACAGGACCATGGTTTGAAGCGCTTATGCCTTGAAAACCATAAAGCTTTTTTATCTGAGCTGAAAAGAGAATGGGAAGAACATACAGGAGTGGTAGCAAATGCAGTGAGTCAGAAGATGCATCTTCAAAAATGGACTTGTAGCTGTCGTCCTAAGAAGAAGCCCCTTCTCACATAAAAAATGAAAAGGGCCCGATTAATTTGGTGTAAGGAGCATGTCAAATGGACCCCCGAACGTGGAAGTCAGTTATATTCTCGGATGAGAAGGAATTCAATCTGCATTGCTCTGATGGCAGACAAACAATTTGCCTTAAAAATGGTGAAGAATACCATCCAAACTGTATGGTGTCTACAGTGAAATTCTCTACGAGCCAAATGATATTAGGGTGCATTTCGTATCATTAAGTAGGTCACCTGCAGTTTATAAAAGGTTCCTTAAATGCCAATGGATACCTAACTATATTCGAAGGCAAATTGCTGCCAACCAATGGAGACCATTTCAACCTGCAAAGTAACTGCATCTTTCAGGACGAATCTATTTGTCATCGGGCGAAAAATATAAGTAGGCACTTCTGTAGTTACTTTAGCTTCATTTATGCATTAGAGGTTCAACAGTAATGTGTCTACATTTGTTATAGGTGAAAAAATGGTTCGAAGAACGGTCCATTGCCACTATTGGCTGGTCAGGAAACCGCCGGACCTGAATCCTATAGTTGACATCGTGTGGAATCTGCAGTTACCAGAAAGAAATCAAAGACCCTTCTTGAATTTCAGGGAGCCATAATTCGTGGTTCCAAACACGAACTATCAGATAATCAACTGATAGTCCGTGTTTGAAACTACGAACTATCAGTTGATTATCTTCATATTTTGATCATGTCAATGCCTCGACGGTGTGCTGCTGCTGCTGCTGTCATCATGGCCAGAGGCGGTTCAGTTAAATATTAATTTGCAACTGGTGAACTTCTCATTTGGTTTTCCTTGTAAAATGATAAACTGGAGCAAATTTAGGGCTTCTGATAACATTTCAGCTATAATTATGGTGTTTTCAAAAACTGTTGTATAAAGGTTGCAAATGCTCATTTTGAGAGCACCTCAATTAATATTAGCCTTTAGCATTAGCGTTAGTATAGGCATACGATGCAAGAAAGCAAGCTTATGCAGCATCAGCCAAAAAAAATTAAAAACCGCTCCTATTTCATTCCTCCGTTCATTCCAAATACTTGTCCAGCGCAGCCTGAAATTTATTTAGGCTATCACCGTCCACAACAAAAGATGCAAGTCTGTTCCACCAATCAACTACCCGCTGGCTAAAGGCAAACTTCCGCACATCTATCCTACAACTGTCTTTCCTAAATTTGAATTTATGTCCTCTCAGGTGATTATTCTGAGCAAGACGAAAAATCCCATCAGAATTGAGCATGCTCAAACCATTCAAGGTTTTACACACCTCAATCAGATCAACTCGCAGGTGCCTACTCTCCAGACACTAATCTGCAAAATGTAAGCCTTTCTTCGTAACCCTTCGTTCCGTTCATTAATCTTATTGCCCTCCTCTGTATATTCGTTCCAAAAGCTTTACACCCTTCTTAAAATGAGGCCTCCCGACCTGTATAGAGTATTCAAGGTGTGGCCCGACCATTGCCTTGTACAAGGGGATGATCACCTCCTTATCCCTGCTGGAAAAATTCCTGTATATCATTGACAACACTCCATGACCTGCTCTGGCAGCCTGCCTGAACTGCTCAGAAAACTTCATATCAGCCTACACAATTACCCCCAGGTTCTTTTCATTCTCTACCACTGTCAGTGTGGTACAACAGAGTTGATACATTACTCTGGGATTACTGCTTCCCATATGCCGCACTTTACATTTGTCAATGTTAAACTTCATTTGCCACCTCTCAGCCCATCTGCTCAACTTTTCTATATCTTGTTGCAGCAGTGTACTGTCATTAGTGTTATTAACAACCCTGCCCACCTTGGTATCGTCTGCAAACTTGGACATTAAGCCTGATATACCATCATCAATATCGTTTATAAATTCAGAAAACAACAATGGACCCAACACTGATCCCTGAGGGACTCTACTAATAACATTAATCCACGAAGAGCAGTGTCCATTGATTACCACTC
Source organism: Mastigoproctus giganteus (assembly GCF_048544385.1). NCBI lineage: Eukaryota > Metazoa > Arthropoda > Arachnida > Uropygi > Thelyphonidae > Mastigoproctus > Mastigoproctus giganteus. The sequence goes on from NC_143577.1 coordinate 206,570,792, forward strand.
TCTGTTTTTTCCCACTCAACCATCCCTTTATCCATAGCAGTCATTTTCTTGCAATGCCACACTGTCTTCCATGTGCAACAGTATCAAAGGCCTTTCTAAGATCCAAATACACGATACCTTGTCAAATATTACTGTCAAGTGTTAGCTGTCAAATATTACTTAGTTTTGCCTTAACTATTAATAAATATATTTTGTTTATATTTCTATTTGTGGTGCTGGTCATTAATGTAACATACATCGCGAAAAAGAGTTAGAAATGTGAAATTCCTAGGTGATGCACTTTCTTTGAACGCCAGTGTATAATAACTAAGGCTACGAAATAGATATCAGTTATTACAGTACAATAATATGCGTTTTTACTTCATTCTATGTTTTTTTATGTGTCACTCCAGCTACTTCACGGCTGTTCCCAGATAAAGTTTTTAATTGAATTCTTTAAAAAGATACCATTATTTTTCTACTTATACAACTAATATATATATATATATAACTAATTTTCTTCATTCTTCTGAGGATATTATGTGGTTTTTGTAATTTTGGCATATCATGATAGCCGCAATATTTTATTAGTCATTGACGTATTACGTAACTCTACACTTACTTAAGAAGTCCTGGAACGTGTGTTGGGGACTTACTGTATTTTTGTATTAACCGGGATTTTTTTTTTTTTTTTTTTTCCCATCTATCCCGAAAAATCGAGAGTCTACTGTATACGTATAATTCAAGTTTGTAATATCATAGCGAGATAGTTATATTTCGATAATATACAGTATAATCAGCATAATTGTAATTGTCCTTAAAAATATTTGCTACTAAGGGATTTTTTCTTGTACTCCTGCTTACTGTCCCTCACACGGAACCAGCAGTAATTCCCCATCATTACAGGATCCCAGCGACCTTGGTACTGCTTTTCCATCGTGGAAATATCTTGATAAAATCCCTCACTCACATCTCCCAGATTTTCGGGGGGAAATTCGAGATGGGAATGGAGAAAATGTATTTTCAACGACATTCGACAGCCCATATTTTTTGTAGCACTCGAGTAAATTAGACACCAACATTTCATAGTTTTCTTCTTTCCTATTACCCAAAAAACCTGTACTTCCACCTTAAATGATCGCCAAGCTGCCAATTCAACCTCCTTTAAATGGGTTTCAAACACATCGTCTTTCAGTTTTGAGGTCCTACGAAAATTCCTTCTGTAAGTTTGGCATATGTTAAATTAGAAAACACATTTATCAAGTATGCAAATCCATTAACTTCTTTATCTAGTCCTTTCACGAAATTTTTCATCAATCTAAGTTTGATGTGCACGGGTGGAAGAAGAAATTTGTTCGATTACACTAAAATAATATATTTTTCTGGTGTGAACTCGTCCCGCTTGTCCCAATGAAGCACAACATACCTTCTTGTCACACGGCTGTCCTACAAACATAAAACACAACAATATTTTGTGAAACCCGCTACAAACTAACAAACAAACCAATAACCTTAAGATCACTGCATATGTTCCAACGATAATCCTGGTATTTTATAACGTGCCAGGAAACAGGCAAATTAACCAGAGAACCCACGCAATTCATAAATATAAAGACGCTTGGGCAGATGAATGAATGTTCCATGTGGTCCTACAGCGACGTTTAATATTTAGAGAACGCATTTTCCGTAAGAGGAATACAAACTTTGATATAACCAGTTTTCTTTATTACTCGTAAATTTTACTATCATGGATAGTAAAAAAAAATTTTTGTAACCAAGCCATTAGAACTTTATGGAGAAAAACGAGGAAAAACATTGGTATAAGCATATTTTAAGCCTTGTGAGAGAAGAAGAAAAACTGATCATTAAATTTAAATAGCGTAAAACTTAATAATTTTGCTGTGTGGCAAGGTGCAGAGTCCTGTTGAAAAATGCAATTTTGGACGTCTCTGTGGTGATCCCTAATAATGGGTTTCAAGCACTCCTCCAAAATAGCAGTGTAGGTTTCTGCATTCACCATTCTGTTAATAAACTTAATTTGCCCCACCCATTTGCTTGTTATACATCCCCAGACCATCTGACTGGTGAGGAACTGTACAGTCGGTGTTATGCAGTCAGATTTTCGTCTTCTGACATATTGCTTCCCATCCGAGCCATGCAGGTTGAATTTCGTTTCGTCAGAAAAGATGACCGTGTCCAATTGCTCTTTTGTCCGTGAAACATGTGTTTTAGCCCAAGCAAGTCGCTTCTTCCTCATTTGTTGGGTCCACAAAGGCTTCTTCTTGGGCCGATAGGCATGCAGACCACATTCCGAAAGCTGTCTTTGAATAGTTCGTGCACTTGTTTCAACACCAGCGGCCATCTCAAAGTCCAGTTTCAGATGATGAGCACTAGCATGACGATTACGAAAGCATAGCCGTTTGAAATATCGATATTGGGAAGGCGCAATCACTCTCTTATGGCCTGATCTCTTCACATCACTGGTTTAACCCTGACATTGGCAGAGTGTACCCCAATTCTTTTCCGGCCTGTGCCTAACTTTTCTCTTGACCGCACACGGATCTATTAAAGCCAAACTCTCCTAGCTGGACATTGCAGGATCCCGAACTGTTCCAGTTTTTGTGGGGGGGGGGAGTTGGAGAGCTAGCAACACCTAATGTATGATTGTCCATAATACTGTACGAGGACCTACAATGCATCCTCATTACTAGGATAACATACCTACTAAGAAACCGAGAGAGTCATCTGTTAGACTCTGAACAGGATTACCACTCCTTCACATACATGCTTCGCGCAAGAAAACTTCACACGACGGAAAACCCAGCAAGTGGAGAACAGAGGAAATAATATCAACGACAATCAATTGTAAAAAAAAAGTACCTAAATTAGACACTTGTGTACAACTGAGTGGACACACAACACAACTTTCACGAAATTATATAGGACTTTGTCCCACTCCTAAGATTGCCTTGGCCTCATGGCAACAAACACTCTTTTTTTCCCCTCCCCCTTTAATTTTTTTTTTGTTTTCCCGTTCTTTCTCTTTTTTTTTTTTTAACTTACCAGAGAAGCAATTTGTACTGTACAGCCTTGCTCTCCTCCTAGTGGCGTGAACGGGCAACGTGAGCTCCCAGCAGGAGTCCCGTGGCCAAGAAGCCAGAAGAACAACAGACCCCGACATAAATCTACAGAAACCTACACTCCACATACTTCTGGCATTTACAGAATATTGTTATCTCACAAGAGTACTAAAGGTGCAGTTGTGAGAAACCACCAGTGGCCTCATCCCCAAACACTATGTACACGCTAACCAGTTTCACGCTTTAAGTTCAGCATCCGGGATACTGATGACTGGTGGCAGCCCATTTTATCAGCGATAGCACGCGTAGGAAGCCCTTCCTGGGACATAGCAACAGCAACACGTTTTTTTCTTGGTGTCAACTGAACATATGGGCCATGCTTACACTCTGCAAAACAGGATACTAATGCGCCGTATTTATAGAAACGGCTGATGCAATACCTTACAATTACTGTCTGATGCTAAGGAAGTGTTATCTGACGCAATAACTTTGCTTTTCGTCAAACAAAGTGGCTGTAATCAAACAGTATCATTAGCACTAGCATTAGCATTAGTAGAAACATATGATGCAAGAAAGCAAGCTTGTGCGGCACAGCCAAAAAAAAAAAAAAAACCCCTCCCATTTCGCCCCTCCATTCGTTCCAAATGCCTGTCCAGCTCTGAACCTTCAATTTATTTAGGCTATCAACTTCCACAACAAAAGATGGAAGTCTGTTCCACCAATCAACTACCCGCTGGCTAAAGGCAAATTTCCGCACATCTATTCTAAAACTGTCTTTCCTCAATTTGAATCTGTGCCACCTCAGGTACTTAATCTGAACAAGAGGAAGGATACTGTCCTTACTGTCGTTAACAACCGTGCCAACCTTTGTATCATCTACTCATCTATAACCTTGGACATTAAACCTGATATACCTTCATCAATATCATTGAAAAATAAACAAAACAACAATGGGTCCAATACCAAACCCGGGGGAACTCAACTAATAACATTTGTCCACGAAGAGCAGTGTCCATAATGCCAGACTGCTTCAATTAGTACAGCAGTCTTTGTGTGCAACAGTATCAAAAGTTTTCCTGAAATCCAAGTAAGGTAAAGGTAAAGGTAAAGTGCAGCCATTATCAACCCATTGCAGGATGGAAGACTCCTCAACAATTCATGCTGAGGGAAATGGACCATAATCTGCCACTCTGGTCCAGTGCGGGTTGGCAGATCGACCGTATTCAGCAGTCAGGAGCTTGAATCCCGGTCTACTCAAACAGCGTGTGCTACTGCACTCCCGCTCCTGACCAGTCGGCTACGGAATCCAAGTATATGATATCAAAATTATTTTTGGCATTCAGTTCATTTGTGATCACATCATCTTATACGTTTCACTACGAACATTACTTTTTTAAAGGTGGATGGAGTTTTTTGTCCTCAACTGTACACCGATGAGTCAAAACATTGTGATCAGCGAGTCGTTATGCAAATCGAAGCAACCGCAGGTGAACTACGGCGCATGCGCAGGTCGGAACACTGTATAAATACACCTGATACTGAGCTCCGTTAATCAGTGTTACTCTTGTTCTTCAGATGGGAAAGGCAGCGGACTTAAGCGAGTTTTACAAAGGACAAATTGTAATGTCCAGACGACTGGGTCAGAGCATATTCGAAACGACACGGCAGGTGGGATGCTCACAGTCAGCCGTAGTTAGTGCCTATCGAAACTGATCCGAGAAGGGGAACCCATGAAACGCCGACGAGGTATTGGACAACCACGCTCATCGATGCTTGAGGTGACCGAAGGCTCTCCCAGATGGTACGTGGCAAAAGAAGGGCGACTGTGGAGCAATTCGCCAGTAATTGGAATGCTGGTGATTGGAGTAATGTGTCACAACACACAGTACATCGAACCCTGCTGAAAATGGGGCTGCGTAACTGCAGGCCGCTTCGAGTATCCATGCTAACCACCGTTCACAGGCGACAACGCCTACAATGGGCATGCCAGCATCGAAACTGGTCCCTGAGTTATTATAAGAAAGTCGTATGGTCCGATGAATTACATTTCCTTTTGCACCATGTGGACGGCCGGGTACGTGTACATCGTTTACCTGAGTAAGTAATGGCGCCTGGATGCACTGTGGGATGAAAACAAGCCAGTGTCATGCTTTTGGTGATGTTCTGCTGGGATACACTGGATCCAGTCATCCATGTGCCGGGCACTCTGACCTCTACCACCTATCTAACATCATTGCTGACCAGGTACACCCTTTCATGGCAACGACCTTCCCCTCTGGCGGTGCCGTCTTTCAGCAGGATAATGCGCCATGCCACACCGCCCGGATTGTTCGAGACTGGTTCGCGGAACGAGAGGAAGAATTCCAGGTATTGCCCATGCCTCTGAATTTCCAAGACATCAATCCGATCGAGCATCTGTGGTTTGTGTTGGAACAGCAGATGTGCGGAAATCTGCCTTTATCCAGTGGGTAGTTGGTTGGTGGAACAGACTTCCATCCCTTGTTGTGGAAGTTGGTAGCCTAATTAAATTTGAGGCTCAGCTGGACAGGTATTTCGAACGAACAGAGAGGTGAAGTAGAAGTGTTTTTTTTTTTTTTTTTTTGGCTGATGCTGCATAAGCTTGCTTTCTTGCATCATATGCCTCTAATAATGCTAATGCTTATGCTAACTCCGATCTTGGGCGTCTCAACCACGGACCTTACAGGAGTTAAAGGATCTGCTGGTTACCTGTCGGTACCAGATACCACAAGACGCATTTAGAAATCTTGTAGTGTCCATGCCTCGCCGGGTATGAGCTGTTTTGGCTGCACCTGGAGGACCACCATGATATTAGCTAGGTGGTCATAATCTTTTGGCTCATCGGTGTATATATAGATACAAAGAAGTGAAGTACAAACCAGATCGGACCCTTATGTAATCGACATTGGATAGTATTAGATAACCCAGCTGATGTTGCTGACGAACAGTTACCTTAAATCGATATTTACAGAAGAGAACCCATTATGTCAATGAGAAATTATGGGAATGAATTTGAAAAATATGAAAATTAATGATATTGATATTGAACTTTTACATGATTATAAAATGAAAACACTTTCGCGCCTGCAGGCTAGTAAGACTCCTAAGTTGATGGCGTATATCCTATAATTTTAAGGGAGGCAACAATTGAGTACATTGAACCATTGAATCATAGGACTTAGGAGAGAGAGAGAGAGAGAGAGAGAGAGAGAGAGAGAGAGAGAGAGAGAGAGAGAGAGAGAGAGAGAGTCTGTTGGATTGGAAAAGTGCCAATGTATTTCCAATACATAAAGACGGTAGTAAGAGTGTAGTGGGAAATTACTGACCGGTCAGTCTAACTTCAGTAGTAGGAAAAATCATGGAGGCAATGATTTCAACGATTTCAGCAAAGCATTTGACTGAGTCCCACCTGAGTGGTTACTTTAAAAGCCCAAACTAAGTTATACATTTGTTGGAATTGAACTAAAGCCAATAATGGAGGAAGGGATTTGGGTGTTACGATACGTCAAATATGAGGTTCTCCGAGCATTGTAGACAGGTTGCAAGGAAGGTCCATGGTGTCCATCGATGATTTATCGAACAATTACTAGTAGAGATAAAGACTACACAACTCCATGATATAAAGGCCACTACACAAGTTCAGGTAAACCTGTCAGTTATGCCTTCGCAGGCACGCCTGTACAGGTCCATCGGACGGTGATAGCACATACACACGCTCCAGTAAACGTCCCAGTACCTGCGCAGGCACGCCTGTACAGGTCTGCCCCATAGTGCCCATCGTGCATTCACAAGCTCCGGTAAACCTGTCACCATTCATTCAGCAGCTGACCATGGCATCGACTGATGACGTTTTGGAAATAGTTGGCTTATTATTTGCAACGACGTGTTTTTTCATAGAATTTATGAAATTATTAATGATAGTCAAATAGGGAAATCCCCCAATCTGGCAGTGCGCCTACCACGTCGCTAAACACGCTCCGGTTTGCCTGCACAGGCCATTCCAGTTCATGCAAATAGAATTATTTTTCATATTTCCTCCGGTCGCCTGTGCAGGTCAAAATAACTGTGCAGTTTTATCATCCACACGCTCCGGTATAGGCGTGCCTGTGCAGTCATAACTGACAGGTTTTACTGAACGTGTGTAGCGGCCTTAAGGCTATTGTTAGACCAGACATGGAATACTGTGTTCAAGTATGCAGACCATCGCCGAGCTTCTTGAAAGGGTCCAGAGACAGGAAATTCGCCCGGTGAGATCGGCAAAAGGGCGCCCACATGATGAAAGACTACGAATCGTGGGTTGCACAGCTTGGAAACTGGGCACCTCAGAGAAGACTTCATTAAAATGTCTAAGGCTCTGAGAGGCAAAAGTAAAATGAATGAGGGAGAAATTTTTACGGTTATAAATGATTCTCTAGGGGCCCATAAATTCAAGTTATGGGAAGGGACTTACTATCTACTCCTGAAACCGATTAACTCAGTCAATGAATTAAAAAACCCATTAAAGGTCCTAGCATCATTGATGGGATTCGAACCCGCGTCTCTCCGCCCGGTGTGAGAAGAACAGTAACGATGCCACTGTGCTACTGGTGCAGTTCTTTAAATGTAAAACTACATTACTTTCATCTAATTGAGACTGATCTATGCACATATAATTTTCCAACGGACTAGAAGCATATTTTGTATTTTATCCCACTTTTTGCTGGTTTCCTACAGGTTTTTTACAAAGTATCCCTCTATCTTTTCTCTTTCTTTCGAAGCTGAGCACATTTGTATTTCTGAAAAAAAAAAAAAAAAAAGCTTTCATAGCCTTACAGGATTATTCTTATGGCGCTCTTAATAGACGCAGAAAAATCTCCAAATCACGGTTTCTTCTTTGTGTATTATTGATTTTCTAATTTTATATTTTTGCGTTTACATCAAAACCTGAATCCTGCTGATGATATGAAACTCTTTTCCATCTTAAGAATTTAGACTTCTTCTTCTTCATCTGTTTTTTAACCAGTGGAACGTGATCAGGCAGATCTTCGTGCTTTCACGATTATCTTCTACTACTGCTGGTATCCACGACGAGCGCGGGGGTAGTACAGTTGGTAGAATCGGCGTCCTCCCTATACCGGGTAGAAAAGACCTGAGTTCGAGATCTGTCGATGACGTCAGGAATTTTTATGGGCATTTTTCACAATATGGATGTGTTAGTCAGTCGATGGTAGTATCGTTTTGCTCCCAAAAACTCGGGGTTTTCGACCACAGAACGCACGCAATTTACAGACAATATAGACAGAGCAATATTGCAATATGGCCTTAGCAGCTGATGCTCCTAAAGCAACAAGAACTGCTGGTCCCGAGTTCAGATCGGTGTGGTATTTTCATAGTTCAAGTTAAGTGATATTTTGTCTTTTTTTATATTTAGTCTCTCTCTCTCTCTCTCTCTCTCTCTCTCTCTCTCTCTCTCTCTCTCTCTCTCTCTCTCTCTCTCTTCCTTCTTCCCTTTATACTGTCCTAGATCTTCTGCTGCAGCAGAAAGCTGGGCACCTTATTCATTTTCCTTGTGTTGTACGATCTTCTTTCCTAATTTTGAGTGGGATTTTGATCGAGCAGAATCCCACTCAGAAAAAAAAAAAAAAATGATCTTGCAAAATTGAGATGAGGTTTTTCAATGGGTAGTTAGTATGTGTAGATCTGCTCTGTTTCCCAATAGACTTTCATGTGCATAAGTATGGCCCACCTCCTCGTGGCATGGATAGGTACTGGAAAGCAGCCTATCCATGCCAATAGTTGATTTCGATGATCGGTGCTTCCTGCAGCAGACTGATCCGTATCAGCAAAACAACACAAAAACACACATTACACAAACATAAGGACTTCCTTTTATATTATCCTAGATTGAGGAATGCCAAAGTCTGTGTGTTACCGATTTGTTTAAGTTGGGATCTTCTGCTGCAGTACAAAGCTGGGCACCTTATTCGTTTTCCTTTTGTTAATATTATTATTGCTGTTGGTGTTGTTGCTCTTATATAATTTCTCTCTCATTGGGAGATTCCACTCCGTGACGGGTACTGCTACCAAGTACACAGGGTGGTTGTAATGTCTGGTATTACTGTTGGTCGAGTAAATCTCTGACTATCCTACAGGTGTTCAGGTTTGCGACTTTCTGGAGTTCCATGTAGATGTTCTCTGGGAGACCTATTGCTGCTAGGCGGCTATATAGAGTCTTTGGTACCATATCGGTGGTTGACACGATGATCGGGATGGTCGATACTATTTGCATATGCCACATCTCCTTGACCTCATGTCTCAGGTTTGTACTTCCTAATTTTTTCCTCATGGGTTTTCTGGACACTGCTAGTGGTGGGGACCGCTATGTCAATCAGGTAGGTAGCCTTTACCATCTTGCCCACAAGGGTTATGTCCGGTCTGTTGTGAGGGATGGTCTTATCCATTATTATGGCGCGGTCCCAGTACAGCTTGTGGGTTCGGGTCTCTAGTGCTGCCTGGGGTTCATACTTGTAGTATGGTACGCTTTCTTTGGTCAACTGGTGTTTCCTCACTAACTTCTGATGTATTATCCTGGCTACCTGGTCGTGTCTATGAGTGTACTCAGTCTGGGTGATCACCTTACACCCCGCGGTGATGTGTTGGATCGTTTCTGAGGCCAGGTGGCATCGTCGATATGTGTCATCTGACATTCCGGGCTTCTTTGCGATGTATTTTCTATAGTTTCTGGTGGTGATTACCTGGTCTTGGGTGGCCAGCATGAATCCCTCAATCTCGGGGAAGAGCGTCCCGCTTGTGAGCCATGAATTGGAAGCAGTGTTATCGATGTGATCTTGGTGGAGGTCATAGTAGTGTCTTCCATGGAGTGTCTTCTTTGCCCATCTTTCTTACTTCGTTTCTTGTACCGACTGGGCGGGAGGGGCTCCTCGCTTAGGTTGAGTGGGGTATACCACTTATCTATCTTCCTTATGGCCTGGTGGAGTGCTGCTGTGTTGTTCTCGAAGTAATCCTTCAGATTAACTATCGCTGTTTTCTGTTGCTCTATCAAGTCCATCAAGTCCCTTCCTCCCTCTTTCCGAGGTATTGTTATTCTCTCCACTGCTGACTTCGGGTGGTGTTGTTGGTCACCATCGACTCTTGGTCATCATTGTCCTTGTCTTTCGCATGATATCTTCTAGCTTGGTGTTAGTCCAAACTATGACCCCGAATGTGTATGTTAGTACTGGAACTGCGTAGGTGTTTATGGCTTTAATTGTGTTCCCTCCGTTCAATTTTGCTTTCAGCAGGCTTCTGAGTCTCTGATGATATTTTTCGGTCGGCACTTTTTGATTTCCTTGTGCTTTAACTGCTCAGCCTGCAGCATCCCTAGATATTTGTAGGTCTCTCCTTCTATCATAGCTTCGATCTCTTTCCCAGTAAGCAGCTGGTAAATTAGGCCAACTAATTTTCCCTGGTGCATTGTGTGGGTCTTGCATTTGTCTAGACCAAATTCCATCCTGATGTCCTTGCTGAATTCTTCGGTGATCCGGAGTAGTTGCTGGACTTTCTTCTTGGTTGCCGCGTTGAGCTTGATGTCATCCATGTACAACAGGTGGATGAAGGTGTAAAGATTCTTTCTTCCTTCTTTGAGGTTATATCCATACTTGCTGCCGTTGAGCATGGTGGATAGCGGTGAGTGCTAGACAGAAAGATAATGGGCTCAGAGCAACTCCCTGAAAGATTCCTCTTGTAATGGGGATTGGCCTGGTTGCGATGTTTTCGACCTTAATGGTGGTACTCCATTTCGCCATTGTTGCTCCTAGGAAGTTTGTCACTATCGGATTGACCTTGTAGATCTTCAAGGTCTCTATTAGCCAGCTGTGAGGTACGGAGTCGAAGGCTTTGCGGTAATCCATGTAGACCGTGTATAAGTTGCGGTGCTTCTTGAAGGCTTGCTCCATAACTGCGGCATCTATGGTTAATTGCTTCTTGCCTCCTTTACTCCACCGCTTGCATCTTTTCTGCTGTTCGGCCATTATGTTCTGACTCTCTAAGTGGTCTGATATCTTTTTAGTTATGCAGCTGGTTAGGACCTTGTACATCATGAAATTCATGAGTTTTGAGTAGTAAATGGATGGCCAGTGCTCAAAACAGAAGGAACTGGAAAGTTGCTGGAGAGGCCTTCATCCTGCAGTGGATTGAAAATGGCTGATGATGATGATGATGACATCATTGGGATGTATGCAATTGGCCTGTATTTCGTCGGGTTTCTTGTATTTTCATCTTTAGGCTTCAGATATGTGACTCCTTCAGTGAGAAACTTCGGGATTGTCTCCGGGTGCCTTATCATACCCACCCCCAGGGACTCACATCTGGTGAGTATGGCCTTGGAACACCCAGGGTCCTGAGCTGGATATCATCATTCTTCTCTTTCTTGGTGATTCCTTTCTACTTCTCTCTTTCAGGGTAATAAGGAAATATTTTTTTTTTGGCTGGTGCAGCATAAGCCTCAGGCTTCCTTGCACCATATGGCTAATAATAATAATAATAATAATAATAATAATAATAATAATAATTAATAATAATAATAATTCGAGTGAACTGCTCTGCTAGGTGCTTGTGTGTGCAGGTGAGTTTCTTGTACCAATAGTTGTGGATGTTATCAATTCCCGAGTTCGCCAGTTGTGGGTGTTCCTGATCGACTGTTTTACTTCTTCTCGAATCTCCCACTCTCTCTCACCACTTGTATGTCCTTCGTTTTCTTCCGTTCTACTTCTATCCAGGGTGTTTTGCTGTTATGTTTTATTTCACTGCTCTAGATATTTCCCCAGAACTCTTCGATCGTTTTCTTCTCGGGTAGTTCATTTCCTGCTTTCTCTTCTTCACCCAGTTTCCTGTAGAAGGCTCTTTGGTCCTCATCGAAAATTCGGTTGTTTGTTTTCCTCTGGGAGCTCTCTTTGTATCGGTGTAATCTCTTGCTGAGTTCGAGGAGGTTCGGCTTCAGTGTGTCTAAGTATTCTCCTATTTTGTGATTTCTGGTTTCATGTTTGCTGTGGGCGCTGTCTTTCTTGAGGATGCTCTTCACCTTTCCAATCAATTTCTTACTTCTATTACCCTGTTGGTACTAGGCCAACTGACCTATCTTGACTCTTAATGCTTCTATCTTCTGCTGAAGTCTTCATTCCCAAGCTGGCAGTTCCTTCTGCTTTCAGTTCTCTGCTGCTGGTTTCTCGTTTCTTTTCTATTAATCCTAGTGGCTGCTATTGCAGCACAGTATACAACTGTGTGGATAGCCTCTAGCGTTGCACCATTGTTGTCAAGGTAATGTGGCATTATTTGCCGATTGAGGTGGTCTGTTACTCTCCACAGGATTTTATTTGTCCTCTGCTTAGGTATCACGTGGGTTCTTGTGCAGTCCATTCCTTCGAATTCTGTTAGGGCCTTCTTCCACTCGTCTTCTATTCTGGATAGCATGACTTCGTCTCTTTCCACTTCAGCTACTCTGGGTTATATTTCTTCTTACTGTTCCTCCTCTGGTTCCATGGTATGCTGTTCCTCCTCTGGTTCCATATTGACCATATTTTTTGTGCTTTGTAGCAGATCGCTGACATCCTGCTTGATTTTTTTTCAAGATGGCAGGGCTATTAGTTTCTTCGTGACGATGATCCTTCTTTGGTCTGCTAATCGCTGTTCGTTGACCTGAATATCCGGGTATCGTTCCAACCACTTGGTATGTAGTCGCGATGTGTACATTGTCATATCGGTTTTAGCCTGGTTATTTCATAGTGTGCTCTCATGATGTATGTATTCATGCGGTGGCGTTTTCTTCCTACTAGAGGAAGAAAACGCCAACTAGAGCAGTGTTTCTCAAAGGGTGTACCGCGTCACATTAGTGTGCCGCAAAATTTTCCAAGTGTGCCGCGAAATTTAGAAATTTCTTCTTCTATGACTACGTAGGTGTGCCGCGAAAATTTTCTTCTTTGGAAAATGTGCCACGAGAGTAAAAAGATTGAGAAACACTGAACTAGAGGAAGAAAACGCCAACCAAATTATTATTATTATTATTAGCCAAATGGTGCAAGGACGCCCGAGGCCCATGCTGCACCAGCCCAAAAAAAAAAAAAAAAAAATAAATAAATAAAATAAATAAAAATAAAAAAAAAAATAATAATAATTTCCGAGTTACCTGAGAGAGAGAGAGAGAGAATCACCAAGAAACAGAAGAATTATGATATCCTGCTCGGGACCCGTGTGCCAAGCCCATATTCAGCAGATGTGAGCCCCGGGGATTGTACAATTTTCTCTCCTAAGTTTGAGTGGGATTTTGAGCTAGCAGAATCCCACTCAGAAAAAAAAAACCGATTTTGCAAATTGAGATGAGATTTTGTGTGTGTGTGTGTGTGTGTGTGTGTGTGTGTGTGTGTGTGTGTGTGTGTGTGTGTGTGTGTGTGTGTGGTGCGATTTTCTTGGTTCTCTCTGTTCGGTTTGGCGTCAATGGGTAGTTAGTATGTGTAAATCTGCTCTGCCTCCCAGTAGACGTTCAAGTGCATAATTGTGGCCCGCCTCCTCGTGGCATGGATAGGTACTGGGAAGCAGCTTTCTCGATGATCGCTGCTTCCTGCAGCAGATGATCAGTATCAGCTAAACACAAAAACAAACAATACACAAACATTGTACAGAGTTATGCATCATCATAGTATTATAGCGGAGTTGAACTAATGTTTAAGAGCAAACCTCCATAAAATACAATACATGTCTTTATCCATGTGCCTCTATGTAACAAGTAATTTTAATTGCACATCAGAATTCACATCCAAATATCTGTTTTTGGATAATATTTATTTTTTCTGTGATTGAGTGCTTTGTATTGAAATGTAATGTGATTGTTAACCGACCATGTCCAATGAATTTTTATGCTTAGTGTACCTCTAGTTAGTAACTAGGAAAACACATATTTTTCTTCAGCGTAACCAGGGGAATTTAGTTGGAGGGAGGGAGGTATTAAAGGAAACTAGTAGCGACAGTTTCATACCACTCTGTGTTTTATACTAGGTTCTGAGGTGATTTTGTCAGCGTTTTTAGCTGCTGTCTTTTGTTTTTTAATTGAAAATTAAAAAACAAAACATATTATCTCTTTTTCTTTCGTGTGCAGTATTTATTTATTACCACGCTGTATTTTTCTTTGATAGGGTGTTGCGTTTGTACTTCTCAACACATAATATATGAATAAGTTGTGAAATATTTTCAATGAGTTTCTGAGCATTTTTCTCTTTCGTTATTTTTTGAGTCTAGTCAGAATCTATTGCTTTGCTGTCACTATACTTATCCCACAGTGTATCGTGACTTATCCTATCGGTTCTATCGTGGAGGAGGGGCTGTTGTGCTTGTCACTTGAGTGGTTATTCATGCTTGTAATTTGAGTGTAAAAGTATCTTTAAAATGATTCTGCAAAAGATGTTTTTATGATATATTTGCATTACTTGAATGCAATATGCATTTTGTTTAGGTAATTTTATTTTTTGAAGTATTATACTTTACGTAATAAATTTTAATACTGTTAGTTGATTTCTTGAGAAAACATTATTGTTATTATTATGATGATGATAAAGAAACGATCTATGCTGTGGATAATTTCTTTATCATCATCAGTGCCCTTCCAGTCAGGTCCAGGCGTAACTCTTAAAATGTATGTGATCTGGGGATAAAATAGCTGAGATGATTTTCCCATTTCCTCTTCACCCACCCCAAATTGGATGGTACATTCCCCTGAGAGCGAAATCAGACGCTCATTGCAAAAAAAAAAAAAAAAAAAAAAAATAATAATAAAAAAAAAAAAAAAATATATATATATATATATATATATATGGGCATTCAATGTAACTCTTTATTAAACATATTGATATTAACCATTTTTATATCCCAACTCGATACTTATTTTTACCTAAATAAATTACACTGCACTGGGACTACCTTGTCCATTAGAAAGTGCTATTATATTAGAAACTTTTCTTCTACTACTGTGGACAACTATAGAAATGCAGTTCCTGCTACATGGTTAGGTATAGTCCCCTGATGAAATACCTGATCATGTATCAATATCTATTTCAGCTGACATCAGATCAAGCATTTTTGAATTACCTATATTAGACCATTTACTAAAAATGATCTCCCCCATATTTGATGACAGCTTTACCATTTTCATTTTATTTTCATTTTTATTTGCATTTTATTAGTATTTTGTTCTACTAATTTTACTTTAACAGTTCCCCCACTTTATATTGGCTTGGCAATTCAGCCCATAATTTACTTAATTCATCACAATGTCATATTAACATTCTTTCACTAATCTACTACTCTTCTTTTTCTACTTTCCTCACCCTTATAGTTACTGGCACCTTGTGTAAATTTCACATCCATTTATGCATACTTAATTTAATTTAATATTGATACAACTTATATATATATATATATATATATATATATATACACACACACACACACACACACACATATATATATATATATATATATATAACAGGAAAAATAATAGTAATAATAAAACTTAAGCCAGCAGTATGGCAAACTTTTTTGTTAATTAGTTTGTTACATATATATATCTCCAAAGTATGTAAATGCATAATCAATAAACTAAATATAATAAATATACCAAATTTAATTTAATAAATAAATAAACCAACACAGATCTGATTAATGCCGTCTTATATGATTAAACGTTACAGCCGTCTGTATATTATTCTATTTAAGATGTTAGTTATAGTGTAATGGTGTAGTTATAATCAAAATTTAGCAGGTTATGGTGTATACGGAGCAACAAACCGGTACGATATAACAGCCCAAGAAACATAAAAACCTATGTAAGCGCCTATGGTAACCTGAAAAAAATATATATGCAATATAACATAAGGAAAAACTTTACATATCAAAATTATATTATAAAATAAAATTATGTTAATTATAGGTATATAGATACATTGAAAGGGACTTTTGCCCGTTAATTATGGTTGATACATTGAGAGGGTTCGCCCTCGAAAAAGTCCCTTTCAATGTATCTATATACCTATAATTAACATAATTTTATTTTATAATATAACTTTGATATGTAAAGTTTTTCCTTATGTTAGTTATATTGCATATATATTTTTTCCAGGTTACCGTAGGCGCTTACATAGGTTTTTATGTTTCTTGGGCTGTTATATCGTACCAGTTTGTTGCTCAGTATACACTATAACCTCTTAAATTTTGGTTATAACTACACCATTAGATCTTACCATTATAACTAACATCTTAAATAATAAAATAAAATTATACACACACACACATATATATAAAATAAGAACAAGGATCGGGTGTAGAAGAAAATCATCAAGAAAGAGAAAAATGATTATTATTATTAGCCATATGGTGCAAGGAAGCCTGAGTCTTATGTACCAGCCAAAAAAAAAAAAAAAAAAAATTCCTGGGTTACCTTGAGAGAGAGAAGTAGAAAGGAATCATCAAGAAAGAGAAGAATGATGATATCCAGCTCAGGACCCTGGGTGTGCCAAGCTCATACTCACCAGATGTGAGCCCCTGGGGTGATTATATCCAACTCAGAATCCCAGTGTATCAATCCCACACCACCAGATATGAGTTGCTATTTCTTATTTGGGTACAGTACCTTGTAATTGTTGTATAAATACTTGGTGTTCCAAATTAAAGCACAGGTAAAAGTAATCAATGTATTGCTCATCAGAGATTTCAGAGAATGTGAAGGTTCACAGGAACCACTGTAGCTAGGGAGCTCTGGACAAGTATTGAACATTTTCTAAACAAGTGTGGTAGAGAGATTATATGGTTTCTGCTGGTATCTCTGTGAACAACTTTCCACCACAAAATTATCATTAGAAACAACATAATTGTAAGTGTATTCCACTACAGGGCTTAAAGAGAAGGGTTCCTAATTTACTACATACTACATTTACTACTTCATTTATTCAAATATTCAAATTTACTTCATTTATTACAAAAATGTCAATATATGGACGAAAAACCTGGTTCAGTGGACAAAGCCTCCATTAAATTCATTAAGTTGAGGTTTACTCTGTGTTCTGAGTATAAGAGTAACAAGTTCTTAAAGGGAATGAATTTTCTCTTCATAGAAATTTATTAACCCTCTTTTCCCCATTGCTTCTGACTGTAAATTAATAAAATATTACACTTCACTGAGGTGATTGCCATTACATCTGAGAAATTAATTAATATTGAAGATATTTGTTTTCAAAAGAATGAATCTTATCAATATTAAAAAAAAAAAAAGAAAAAAAAAAGAATATTCATACAAATGTGGTATTTTAGAGTATTCACACAAACATAATGTTTTAGAAGCAGGACTTATTTGGCTAACCAGCCCAATAAGTATACGAAATTCTGGGACAGAGAAGATGTTGCAGTAATTTTAATTTGAAAGCCCAAGTAATGAGCCCAAATAAACTAATAATTTATTGCAATAATAGTATTAGTGGTGGAAAAATGATGCAAGAAAGCAAACTAATATGACACACTCAAAAATTTTATTCAGATTTCAGGAATTTTTTTTTTATTCTTCCCTAAATTTAATTTATTCAAATTTAAGGATTTTTTTTTATCCTTCCTTAAATTTATTCAAACCACCCACTTCAACACCACCAGATAGAAGTTTCTTCCCATCAGTCAATTACTCTCTCAGGTTAAAGCAAATTTTCATATATATATATATATCCTGTAACCATGCTTTTATATAACTTTATGTACCTTTCTGCATTGTTCTAGAAAGAATAAGGATGTCAGGCCCCCATTTAGTTTACTTAATCCATTTAAAGCTTTAAAAACTTCAATCAAATCTCCTTGCTTAGTTTCCAAATTATGCAGTTTACAGACTTTGCCTTTTTTGACAAGAGAACTAGCAATTTTCTATAATTTTTTTTGCAAAACTTATAGAAAAAATAATTACTGAAATTATTTTTGAAAGTGAATTTCTTATTTATAGATTTATGATTCCTGTGATTGCTATTTACCACAATGTATTCTGAATGGGTATCCATACCTGCCACATCCCAGGCCGAAGATAAGCGATGGAGTGTCCTTCATAAACTACCAGGTGCAGCAGGTCGTGATGTTGTTCTTGCTGTTGTTAGACCATTAGCATCTAATCTTGGTATAAGTACTGCTAGTTGTGAGCCGAGTAATTTGCACAAAGACAAAGAGGTGCAGTGGTGTATGGAAGTGAGTTGCATAATATTAAGGTTCTTGATTACTTTTTTTTTGTTGTGGTTTAAAAATTATTATACTTTCATAAGAACTGTTATAGATAGAGATACAAAGTGCACATAGGGAGGATGTATAATTTGAAATATCAAATGAAAATTGATTATTCATATATTTTGGTTCACTTCTGATTGAGTGCTTTGTCAGACTTCTGAGGAAGCTGTTGATAATTTATCCACAATGTTCTTTGTAATTATTGGCTGAGTATTTGATATATTATTATAGAGGAATAATATATCAAATATATTTCTACAAAGTGTGCCACCCTATTTTCATTGGCTGTCCTATATTACACCTACAGTTTCCAAAGTTGATCAGCTAACTACCCCCTTCCCTCATATTGCAAAATAAATTATGGGAGAGATATACTGTTGTTATCTGCCTAATATTAAGTCTCATTCTGGTTAGTTTTTCTGTGCTTGTAATTATTTTATTCTATTTTTAATTTGGTAATTTAAACATTACCTTTAACCAGGGCTAGCACTAGGTATTTTTGCACCTAGTGCTAGCCCTGGTTACTAAGCAACATATATGTGCTCCTGAAGGAATTCAGTATAATTTAAAATATAAAAACATTATAAATAATGAAACACAGCATGTAGATACCATTAAGATTTATTTAAAATATATCATTAATAATGTTACATTTACATTGGCTGTATGATTGTTTGATTTACTACAAGCCTCTAATCTAATTCATAGAGTGCTGGATTAAGATTTTGTAGGCCTCTGGGCTACAGGTACTGTGAGGGTCCCCAGTAATATTTTCAAAAGTAAAAAGAAAAAAAAAAAAAAAAAAAGTTAAAATAAAAATTAAATTTATTTTTACAAGGCTAACAACAATTAAAATTCAAACATTTGCTTTGCATAATTTCTTGGAAACAAATTTCTCCAAAACACAAGTAAATTGTAAGTTCTTGAGAACATCGTTTTCAATTGCCATGAGAGCAAGTCTGTTTAGTCGTTCTTGTGGCCATTGTCGATCTGAGTACATTCTTTAGATGTTTCATCTTGGAGAAACTCCTCTCTCCAGTTGCATTAGTTATCATTAAACACAAGTAAATCCATAGTGCTATTTCAACATTAGGGAATGAAGAAGTAAATCCATTGTTTACTACAAGGGTGTAGATATCAGAAGCTTGTAGTGTTTCATGCTTGTGCCTGAATTCATCAAATTGCCCAACAAAGTTCCTGAAGTGAAGAATTTCTGGCACAAATCCAGGCTTGATGTCACCTGAGTAAGTATTCTGAAACTTTGCTGCTGCTGCTTTTGAAATGTCTTCATCATTAATTGTTGAAAATATGACCAGGAAACCAAATAATGAATGAACATTTTTATATGCTTCAGTGCAATGAGAAAGAGCCGAGTATAACTTGTCTGTGATGGGTAGATATGTTTCCACCTTAAATTTCTGTCTTCCTCACAAAGCGACATCATCAGCATTACCATCATTGATTCTTTTTCTTTTCCAATGCTCTCGTTTTCGTTTGTCACAGTATTCTGTATTTTCTGTTTTTTTTTTGCTTTATTTTCAAATGCTTCAAACTGATTCTGCTGCAACATCAAAAAATCCAGTAGAGATTTAAGAAATTTAATAGCTAGTTGAAGCTCCAGTGTTTCAACTTGAAGTGATTTGCTGACTTGATTGAATTTCTCTAGTATGACAGCCCAGATGTCTGCCAAGAGAACTGTTTCCAACTTTGATAGCTGCTTGAATATAATGTTTGCTTTATAACGTGTGTCACCCTTCTGATTTACATCTTCTGAGATTAACTTGAAAGCGTCTTGAAAACAGCTGTAGCCTTTAGACAAGGCTTTTGTGGCATCGGCCCTTGCAGACCATCTAGTATCTGAATCTGATGCTCTTTTAACTACCAATGTAGATTCACTTCCACTTTCAGCTTTAAGGCATTGAAGCTTTACTGACCAACATTGAGTTGAATCAGAAAAGAAATTGTAAAGTTTTTGTATAAGACCAAAGAATGAAACTGCTCCAATGTAGCTTTCCACAGCACATACATCTACCAAATGAAGGGAGCATGCAGCACATGGAATATAATGTGCAAGATGATTGATATTCATATGTGCTTGAAGCCCTTTGTAGCAGCCTGACATGTTTGATGTGTCAGGCTGCTCAATTCCAATTTGTTCAAAGAATTTCAAGACAGTGTTGGCAAGAGCTTCTCCAGTGTGACTTGAAATGGGAATGAAAGTTGTTGTTATTTGGTTTTTAGAGCATCAGCAACTAAGGCCATCGTGCTCTGGGGATATGCGGTGGTCATTCTCTGACCTTTCTGTATCCTCCGTATTTGGTGGTCACGGGCTTAAACCCTGGTTTAATCAAGAACCGTGTGCTACGCACTGCTGCTCCTGCCCACCTGGCTATGGAGGCGTCATGGAATGAAAGTGAGAAAACATTCAACAACCTTATTATCTGATATTCACATAGCAAAGAGCTACAGTCAGCTGATCAGTGTCAGAATTTTCTGGTGTTGAAGCAACACTTAGAGAAAAATATTTGGCTTCCTTGATTTCTTCTATAATGGTTTTCAGTACTTTTATTTCCCATAGTCTCTATGACTTCCTCACATATTGTTGAAGATAGATATGAAGCTTTTCCTCATCCTTGATTACCATATTTTGCTATATGAGAACTAAGAAACAGATCATACTCAGCAAGTAATTCAAGTATCCCAAGGTAGTTGCCATTCTGTTGAGAATTAAGTACTTCTGTATCACCACGGAATGCTAATCCATGAGATGAAAGAAACTTTATAATTGAAACTACTCTTTTCAGTACTTTTGCCCAGTATTCTTTTCCCTTTGTGAATTGGATTTCCAATATTGAATCAATTTGTCCATGTGCTTTTCTTCCAGAAATTCATGTCATCATAGAGGTCTCATGTTCTGTAATCCACGTAGAGGCATGTTTCCAGTCTGAAAATCCACCATCGGAAAACTGGGTTTTTGATCATCCATGTATACTATCAAAGAGAACACAAGCAAAGCAATCCTTTCCTTTTAATTTTATCACCAGTTATATGTTTTCGGAATATCAATGAACGTGAAAATTTTCTTTTCTGATAAGGGTATTGTCTTTCAGATAAAGAAAAGCCATCATCATGGTGCTGGCATTCCACGGGATCTTGTTTACACCAAAAGTCACGTACCTCCTTTGTTATAATTGAGTTTGTCCACAAACCAATGTCATCTTGATACTCAGATCCCAGGTCATCTTTCTTCTGGTGGACAAGCTCAGCATCAATTCCTGTAGCATTGGCATCATCAGAGACAAATTGAACTTCTATTGCCTCAGTCATTTGCCATCATTGGATACATTTGTTGTTTGCTATTCTGTTGCTGCTGCTGCTGTGCGTTTGAACCCAAGATCCAATACGTTTGGAGATTGACTGAGCAGTTCTTCATGCTTCCGCAACTTCTCTTGTTGTCTCTTTTCTTTTGCTTGCTCCACTCTCAAACCTCTTCTTCTCCGACATGATTAATCTGAAAGGGTGAAACAATTGGTAAATATTGATTTAACTGAATTATATTTATTCAACTTTCTGGCTGACATGACTCAGCAGAACCGGCCAGGGGCACAAACAAGAATACAGTTTGCCGAAGCATACCATATGCTTACACTTTACTTTGATTCAGCATTCACAAATGAAATAACTTTTCACTTAATCTCTGGAAGCCTTCCAGCTTGTGGAAACCCCTGGGCTGTAGCCCCTAAAGCCTATGCCTTAATCCGGCACTGAATGCATACCATATGTATTTGTGAGAACCTGAACAACGAGAGATGTGACAGTGACACAAGCTACCTGTTCAATTCAGAACTGAACCAATGTGCTGATGCCACCTGGCTTCAGAAACAATCAACACGTCACTACGGGGTGCAAGATGATCACCCAGACTAAGTACACCCATAGGCATGATCAGGTAGCCAGGATAATACATCAGAAGCTAGCAAGGAAATGCCAGTTGATCAAACAAAGTGTACCATATTATAAGAATTACTTAACAAGTACAGGTCACTGTTGAACAAAAGCCAAGAATTAGGGTTGAATTTGAAAGTGTCTGCAATTCTGCCCAGACACGATAGAAGGGAGTATATGATGAGAACCTTGTCGATCAATTCGGCCCTGGAAAGAATGTGCAAGGCTCAAGGGGTAGAATTTTTTTCAGCCTGGACTGTACTTGTTAACAGGAGAGACTGCTTCTATAGGGATGGAATACACTTAAATAGAAAGGGTGCAAGAATATTTGCTGATGCTATCGAGGCAGTGTTAGGTGGGTCGGAAAACTGATAGCTTGAGGGGATACAAGGACTAATAGTTTAACAGTAGCCATAGGCAGAGGTGAAGGTGATTCTTGCACAACTTCTGTTAGAATAAGTAGCGACCTGGAGCGTGGGGTGTTGCGGGTTTCAGGGACGGATGGCAGTCATCGTGAAATAGGTGGGTATATGGGATGTGTTAGGGTAACTAAGAATAGGAGTAGGAGCATGTATACCAATGCTAGAAGTATAGTAAATAAATTTGATGAATTTGAAGTGTTGGTTAAGACATCAAAGGCGGATATTGTTGGGATAGCAGAGACATGATGTTACACAGATATAAGGAATGCTGAACTGGAATTTGGAAAGTACAATGTGTACAGAAAGGATAGACAGGATAGAAAGGGAGGAGGTGTTATGCTGTTAATTAAGAAAAACATAAAATCAAAAGAAGTGCATCCAGTTGATATAGATGAACAGTGCACTGTTGAGTCAGTTTGGTGTGATATGAGCACTGCGAAAGCAAAAATAAGAGTAGGAGTGTGTTATAGGCCTAATGACTCGAATGAGTACAATGAACAGTTGTACAGAGAAATAAAGGCGCACTATAGCCTCAGCAGCTTATACGCCATTAAACCTCCATAACACACACACACACACACACACACACAGAGAGAAATAGAGTGGGCTAGTAAATCAGAATGTCTTATAATGGGGGATTTTAACTTCCCAGATATTGACTGGAACTTGTGGGTTGGTCACTCACACACTAGTCAGACTTTTGTGGATTTATTGGATGATTGTTTTCTGCAGCAGCATGTTCGAGAGACAACCAGAGAAAGTAATACTCTTGATCTGGTTATCAGCAGTGATCATTCGTGTATTAAGAATTTGCAGATAAAGGAACCACTAGGTGGCAGTGATCACAGTGTACTGTTGTGGGATTTACTTAAAGATTTAATTACCATCAGGGGTAAAGGAAAAGGTTTTTGCTTCCGTAAAGGTGAGTATAGTGCTCTATAATTTTTAAATTCTTACAGTGGGATCAACTGACGATGTTACCAACAGTAAATTTGAAGTGGGAAGCGTTCAAGGAATTAATCGTGGAAGCTACTAAAAGTTTCATACCTATTAAGAAATATTGTTCAAGGTTTAGGCCTAAATGGTTATCTAATGAACTAATGAGACTCGTAATAGAGAAGAAAAATGCATGGGATGCATATAAATTATCAAGCGACTCAGAAGCCTATTGCAGATATAAGCTAGTCTGTAATCAGGTGACAAAGGAGGTTAGGCAGGCAAAGGCAGATTACGAGAAATCCTTGGCAAAAGATGCTAAGAAAAACAGCAAGGATTTCTTTACTTATATAAACTCTAAAAGTAAGGGGATGAATTTGATTGGTCCACTTGACATCGATGGTTCGACTGTTGATGATCCTGCTCAGATAGCAAACAAACTGAATGAATATTTTGCATCTACATTCACACATGAGGAATTATTAAGGTTTGAAAATGGCAGAAGGTTATCAAATTGTAGCAGGATACTTAATGATTTTGAATAACTGAAAGCAAAGTGGAGGAGAAATTGTTGAAGTTAAACATAAGAAAGGCACCTGGGGTGGATGGGATCTATCCAGTTATATTAAAGGAGGTGGCAAAGCAACTAAGCAAACCTTAGCCATAATTATGAGAGCATCCTTGGACTCAGGGGAGGTTCCCACAGACTGGAGATGTGCAAATATATCCCCGATTCACAAATGAGGGGGAATGAAGGATGACACGAGTAATTACAGACCAGTTAGTTTAACTTCTGTTCCGGGTAAAATAATGCATTGCAGGATCATCTGGACAAGACTGCAGCAATAATTCAGACACAGCATGGGTTTGTTAAGGGAAAGTCTTGTCTGACAAATCTGATAGGATATTATGACGTGGTTACAAAGGAACTGGATGCAAAAAATAATTCTGATATCATATATTTGGATTTCAGGAGAGCTTTTGACACTGTTGCGCATGGAATAACGCCTATTGTACAAATTGGAGCAGAATGGTATTAAGGGTAAGTTGCTAGAATGGATAAAAGGATCGTTAAGTGGGATAAGACAGATGGTGGTAATCAATGGGTGCTGCTCTTCATGGACTAATGTTATTAGTGGAGTCCCACAGGGTTCGGTGTTGGGTCCACTGTTGTTTTGTATATTTATCAATGATATTGATGAAGGTATATCAGGCTTAATGTCGAAGTTTGCAGATGATACAAAGGTTGGCAGGGTTGTTAATGATAGTAATGGCAGTGTGCTACTGCAACAGGATCTAGATAATTTGGGCAGATGGGCTAAGAAGTGGCAACTGAAGTTTAACCTTGACAAATGCAAAGTACTGCATATGGGCAGAAGTAACCCCAGAGAAACGTACCAACTGTGTGGCACTACACTTAAGGTGGTAGAAAATGAAAAAGACCTGGGAGTAATTGTGCAGTCAGATATGAAGTTTTCTGAGCAATGCAGACAGGCTGCCAGGGCAGGTCATGGGGTTTTGTCAATGATATATAGGAATTTTGCTAGCAGGAAAAAGGAGGTGATTATCCCTCTGTATAAGGCAATGGTCAGGCCACGCCTTGAGTACTGCGTACAGGTCTGGAGGCCTCATTTTAGGTTTACTTGACCGTGTACAGAGAAGGGCAACAAGATTGGTGAGGGGGGAATGAAGGGATCCTCTTACCAAGAGAGGTTTAAAAGTTCTGTAAATTGCAGTGGCTGGAGACTAGGCACCTGCGCGGTGATCTGATTGAGGTATATAAGTCCTTGAATGGGTTGAGCATGCTGAATTCTGATGGGATCCTTCCACTTGTTCAGATTACGAACCTAAGGGGGCATAAATTCAAATTAAGAAAAGACAGATGTAGAATAGATGTGTGGAAATTTGCCTTTAGCCAGCGGGTGGTTAATTGCTGGAACAAACTTCCATCTGTCGTTGTGGAAGTTGATAGGTTGAATAAATTTAAGGAGGAACTGGACAGGCATTTGGAGGCAATGGTGTGATTTTTTTTTTTTTTTTTTTTTTTGGCTGATGCTGCATAAGCTCATACACTTGCTTTCTTGCATCACATGCCACTACTACTACTAAGTATGAACCCTAGGCAGTACTAGAAACTCCAACCTACAAGCCGTACTGGGACCGTGGTATAAGAATGGATAAGAGAATTTGGACATAATCCTTGTGGACAAGAAGGAAAAGGCTACGAATCTGATTGACATAGCAGTGCCCAACACATGCAACTTCCAGAAAACCCATGAAGAAAAAATCAGGAAGTACACGAACCTAAGACAGAAAATAAAAGAGATGTGGCATATGTAACAAATAGCAACCATCCTGATCATTGTGTCAACCACCAGTATGGTGCCAAAGACCCTGCTTAACAGCCTTGCAGCAATAGGTGTTCTCCCAGAGATTGTAGGTGTTATAGGTAGAATTGTAGGTGTTCTCCCAGAGAACATCTACAAGGAACTCCAGAAAGTCGTGAAACACTTATATGAAGTTTTTCAATATGTATATTGTAATTTTATTTCTTGCTTCAAGTAACTTCCACTGTCGTAACCTAAAACCAAGAGGTCTGCTTAAATTACAAACTAAGTCATTCAATTTGTCTTGCTTAATTAAGTGTGGTGCATTATAATTTTCCAGATGGTAATCCAAATCTGTTGAAGTGGACAGTCCAGCAAAGTCTGCAATGCAAGGATTCTTGCTATATTCATTGTTGCTTCTTTTGTCCCATGATTTTTGGGATCTGGCATAAATGAGCAAGTCTTTATGTGAACAGGCCTTGCAGATGATATGTTAGGATATTTGATACTGTGCTTGCATTTCTTCTGGATAGCTGTGATATTTTTTTCATGCAGAAATAGTAATCATATGGTTGCACAGTTCTTACAACAGCACAGAAACAGCAAAAGGCATACTTTTAATTTTCCCAGTTATCCACATCCTCAGATTTGTGGTACATGTAATATAGTGCCTTTTGTGAAGCCCATCTTTTGTCCTGATCAGCAATATTGCAACCAAAGTACCAAGAAAAGTGTTTTTTTATAATGGCACCTAGCCATTATAAAATATTCCATATTTTCTGTTATTTGTATTGTGAACATATCAAATAACCTTATGATGATGCTAGACATAATTTTGTTATGCAGTTCAGAATAAGAGAGAGTGTTTTATTTGCAAAGAAGTTAGTTCCATCTTTATTTGTTAGAATGGCTTGCTATCACACTTTTATCACATATTCACTGAACGTGTGATAAAAGTGTGACTACTTTGCAAGATGACAGACTCAAGAAAAAAAAAAAAAAAAAGATGCAGATTCTTAGAGAGATTTGTTCAAACCATTTAAAGGATACATTGAATGGACACTTTCATTGAGTTATAAGATATAAAAGAAATCACTTGAAATAAGATTTTGTAACTGCTTTATGTATATTGCAAACTCAAAAAAAAAAAAAAAAAAAAAAAAAGTAAAATTATTTGACAAATTTTTTTTTTTTTTTTTAAATTTCAGGTAATCTGTTTTGGCCTTGGTCTTCCTTTGTCTGAACATGAAGCTATTCGAGATTGTGTCAATGTGTACTGTGAATGGTTAATGGCTCTGACTAAACCTAAACTTTGTGTTCCCAAGCCAGTGTCAGAAAATCCTAATGTATATGCCCGAAAAATGTTGCAACATTTATACAACTTGTTTCTTCCTCGAAGTGATATTAGTAAGTAAAGATTGTTTTGAAATTCTGTCTATAATTTTATATTTAACCTTGGTTAATCCACAAGCAGGTATATTTGATCTTGGTAACATTCCATAGATGTATATTTTTTGTTTTCAGATGAAGTTGAGCACTCATCCTTAGTACTTTCAGAAACACTATGAATGCATTGTGCTTTGCTTTTCTTTTTCTTCTTGTTGTTTTTTTTTGTGGTGACTGCAAACATGAAAGGTATTGGAACCTACAGTATCCTAGTACCTTGTGTGAATTGAAGAATGAGAAGACGGAAGATTATTGTTGATGTTAATGAATTTCCATTCATTGTAATTTTCTGGAAATATACAGAAATGAAGGCTGTTTCAAAAAAAAAAAAAAAAAAAAAAAACAGAAATAGAATAGATAAGTGACGAATAGAAAAAGATAGTTTGGTGGGTTTGGAGTTTAACAGAGAATGGATGTTGACTAGTTGCTCCATTGAAATGTCAAATCACTTTTATTATGCAGACCAGTATTTCTCTTCCAAATCATGCAAAATATACCCCTTAATACTTACAGTAGTTTCTTTAAGTATTGTAATGAATAGCAGAATTAATTTAAAAAAAATAGTTTATTTATATTACAACGTGCTTTGATCCATGTAGTTTAATCTGTGGAGAAGTTAAAAGTAAAGAGTGATAATTAAATATTTAATTTAATTTGTTATATCATTTATGGAAAAAAAATTTCACATTTCACATTAGTTCAGGATAGATAAGGCGCCTCTGTAGCCAGGTGGGAAGGAGCACCAGTGCGTAGCACATGCTCCTTGATTAGACCGGGGTTCGAGCCCGTCACCACCAAATACGGAGGATGCGGAAAGGTCAGAAAATGACCACCGCATATCCCGGAGCAATATGGCCTTAGTTGCTAATGCTCCTAAAAACCAAATAACAAACAATAACAATCAGGATAGATAAAACTCAAAAAAAAAAAAAAAAAAAAAATGAACATACTCAGAGCCTTATCAGCAACAACCTGAGGAGCAGATAGTTACAATTTGCTTCACTTATATAGATCCATAATCAAATCACACCTGAACTATGGTATGCCTGTTTTCAATTCTGTTAGGAAGAGTGCATTATCTCGCCTCAACCCTATTCAATGTTCAAGTCTTAGGATAGCAAAAGGTGCTTTCAGAAATCTCCAGTGCAAAGCTTGTATGTTGAAACTATGATACTCCTCTAAATATCAGGAGAAAGATATTATTACTGAACTATGCAACCAAGATCCAAAGCCAGGCGCTCCATCCTATTGATCAGTATTTAATGATCCACAGTTTACGACCTTTTATAGAAACAAATCATGGGCAATTTGGCCTGCTGGTATTAGGATAAAGGAACTAGCAGAAAATTGGAATACACACTTCAGTCAAGTTCTCCAAGATACTATAGATCCCAATTCTTCATGGTCTGTCATCATGCCATCTTGTGACAGTTATTTCCACCATTGGGGAAAACAGTCTAACAGATAGTAACGTCCAACAGATACACATTGTTCATACACAATGTTATCCCAACTTTGCTAAAATATATACTGATGGATCAAAGTCAGAGAGTGGAGGCCCTGAGTGCCAAGCGATAGTGACAAGTGATTTTCTTCCTGTGAATATATAGTGCTCTCCCAAGGTGTTATAGTTTTGTTTCTTTTCTAGCGTCACCTGTTCTTCTGTTTACTTCAAGTGGTCCTGTACTTTAAAGGTCAAAAGTAAGAACCAAGAAAGGAAATCCACCTTCTTTTTTTATTCTGTATATTCATTACTAACCCTCTTACTTACTTCAACAACCGCTTGGTCACTGGTAGCATCACTCCTGCCTCCACGTGGCAGGGCTGGTAACCTGGGGGATAAGACAACCCCCAGGGCTAAAAGGACCAGATATGGAAACAAGTGATTTTCCATGTTTAGAGCCGAAGAGCTCTCAACCAAATGACACTGACCATGACTTCTCTCTCTCTCGAAGAGAATGAAGAAAGACATTGGCAGACAGGAATTACCAGCATTCCTGATAATACATTCTCTGTCAACACAACCTGTGGGCAAGCTCTCCCCATTTATCATTCAGAGATGCCTTGAACATGCCACAGGTTCACCAAAAATGGTGAAACATCTCCAATCTGGAGATTTATTAATAGAGACCACCAATTCTCAACACTCTGAACTATTATTAAGTCTGACATCCTTGAGTGGAATCCCAGTTCAAATCACACCACATACCACTCTCAATTCTTCAAAGGAAGTGATCACTGAATGGAATCTATTGAATGTTCCTGAAGATGAAATAGTCCAGGAACTTAAAGAACAAAAAGTCACTCAGGCAAAGAGGATCATGATCCGAAAAGATGGCAGTTTAGTTGCTACCCGGAGTATAATTTTAACTTCCAGTTCTCCAAACTTACCAGCTTCAGTCAAGGCAGGATATTTAAATATCGCATTCAGCCATATATTCCGAACCCCCTAAGATGTTTTAAATGCCAGAAATTCGGCCATTCCCAGACAGCATACCATGGAGACGCAACATGTGCAAACTGTGGGTGTAAAACTCATACATAAACAGAATGTAAGGCACCAACCCCACAGTGTCCAAATTGCAAGGGCAACCATCCGGCATACTCCAAAGACTGCGACCTCTGGACATTGGGGGAAAAAATACAAAAACATAAAGTTGAAAATAAAGTTTCCTACCAAGAGGCAAGAAAACAAGTAAGATTAAGTAATCCAAAATGCACTTATGTCTCTGCTACTTATAGTCACCAATCAGTAGCATGTCAGACAGAAGTGTCCATCTTTCCAGACACATCGATCTCAGACTGGGCTTGATCAGTCCTCTTGGTCCAACATCCATCAAAAGCAGTTGATCAATGCAGTAATACACCACTGACAGTTCCATCCCAGAGACTTCCCCATTGTCAAGCAGTGCAAAATTTGCAAAAATTAGATCCAGTTGAGGTGAAGCAATCTCACCCTTCAAGCTTGGATACAGATGATACCACCAACTCAGAAGATCTGCTTGAAATACATGCAGATGATGATATGGAAGAAGGCAATGACTCAAGATGCCCAAATTTTTCAAGAAAAGAAAAATCAAAACCCGATAGATATAAACAAGTCACTCACAAAAAGAAAACAGACTCGTCTTCCGCTCACAAAACCAAATAATGGAACAAATCATACAATGGAATTGCAGAGGTTTTCGCAGCAATATTGATGATATTAATGAACTAATTCGTTACAATCCTGCTGCCATACGCTTGCAAGAAACAAATCTAACAAAAAAAATATCCGTTTCAGTCAAAAACTATACTATCCTCAGAAAAGATTGATCTGAAACTAACAGCCTCCCATGGAGGAGTAGCTATACTAGTGGAATCATGAGTCCCCTCCAGGCACATTCCATTGCAAACTTATAGAAGCTGTTGCTGTCGATTACTATACGGGTAGCAACACCATTAGAAGCTGTTGCTACCCGTATAGTAATCGACAGTGCTTTTTTTGTGACGGTACGTAATGGTACAACTTACCGGCACCTTTATTAACAGTGACGTGTGACATTTGGATGCAGTGCTTCGAAATTTATAATATTCTGTAAATTTTTTCACATGTTTACCTACTATTCAAATAAGCTTAAAATGATTTAACTAAATTTGCATTTTTTGCAGTCTATTGTTAAGATATTTTCTATATAAAACAATAACCATTTTTATAATTCTAAATTACTCAGTCGGACCTCTGTTTAATTATTTTGAATTCCCCTTGGAAGTTACATTTAAAATAGTTTCGGTTGAGGGAAAAAATTTTCATATAGCAAACGGATTAGGAGAGAATTAACTCGGTACGCCCTGTTCGCATTTCTGGCCTTCAGGCAATTAGTGCTGTTGCGCGAATTAAGAGAGCTAAAGTGATTAGTATTGTATAACTTAGCGGTACCTGGTAAAACCTATCCGACCACCTGTCCCACATACGGAGAAGTCGTACTGGTCAAGAGTGAGCAGATCAAGGAGTTATTCCCAATGGGCTCTGGCCCACCTTCTACTGTAGTGGTGTCCAACCTTTTCCAGTACCGGGGCCATATTCAAAAAAATTCAAAGTTTCTTTAGTGTGTTACATTTTCGATATCTTATTGCATGTAAAAGTAAAATTGAAAATATTCAAAAATTTTATTAAGTACAATACACAATTACATTTACTTTACTAAACAAAACATTTAATGAGAAAAATTTTTTGATAATAAAATTTAAAATGCTGTTTTAGTTCACTTTCCTCGTGGGTCGTAGGTTAGACACCTCTGTGAATCAACTGTAAGCACCCCGTTCGAGAATTAGAAAAGCGATTTTTTTTTTTACCCCATAAATAATCATCTGTTATTTCGCGGAAGTGCGTTATCCACATTTTTCCGAAAATTTTCCCTATCTCTGTTTACACTTTACTTTACCTGAATATCCAAATGATACCGATATTTTGGACAGTTTCAAAAAAAAAAAAAAAAAAAAGAAAAGAAAAGAAAATAATAAAAATTTAAGAACTAGTGACAATACCAATGACGAGAGAAGGAAAACAAGGACAACAAAGGTATTACACCTTCTAAACATGAATTGTTGGCATTTGGTGAAAATGAAGTTAGAAAATTGTCAATTAGAGTTAAATGCAATTCGTGGATACCTAATTGATAAGAAGGTTTCCAAAGAACTGAAGAATTTGATGAACACTCTGAGTATGATATAAATTTCACCGAGTGAATGTGAACGAGGATTTTCAGAAATAAATCTGATCGCCAACCAGCACTTCGTTGATGACAAAAACAGTTTCTTCACTACTCTTTCTTAAAATTGTGGGCCGTCCGCTGACCTGCTGCGATCCATCAAAATATGTCAATTCCTGGCTGCTTCGGAAACGTCATTCAGCAATCGATACAAAGAGCAGGAAAAGAAGTTAGCATAGGGTGTTGGATGAGAACTTAATAAAAATTTGGAATATTCTACAAAAACTTTATTATGAAATTATTTTTACTTATTTTACTCACATTTTACTTATTTTTTTATATACTTGAATAATAAATTTATGATTAATAAACTGTGTTAATATACTTAATTTCTTGTTCTTATTCTAAAAAAAAAAAAATCATATCCTTTTAATTTTCAATTTTTCCCGATAGCAAAGAATGAGTACTGGCACCTATTTTTTTACAAAAAAAAAGCACTGGTAATTGATATCACATTGACATTGGCCTCAATTTATCTTCTGCCAAACCAATCATATACAATTCAGCAACTGCTAAATCTAATTTCTTGATTACTACTTCCTATTTATTTACTAGGAGATTTTAATGGGAATCTCTGGTGTCAGACGGACGTGGTGAACTTATTGAAATGTTACTTGACCAAGAGAATTTGACACTATTGAATACTGGCTTACCGACATATATCCATTTTCCTACTGGGTCAACCAGTGCAATAGATCTCTCAATTTGCTCTCCAATCCTCTTCCCAACTATAGAGTGGGCAGTACATGACAATCCTCTAAATAGTGACCACTATCCACTGAACTGTAGTATTCAAACTACCCATTCCAAACAAACTGAAACAAAGACAAAATGGAAACTTTCCAAAGCAAACTGGACAAAATTTACCAGTCATGTATCTTTTGATGATGGCATCATAGAGTCTTCTGATATTGGCACTGTCACCGATCATATCACAATGTAGATACTAACAGCTACAGAAGCCGCCATCCCACAGTCTCAAATAAAAAACCATCGGCATGCCAATCACTTGGTGGAATGGTGATTGTAACAAAGCGAGGAGCGAAAAAAAAATGCATCATGGAACCCCCTTCCGCAAACATCCCAGCACTGCTAACCTTATTAACTTCAAGAGACTGAGAGCCAAAGCTCGTTATATCCGGTGGAAGATGAAAAAAGACTCATGGATAAAATTTGCCTCCTCAATCAACAAAGATACTGATATCCAAATAATCTGGGAAAAAAATAAAGAAACTAAATGGTAAATATCATAAGTTGCCTTCTCCTATTATTAATTGGAATGGGAAGGAGATCTCATCTGCTAATGATATTGCCAATGCTCTAGGAATGGTGTTCTGTGAATTGTCCGCCTCAACTGCATATCAACCATCTTTTCAAAAAATTAAAGCTGAAGCTGAGAAAAGGAAACTAAACTTCAAAATTACATGTATGTCCTTTTACCTATAACCAACCACTCACAATATCCGAACTGGAAGAATCTATATATACTTCAAGAAATAGCTCTCCTGTCCCTGATGGAATCTACAATATAATGATTCAGCACCTCAATCAGAAATCATTAATTTCATTGCTAAACTTTTACAATAGAATATTCTCAGAACATATATTCCCTGCTTTAATAGTAGTAGTGGCATGTGATGCAAGAAAGCAAGTGTATGAGCTTATGCAGCATCAGCCAAAAAAAAAAAATCGCAACATTCCCTCCAAATGCCTGTCCAGTTCCTCCTTAAAATTTTAAGGAGGAATTCCGTAATATTCCTATTACATAAGAACGTCACCTTCCTGGTGACATTCTTATGTCATAGCCATACCTAAACCTGGAAAAGACCATTCGATTCCTAACAACTATAGACCAATTTCTCTAACAAGCTGTCTGAGTAAGGCTTTGGAAAAAATGGTTCACCATCGACTCACCTGGTACCTTGAATCCGAAAACATAATCAGTTTGGTTTTCGGAAGAATAAGTCTTCCCTAGACCTCATGTCCAAAGCCGAATCCAACATAAGAAATGCATTCATCAGAAATCAACATCTCGTCATGATATGCCTTGATATAGAGAAGGCCTTTGATACCACATATCACTATGGTATCCTAAGAGATCTCCATTTTATTCATACGAGAGGCCATTTACCATATTTTATTCAAAGCTTCCTTCGTCAAAGATCTTTCCAAGTGAGGTACCGGCAGGTTTTATCTCAAACATACATTCAAGAAGGAGTCCCACAAGGCTCTGTTCTTAGTGCCACTCTGTTTGCAATAGGAATAAACAACATCACAAACAGCATTACAAACACCAATGAGTCATATCTCTATGCAGATGATCTTACCATATCCTGCCATTCCCAGAATATGAACTATATTGAGAGGCATCTACAAATATCCATTAATAACATTGAATTATGGATGGTGCAAAATGGATACAACCTGTCAAGCCACAAATCTACAGCTATACATTTCTGCATCAAGCGCAGAATGCATCCTGAACTTGAGTTGCAATTGGCCAATCATCCTTTACCAATTGTGAACAGTATTCGCCTCCTAGGGCTAATTTTTGATAACAAGTTAAACTTCCAGGAGTCCACATAAAGTATCTAAGAACCACTTGCACAAAGAAAATGAATATACTCCGGGTCATCTCCAGTACATCTTGGGGTGCCGATCGTTATACCCTGCTCCACATATATAAATCTCTAATTAGATCTCGGCTAGACTACGGAGCACCTGTTTATGACTCAGCTAGACCCATTATGCAAACCTTGACCCGTCTTGCGCCCATCCAACATTCTTCTCTTAGGATAGCCCTAGGTGCATATAGAACATCACCAGTTCAAAGTCTTTATGTTGAGGCTCACGAACCTCTACTTAACATCAGAAGAAAGATGTTGCTGATGAACTACTCAGCTAAAATTAAAAGCCTGCCTACTCATCCTGTTTGGCCACTGTTGCATAATCCTCAATGGAAAACCCATTATGCAAATAAACCTAGAACAATTCGGCCTACTGGTATTAGGCTGCAGAATCTAACAGAATGCTGGAATATTCAGCTTGATAATATCCTCAGAGAATCAAAAGATCTGGATCCCCCATGGACTAACTTCACACTTTCTTCTGATGAATACTTTGAGCAATGGGGTAAAGGTTCTATAGCAAATATTAACATCCAACAACTACATATTGCTCACTCACAAAAGTACTCCCACTTTACTAAGATCTATACTGATGGTTCAAAGTCTGACAATTGAGCGGGTGCAGCTGCTGTCTTCCCTAATAAAACTGTTTCAATTTCACTTCCAACCGAATGCAGCAGCTATGCTGCTGAGCTCCATGCGATTAAGCTTGCTCCGGAAAACATCTCCCTAATGTCAATAAATAAAAGTATAATATATATTGATTCAGACTGCTCTTTTAGCTTTGAAAATCACTTCCCCACCTAAAAATCCTTTATTAAAGCTCATAAAACATAAACTGATGTGTCTTCATGAGCATCAGAAAACTGTTATCTTTTCATGGATTCCTAGCCACAGTGGTATTCCAGGAAATGAATGTGCAGATAATGCTGCTAAGCATCCTTCCATTATATCCTCAACAAATGACCTGGTCCCATATCCTGATTATAGACATAATATACAAAGGACATCTATGGAACAATGGATACTTCTGTGGAAAATGCAAACAAATAACAAGCTATTCCAAATAAAACCTCAATCACAATTATGGACTTCTAGCCTTCGTAAAAATAGAAAAGAAGAAGTAATCTTAGCCAGAACTCGGATAGGTTACACTCACCTCACACATCTCTATCTGCTTACAGGAAATGACCCTCTGCAGTGTGCGCACTGCTCGCACCACTTACAGTAAAACATATCCTCCTTGAATGTAACTTGTTCAGCAATGCCCAACGAATGTCTTTTAGTTTCATTTCACATCTACAGCAACCTCTCTCTCTGAATAGCATAATAGGTAAAAAAAGCAAATCTCTCTGAATTCTTTTTCTATTTAAAACAAATAAAAATGTATGACTGTTTCTAACCGCTCGCCGTGCAGTTATCATAAGTGACTAAATTAATTTGGCAGGCGCAATATGGCCTGAGTAGCCCTTGCGCCAGAAAACACCACAACGACAGAGTGGAATGGGTTCAGCAGTGGTACTCCCCGACACTACCATTTCTGTATCACTTCCCACAGAATGTAGTAGTTACACCATTGAATTATATGCCATAAAGCTTGCTCTAGAAAATATTTTCTATCTCTCAGTCCAAAAGAGCATTATGTGTACAGACTTGCAAAGTGCCCTATTAGTCATGCAAAATACTTTCCCACCTACCCATCCATTAATAAAGCTTATCAGAATAGAGTTGATTCATCTCAAAGAGACTTAGCAAAAGGTTGTCTTCTTCTAGATCCCAGGCCATGCTGGAATACCAGGAAATAAAATCATGGATGCTGCTGCCAAACATCCATCCAGCATAGCCCCAGTGCATTTTCTTATACCATCCAGTGATTACAAAATGCATATATGAAATATATGCAAAGGACAATGGACTTCAGTGGCAAACACACATACTTAACAAACTCCATTTTAAACCTGTACCACAGTTATGGGCTTCCAGCTTCCATACAAACGGATAAGAAGTAATCCTAGCCAGAACCTGAAGAGCGAGTATAGAGAACATTCATATGACTCATCTATTCCTATTGTCAAGTAATGATCCTCTGCACTGCCACAGACCACTCACAGTAAAACATATATTCTTGGAATGTGCCTTGTATAATAATGCCCATCTATTGTCATTCACATCCCTCTCAAACTTACAGGAATTGTCACTTGACCATATCATAGATGAAAACTCAAATCTTACAGAATTTTTCTGTTTTCTGAAACAAATAGGTTTATATGACTGCTTTTAACTGCTTGCATAGCAGCTAGCACAAGTAGTATGAATCACATGATAGGTGCAATGTGGCCTAAGTAGCCATTGCACTGGAAAAATTCAACAACAACAATGAAACTGTTGAAGGATATGTGATAAGAGCCTTGATGATTGGCCCCCCCAAGACTTGTAAGGGACTGCCAGAGAGGTAGAGGAAGATTGTTCCAAAGAATAGAAGGTAGAAAGGATAAATGAAGAAGAGGAAAAGTTAGTTTAGCAAGTGTAGAGCTGAACTGTGATTGGATGTTGACTTGTTAAGCATATATTGGAAGAAAGAGGTGGAATTATACATGCTGATGCAGAAGAAGAAGAAGAATGCAATGGAAATACCTATAGGAAAGGGATGTAACAGAAACTGAACATCTGTGCGATAAGCAGTGGAGTGAGTTTATAAGTAAGGGATTGTTAATTAGCCTGACTGCTCTATTTTAGTATAGGCTTATAGTTTCAGAGAGGTTTTGGCACATCATCTCAGATGTGGAAACAATATTCCATGGTAATGGAGATTTGTGATCAGTAAAGAGTTAGTGGCTGTTTAGGAGAAAAGAACAGTAACAGCAAAAGAGAAAACTCAGTTTTTATTCAGCATAAGCATGTTGCAAATATTGCTTCATCAAAGCAATATTTATGCTGAGAAAGGTTAAAGTCAAATTCAGTAAATATTTATTATCTTGTTTGGAAATCAGTTTTATTGAAGATAAGCATAGAAACAGACTCCAAGAGATAGTAATAAAGCAATATGCTAAACTTTAATGCAGGCCATATTGGTAATCATTAATCAGATGGAACATTTCAAGGTAGTGTAAGTGCATGTCAAAAAATAAAAACAGTCAATGTCTGAAAGAAAAACAAATTATATTTTGAAGTCTTAAACATGAATAAGATACAATAAATGTGACACAAATGTATGCAAAATACAGCATGTTTGACAATTGAGCAGACTAGTACTGCTATACTTTAATCTGCTAGTAGTTACTAGTTTCTGATTCGAAATATATGTTACTCATTTTTAGATACTTTTTCTTTATAAAATTTTGTAAGGTCATTAATAACACTAGCCAACAAAAAATGTTTTCTATTATACCTCCACAATGAAAATAAGTGATTCTGGAGGAAATAAATGCACTCATTCCAAAAATCACTATAAAAAGTCTCTGTCACGTCTAGATCAAAAGATGTATCAATGTTTAACGTTAAAATAAAGGGATATATTTATGATTGAATTTTGTAATATAAGTATAAAAAAACTATTATATGTTCTCTGTAACTCACTTAACTCCGGAAAAAATATCATAAATCATAGCGAAATAGTTATTTCAATAATGCACAGTGGTGGACAAAAAAACTGCATCACCTTAAAAAAAAAAACTAACATTTATAGTGATATTGTTTGATTACAGTCATTCTGTTTGTTGCAAAGCAAAAGTATTGCATCAGATAGTAATTGCAAGGTATTGCATCAGCCGTTTCTATAAATATGGCATTGGAAGAGTATACACGCTCATTAGTATCCTGTTTTGCGGAGGTTTAAGCATGGCTCCATATGTTCAGTTGACAACAAGAAAAAAAAAATAGCTGTTGCTCTTTCCCAGGAAAGGCTTTCTACATGTGCTATCACTGATAAAATAGGCTGCAACCCAACAGTATCCTGGGTGCTGAAATTAAAGCGTGAAACCAGTGATTGAAGAGAAGATCCTGGATTAGGCCGTAAGAGAGTGGCTACATTTGAAACAGCTATGCCTTCGTAATCGCCATGCTAGTGTGCCTGATCTAAAACTGGACTTTGAGATGGCCTTTGGTGTTGAAACAAGTGCACGAACTACCCAATGGAACGTGGTCTGCATGCCTATCAGCCCAAGAAGAAGTTTGTTGACCCAACAAATGAGGAAAAAGTGACTTGCTTAGGCTAAAATGCATATTTTGTGGACAAAAGAGCAATGGGACACCATCATCTTTTCTGACGAATCGAAATTCAAACTGCATGGCTCAGATGGGAAGCAATATGTCAGAAGGCATACCATTCCGACTGCATAACGCCTACTGTAAAGTTCCCCACCAGTTAGATGGTCTGGGAATGCATAACAAGCAAAGGGGTTGGGCAAATTAAGTTTATTAACAGAATGGTGAATGCAGAAACCTACACTGCTATCTTGGAGGAGTGCCTGAAACCTGTTATTAGGGATCACAACACAGATGTCCAAAATTGCATTTTTCAACAGGACTCGGCACCTTGCCACACAGCAAAATTGTTAAGTTTTATGCTATTTAGATTTAGATTTAATGATGAGTTTATCTTCTTGTCACACTGGGCTTAAAACATGCTTACACCAATGTTTTCCCTCATTTTTCTCCCTAAAGGTGCAGTCATACCTCAGAAATGCTGGCATTATAGTGTTGGACTAGCCCGGAAACAGTCCAGATTTGTATCCTATTGAAAATTGCAGGTACATAATGTCATTTAAAATTGCTCAGAAGAAGCCAACAAGTAAGATTCAGCTGCTGAAGAGCATTGTAAGCAGGATGTGGTACAGCGAAATTGGGCAACTGTATATCCAGAAGTTGATTAACTCTGGTCAGATTGTTGCAAGGCTGTAATTGCAGGACAAAATATTGAGGACTTATTTTGCTGATTTACAGTACATAATACTATTACGTTAACTTGTCGTTTTGGTTTGTACATGTAAATGCAATAAAATGTATGTTTGGTTGTCATGATTACCATTTTCATGATTTCTCGTATTTCCATTAATTACACATTTTCTCCTTTTGGAAGATATTTATGGCAGTTAGGTATATCAGGTGGAGTGTTTTTATTGGATTTCATTCACAGAGTTGTATATTCCATCTAACAAATGCATTTCGAACATTTCTGCAACCCGCAATGCAATGCAATGCAAAACACATTATTTGCAAAATTCATAAGTGATGCAGTTTTTTTAGTCTGCCACTGTATAATCAGCATAATTGTAATTATCCTTAAAAATATTTGTTACTAAGGGATTTTCTCCTGTATTCCTGCTTACTCTCCCTCACAAGGAACCATCAGTAATCCCCCATCATTACAGGATCCCAGCTATCTTGCTTTTCCATCTTGGAAATATTTTGATGAAACATCTCCCCTTGTTCATCACTCACATCTCCCAGATTTTCAGGGAAAAATTCGAGATGGTAATGGAGAAAATGAATTTTCAATGACATTCGACAGCCCGTGTTTTTGTAGCACTCAAGTAAATTAGACACCAACATTTCATAGTTTTCTTCTTTCCTGTTATCCAAAAAACCATGTACATGATCGCCAAGCTGCCAATTCAACCTCCTTTAATTGGGTTTTAAACACATTGTCTTTCAGGAGTTTCCTAATTTGGGGTCCTATGAAAATTCCTTCCTTAAGTTTGACATATGTTAAATTAGGAAACAACTTCTCAAGAATGCAAATCCATTACCTTCTTTATCTAGTTCAGTGATTTTCAACCTTTTTTTAATAACGGCACCCCTAAGTAATTTATTTTATTTTGCAGGACCCCTACTTAATTTTCTGCCCGTTAGATCCAATTCTCTCTCTCTCTCTCTCTCTCTCTCTCTCTCTCTCTCTCTCTCTCTCTCTCTCTGTATATATATACATAATATTAAAAAATATATATGTTATATGATAATTATTACAATAATATAATTATAAAAATTACATTTCATAAAAATACAAATTATATATATATACAGTATATAATAATTGTATTCTTTATATAGAGGTAGTAAGTAAACATCAATTATAGATCACCACAAAATTAAAAAGATACTGTACGCCGTTTTATAATGAAATAAACATGTCAATTAAAAAAATAAGTTTAAGTAACTTAAACCCAAATTACATGGCACCCCTGGAACGTTGTTGCGGCACCCTAAGGCGCCGCAACACCCTGGTTGAAAACCACTGATCTAGCCACTTCACGAAATTTTTCATCAATCCAAGTTTGATGTGCAGAGGTGGAAGAAGAACCTTGTTTGATTACACTAAAGGAATATATTTTTCATTACATTGTCCTGGTATGAACTCATCCCCCCCCCCCCCGCAAACCAATAACCTTAAGATTGCTGCATATGTTCAAGGTATATTATAGCATGTAGAACCTTAGACATGCTTTGCTTTCATGACTCTTTAAGTCCAACTGAATGAAACACAGGAACTGATGGAAATTCATTGCCATTATAAAGCAAAACTGCTTTTAAACTTAATTTTGAGGCATCTGTGTTTAAAAGCTATTCATCTGACTTATGCACGACACCTATTTCTTTCAGAAGTCCAATAATCTCTTTGCAAAAACACATACTGTCCTCCATAGCAAAATATTTCGAAAACTTTTCCTAGTGCAAGGGTTGCAGGCCGCACCCTCCTATTCTTGAGGGACTGTTCATGTTTGGAGGGGCGTCTCCATAGCCAGTTGGGCAGGAGCAGTAGTGCGTAGCACAAGCTTCTTGATTAGACTGGGGTTCGAGCCCGTGATCCACCAAATACGGAGGATGCAGAAAGGTCAGGGAATGACCACCGCATATTCCCTGAGCAATATGGCCTTAGTTGCTAATGCTCCTAAAAACCAAATAACAACAACAACATATTTGGAGGATAGATTTACAGCCCTGAGAACATGCAATGATTAGTTAATACTTGGAAAATCTTGGTACAGCCTTCAAAAATCCTAAGTCCTTGATACAGCCACCAAAAATGCTAAGTGTGCTCTCTTCAAATTGTAAATTGTTGCATCAGAATTTGAACCTATGAACCATAGGTAGTCTGATTATGTTTATTGCAAGAAAACAGAGGTCAGAATTGATTGCTAAAATTAAGAGAATTAGCTTATATCTGTTAAAATAAATCAGCATATCATACATTACTGGCATAGATTATGCAAAATTAGTGTATTTTAGTAAAACATAACTCCCTCTATATTTAATAACTGTGATGTGATGTGAAATTGTAATGGTGATTTTCGAAATCTATGCATAAAAATTGGTTAAAAACAGCATTTAAGTTCTTGAGGTAAAAATCATGTTGGCTAGTGTAATAGCAAAAGTCTCAGCTTCTTTAACAACTGGATCCATATGAGGAAATTGAACCAATTAGAGGAAGATTATTATGAATATTAAAATCACTCAAGATGAAATATTTTACTATTAAGAAACTTAGAGCAATGGTATTCAATTGTACCCATTGTATTTTTTTTCTTCTTTAGAATATTGTCTCCCACTACATTTTATTTTATATGAAATTTTTGTCACTTAAATACATTTTTGAGATAACTAATATCAATAATTACTCTTGTATTAACCAGAACATGATTTAATTCATATAAATTTACTGCATAGATATTAAAATTTACAATAGATAATTTTTCAACAAACCCAATTTTGTATGCTAGTGTAGCCTCTGAAAGAACTTTGTTCCACTCCTTTACCCCAGTGTTGTACACACCGCTTGGTGAGTACTACTGGCTTAGACTAGAATTTAAACTTTCAAAGAAATCAAAAAGTTCAGAGGATTTTTCAAGTTGGGAGAATGATATGAATTTGACAGAATTGGTTAAAGATTGTGAGTCAAAGGAGTAGGAATTAAAACAGTAGAATCTGAATAGTGGAAATTGATTAGGACAAAAGGTGGGTGGGGTGGAGGTTAGGCAAGGCAGCCATTAATTTAGATTTTGTCAGAAAAAATAAAATGGAACTTAGCATAAGTTCCATTTTATGATGAAATAAGCAATAATAGAGACAACTACTAATAGGGACACGAAACATATTTCTGGCTTGAAGTAGGAATTTTTTTTTTGTGAGGTTTAGTTCTTTTTGCAGGTAACTTTCTTTATCTGTTCATTGTTTTTTGACCTGTGATCTGCAGGCCACTTGTGGTCCGTGAAACTTACGAAAGTAGTCAGAAGAGTTTCAGCCATGGGTAATTTTCCAACAAGATGGTGCACTGCCACACTGGAGTTTAGTTGTTCGTGAATTCCTGGATGCTACGTTTCCTAACCGATGGATTGGGAGTTTGGTCCAACACCATGGCCAGCCCATTCACCAGACATTACCCCTCTTGACTTTTTATGGGGGTATATTAAGGAGAAAGTGTATTTGACTCCAGTTCGTGAGATTTTACTGAAATTTTAAAGGCAAGGATAACGGATGCTTTGGCAACAGTTACTGAAGAGATGTTGGAGAAAACATTCTCCAGGCAACAAATGGAGCACATGTAGAAGTCTACTGGAGAGGTAAAAAAAAACTTTTTGAGTTGAGGTAAAATTTGCAAAAAGCTGTATGTTTGTACCCAGCATGGTTCTTGTGTAATAAATGTTTGAAATCAGGGAAAGACTTTATGCTCACCCTGTATATTGGGGCAGTTAGTGAATCTCAGGTGGAAGAGTAAGGGGAGTTTTTCCTTATGAGTTATTTGAAAATTTTCAGTCTTTACAAGATTCAGTTTTGCACATGAACACATACACACTCTTCATACCATCTTCCTCCTTGCATGCCACTGCCTTCACATACTTAATCATCATCATCATCACTATCCTAACACCTACTTGTACCTGTGCTTCCTGAGCAATAAGCTCATCTGCACTTTATTTCTCTATCCTGTCAATTTTTATCTTTTGATCCTTAGTCATATCCTCTGTATGATAAATCAAAAATTGAGGATAGATACGTTACTGCCCCTGCCCCAAAGAGGCAGATCCCCACTATCTAGAACTCAAACTTTAAAACTTCAAAGGCAAACTTCTATAAATTGTGATCCTTGTTCCACCCAAATTAAAAACTCTAAACATTAAAATTCATCAATATATTTTTTGTATTTTCTACTTTTTTCAACATATCCTTTTTATATAGCTATAAACTGTAAAATCAATAAACTCCAATTCCAACTAAATCTC
Source organism: Mastigoproctus giganteus (assembly GCF_048544385.1). NCBI lineage: Eukaryota > Metazoa > Arthropoda > Arachnida > Uropygi > Thelyphonidae > Mastigoproctus > Mastigoproctus giganteus. The sequence continues at coordinate 206,614,808 of NC_143577.1, forward strand.
AACTCCATAAAAACACTATTTACATATATACAAATTTTTATAATTGTCTAATTCTGCTTACTTCTCTAATGAACTCAGCAAAAGCTTCATTCCATTTTCTATTCTTAAACAAGTCACTCCAGGTGTACAAGTCAGAGCCAATCTGCTTAATTAACATATTCCTTGGTATATTATATCTTACACACTGCCGTAAAATATGCTCTGTATCCTCTACCATTCTGCAAATACACATTGGATTTTCTTCTACCAAGCTCTACTAGTCTTTTTTAAACCCATGTCTAGTTATTAACAATGTTTGGAACATTCCTAGACCAGACTAAATGAAATCTCTTTCATAGTTTTCACCCCAGGCAGAAAGGCAAAGGTAACACGCCCCTTAGCAGAACCGCTCCATCTTTCCTGCCATATACAGTCTATATTTTGCTGTAACCTTTTCTTTTCTATTTTCAAATCCTGTCTTCCATACTCTCTCTCTTCCCTCTTCTCTACAAGATTTTAGTTAAGTTCTATTCTCTTAATTGCATATTCCACTGTCCTTTTAAGTATAACCAAATCCACTGGTTCCCTTCCTGCAATAACTTGCAGAACATCATTTGAAATGATTCTGCAGGACCGCATCACTGCCAGAAGGGCAAATCACTGTGCTGAAATAAGACTTCTTTTAATGTGGCTATTAGTTGCTCTGTCCCCAAGCCCCACGTGCATATGTCACAATCGGTAGAAATATACATTTATAGAGGAGGTCTAAGGACTTGCCTTTCACTCCCCATTCTACCCTTGTGACTTTCCTAATTTTTAAATAAATCATCCTCACTTTATCTCTTAATTTTTGCACGTGAGACAAAAATCACATCTTTTCATCCACATAAACTCCTAGGTACTTGACCAACGGGGAATATACTATCAACATACCAAATATAATTTTGCAGTTGGCCTTCTTCTTTCATGAGCTTTCCTTTGAGCAGAACCATGTGAGTTTTGTTCATCGATATCTCCATTTTATGGGCCTCATCCCATTTCTCCACTTATTCTATATCCCTCTTAATTCTTTCCTCCAATTCTTTTCTAGACTTTCCCACCACCATTATTAACAAATCATCAGCATATGCTACCGGTCACATCCTACCTGCTCCTGAACCAGTAGCTCATCCAATATAATATTCCAGCTATAGGGACCTATGATTGAACCTTGTGGAGCACCTCTTGTTACTTCCTGAGTAACTTTCCCTTATTTTGTTACAATCATAACTTTCCTATCTTTAAAATAATCTTTTAAAACTCCATAGAACTGCCCAGTACACTTCATTTTTCTCATTCTTGCTAGAAAGTTTGGCCACCACATATGATCAGATGCCCCCTTAAACTTAATATTGACGTAAACAAGAGTTTAATGAAATGTTGATAGTGGATTTCAGGTGATTAGTGTAGTCTTTCCTTTCCAATGAGTTAGCCAAGTTTTTCAGTCTGCACAATATGCAAATCAAATCAGCCCTTGAACACATATAATAACCACAGTGACCAAAATAATCAGTGCATGAATGAATCCCAAAACAACAAAGATTAATAGTGGATACATAATTTACATTTTACACATTTAATGAAACGAAAGAGAGAGAAATAAATGCTCATATGAATATAACCTTGATTTCATATGTGTGTTATTAATTAATTATAATATTTTTGTTTTTTACAGCAGGAGATATCATAAGTCGCCAAGCAGTACTTTGTCATCGTGTTTTGCGGACTGTTGAAGCAGTAGCTCAAGAATCTACAATTATAGAAAGGGAAACGTGGGATGACCTTCTTCTATTTCTTCTTGCCATAAATGATACACTCCTTACTCCTCCTTGTGTAAAAGGTGTTCTGTGTAGTATTGCTTAATTATTGCAAACTGTTTTAATGATTACTGAATTGATTTATGAGTACTGATATTAAACTTTTCAACTATAAATAGTTAAAATATTTTATTATGGACCATTACACATTATACTCATTTTATATGAACACTATATTCGGGTATCTCTCACCACCATTATTGTGATTAATGTGTTCCTGGAATTGTTACATATGATGATAAACACTATCTTGGAAATAATAAAAAGAAAAATAATGTGATAATGTGATAATTTAGATTAGTCTGTCAGGATGTTTTTTATTGATTTTAACTTTTTCTTTTTTAATGTTTTAATATTCATTTTAATTAAAATATAATTTGTGAAGATTTAAAGCTCAAGGGCTTCTAGTTATCAGGTTTGCAATAAAAATGATTTAGGAACTTCTTTGAAGAAAACACTTCTTTATTCTGTTTGTATTTAAATTTACATGTGGTGTTAAAACTTAAAATTGCTAATCAGCATTAGTAATTTTAAGTTTGATACACTAATAGGGAAGTACACTTTAGGAAAACAGTATTTTAATGGTTTTTAATTCTGTAGTCTTCTTACTTTTAATATAAAAATTCACCACATGAAAATTTAAGAATATATATAATTTGCCTCTTTATTCACAAGCAGAATAAAGAAACGAGTTACCTTCAAATAAGTTACTAAATAATTATTATTATTAGAATATTATTATTATTATTATTAATATATGATTAAAGTAATATACAAAATTTAAATTTTGAAAGTTGTGTATTATTTATGCAATTTTGAATGGTTTATTGACTTCTGTAGTTAAAATTAGACAAAATACAAACCTGTTGTCTACCTGACAGATGCAAACCTAATGTATTAAATAATATTGTGGTCCTGTTGACGTTCCAATCCAGCTTTTTCCCTCCAAGCAAACTTGGAGGAGACCTGTCACAGAAGTGTCATTAGTAAATTTTACTGTAGTATGTATATGTTAGTAAAAAGTCCACTATTAATGACAGTTCAGAGACTGAAAAAAGTGCTAGTAATAATGGATTAAAAAATTTCAAAAATATTCTGTTCATCTGCATTTCTTGTTGTTCATGAATTTGGGTATTCTGGTTCCGAATATATATTTTTTTTTTTTTTTTTTTTTTTTATGTGAACCCCAAACACGAGAGGTATTAGGACCTATAGTACTTAGTACCGTGCTTGGGTTTGAGGTTAAGAAGACGAAAGAAGATATTTGTTGACATTGGACTTGAACTTCTGTAGATTGTAATTTTCAGGAAATACGTATGAAGGAAGGTTGTTCCAGAAAACGGCAGTTGAATGAATAAATGAGGAAGATGAAAAGTTGGTTCTGTGGGTTTGAAGTTGGACAGTAAATGGATGTTGGCTGGTGGCGGCACGTGTTCGGACTGTTTTGAAAGAGAGAGCAGGAATTATAGAAGCCAATTCTGAAGAACAGTGCCCATGGAAGTATCTTTAGAAGAGGCATGCAGCAGAAACAGTGCGTCTATGAGAAAGCGAGTGGAGAGACTCTGTTAGAGATGAATCATTAATTAACCTAACTGCCCTCTTCTGAATGGAATCAAGAAGCCGGAGAGAGGTTTTGGGGGCACCACCCCAGATATGGGAACAATATTCCATGGCAGGGTGAATTTGCGATTTATACAGAGTGAGCAGCTGTTTGGAAGAAAAGTAACGCTGAGAGCCAAAGAGAAAACCAAGTTTTTTAGATGCAGAGGAAGCAATATTTGTAATGTGCTTGTGCCAAGAGAGATTAGAAGTCAGGGTAATCCCCAAAAGAGATATATCATTTTGCCTAGAAATCGGAGTGTCACTAAAGATAAGCATAGGAGTAGAAGAATCCTTTTTGCGAGATATAAGACAAGACTGAGTTTTAGAAGGATTGAAATCAACTAAGTTGTCTTTGCCCCACTGGAGAATTACCTGAAGATCGGCATTTAAGGAATTGGTAGCAGATTTTCGAGAAGTTGAAGCTGATTGAGCAGGACAAGGTTTCTCAAAATGGAAAGTTGAATGCAATGTGCTATCATCGGCAAAACTATGGATAGGATTTCCAGTCAATGGAAGAAGGTCATTGATATACAAGAGGAAAAGAGTGGGGGAAAGAACTGAACTTTGGGGGACACCAGCATTAGTGGAGAAGTTAGAAGACAGAGAGCCATTTACCATCACCCTCAGTGAGCGATCAGAGAGAAAACTGGATAACCAATTACTAAAAACAGTTGGCAAACCATAAGATGGAAGCTTGTTTAGAAGACCTTTATGCCAAACACGATCAAAAGCCTTTGAGATGTCAAGAGCAACTACTTGTGTTTCACCGAACCTTTCCATCGAATTAGTCCATAAATGGGTAACATAAGCCAGAATATCTCCAGTGGATCGACACTGACGGAATCCATACTGGTGATCATTGATCAGACGGAAGGTTTCTAGGTAGTTTAAGAGTTGGCGGTTAATTGATTTCTCCATTACTTTAGAAAGAGTAGAAGTAATTGCAATGGGACGATAATTGGATGGGAGGGATTTGTCACCCTTTTCAGGAACTGGCTGGATATGAGCAAATTTCCAAGCAGAAGGAAAAACACCTTTGGAATAAGAAAGTGAAAAAAGGCGGCAAAGAATAGGAGTAAGTTCAGGAGCACAGGTTTTGAGAACAAGTGGAGAAATACCATCAGGACCTGGAGCTTTCTTAGCATCAAGATTCATCAAAATCCTTCTGATATCCTTTTGACGGAAGACCACAGGAGGCATTGAATGGGGCGTGTTGGGAATGGTGGGAGGTGTTTTACCAAGATCATTAATACATGAGTTGGAAGAAAAATGGGATGCTAGCAGGTCAGCTTTATCCTTGGCTGAAGTGGCAACAGAACCATCTGGTTTGGACAGAGGTGGGAGCAAAGATGGGCAAAAGTTGCGGCCAATAGCTTTGGCAAGAGACCAGAATGCTCGGCTACCATTAGGGCAAGCAGCAAGTTTTCTACTCTTAGCCTGTTCAAATTCTAGTTTGGACTGGTTAATAACTGCTTTACAACTGTTGTGAGCTTTGGTGTAGGCAGAAAATGAAACTGAAGAATTAGAAACAAGCCAATTACGATATGCAACATTCTTCTCTTGGACAGCCTTAGCACATTTATTGGAAAACCAAGGTTTAGATAAAGGACAAGATTTTAAAGTGGAGTGTGGGATAAAGGATTCCATTCCTGCAAGAATAATTTCACTGACACGATCTGAGCAAACGTTGACATCAGAAGTTTTGAAACAGTAATCCGACCAAGGAAAAGAAGAAAAGAAGTCTCGCAGGTCATCCCATTTTGCATTCTTGTAATGCCAAACAACACGTGGTTGGGAATAGCCATGAGATAAAGGTTCCATTGGAGAAGAGACAATCACCAAGTTGTGATCTGAAGTGCCTAAAGGACCTCTCACTTCGACCGTGTACTTAGAAGGGTTGCTTGTGAGAAAAAAGATCAAGCGTATTGGCTGTATGATTAGGATTGTCCGGTATTCTTGTAGGTAAATGAACAATCTGTGCTAGGTCATTAGTAATTGCAAAAGCCTCAGCATCTCGACCTGCTGGGTCGGTGTGGCTAGAAAACGGAAGCCAGCTGGAGTTTTGAACATTAAAATCACCAAGGAAAATTACTTCACTGTTAGGAAAGTTTTACTGGAGAAAGTCAAGTTGCAAAGAGAGGAAGTCAAAGAGCTCCAAGTGATTAGTGGAGTTGGGAGAACGGTAGAGACAACAGATGAATTTGACACAATGAGGTAGAGAGGTTTTAAGCCAGAGAAGATCAAAGAGAGGAGATTCCAAATTGCCAAGTTCTCTGACAGGGAATATCAGAACGGACATATGCACAAGTACCACCTTTGAGGCGAAAGGAATCATACAGCGAATAATTTGGGCATCTGAGATGAGCAGTAGATGAATCAACCGATAACTTTCACTTATGACCTTAGATTATGCATAGCATCAACAGTTTGCCCAAAAATTAAAGAAAAGTAGATATGTAGTAATATTATATTACATTTATTAAAAATGTTTAATATTCTGTACGGAACAGAATGTTAATCTTTTCTACAGGTACACAAGCTGAAAAAAAAAATCAATTTCAAATTAAAAAGTAGAAACCCACCTTGGTTAATCAAAAAAAAAAAAAAAAAAAAAACACATTAAAAATGCACATTTGTACCTCTTTGTCTTTTGTGGTCAGGTTGATCAATCCAAATCAAGAAGATATAGTTCTCATCATAGCTTTATCCCAGCTGCCTTTTTACTTCTCCATTGGCTGTAATTCCTGGTAGAATCTCTACCCATTCTCTTTACTAACATTGTACAGATTTGGTCTGAAAAAATCAGTATGACTACAAGTAATGGAGATGATTGACATTCTGTATATCCCACTTTTCTTGATTTTCCACTAATCAATTTGTTAATTACTAGTTATAATTTTCACTTATATTATAAGTAAAAAACAATTCACTAGAAGGTAAAATGATTGCGAGGTGTTTCAATTAGCATCTGTCCAGTTATTTGAAACCAACATCTGCTTAATCTGTATACTAATAAATATGCCACCAATCACATTTGTATCACACAATTTTGGAAACAAGTTGTATATGTGTGAAGGTTTCACCTTGAGGATTCAGTGCTGTTTTCTTTTTCTTTTTTTTGATACTTTTTTCTTGAAAACAAGAGTTTATTTACTACATGGTATGTGTGTGTCCAGACTGCAACTCATTTCTGGCAGACTATTCTCTTCTCCTGTGTTGCTGGTACGAGAATACATGTGAACAGTTAAAGAATTTTGAGCTTTTGGGAACAGATAAGTTTTTGAAAATTTTTACTATCTTTTTGATTAATTAACACATTAAATTGTGTTTGGAAAATAGTGTAATAGTCTTAGTCACATTCCTTAGCTTATTTTTAAATTTAGCTGATGATTTTGTAAATTACAACTTATTATTCATACTATTATTGTATTAGTGTTTTTGTGTGAATATCATAACATGTAACTAGTAGTACAATGGAAAAGTAGGGTTCAATTGTGATAAATAAGTAGCTTGAAGGTTCTGATTACTTTTTAGGCATATATTTCTTTGTTTTTAGCACAGATATTTTACTTTTTAATAAGGATATAACTAATTTAAAACTGCAATCATAATGGTATAACATGATGTATATCTTGAACTATTGTCAGTTAATCAATTAAATTGATTAATTTTCATTGTTGATCAATTAAATTGTATTTAAGCGGAAATAATGATCTATGCTACAGCAGTAAAGCAATGGGCACAGAGTAGCCAGAGTGCTGAGGCTCAGTGAGGAAACGAAGGGGGTGATTCTCTTAATAATCACTCACTGCCTAACTAAATGTATGTCTATGCAATGTTTACGGACATGTCTAGAATAACATGATGCAGCCAAGGAGGATGTCTTTCTGTGCCTTCGGTATAGAAAGTGTGAAGAATTTAGGCACCAATTCAGCATTCTGATGGGTGTTTATGAGAGTTTAAAGAGTAAGTTGGATGACATCGAAGGAATTAAAATGGTGGTCCCATCAAGCTCTCAGCAGCCAAACTGAACACCAGAACTCACACTTGTGATTTAGGCAACACAGAGGCAATCCCCAAGGTAGATTGCACTGGTCCCACAGAAGGTAGTTATTTTTGGTGATTCTGTTGTCAGGGAAACGGGAAATATGTTGAGTAAGAAGGATAGGTGGCATAGGACCACGGTATGTCTTCCAGGGGCAAAAGTAGATGATGTTGTATAGCAGGTATCATAAACCTTTGAGGGCACAAAATGTGATATTTGTAAATGATGGTACTAATGATATTAAGAGTGGGAGATCTGAGGACAATATAATGTTGGAAAAAGTTGGGAGTTAGGAATAAATTTGAAAGTGCCTGCAATTCTGCCCAGACATGACAGGAGGGAGTACATGTTGAGAGCCTTAACAGTCACTTTGGCCCTGGAGAGAATGTGCAAGACTAATGAAGTAGAATTTTTCCCAGCATGGTCTGCTTGTTAACAGGCAAGACTTTTTTATAGAGATGTCATACGAAGGGGTACAAGAATACTTGCTGAAGCTATCGAGGCAGCAATAGGTGGGCGGACAACTGCTAGCTTGGGTGGCAGACTAATAGATTAAGCAGAGCCGCAGGCAGAGGCGAAGGTGATTCTTGCACTACTTTTATCGGAAAATACAGCAGACTGAAAATCAAGGTTGTAGCAATTTCAGGCCCTGCTGCATGTCATCATGGAACAAGTGAATACATGGGCTGTGTAAGGGTAACTAAGGGTACCCTTAGTTACCCTTACACAGGTGTGCAGTGGTTTCTCCAAGAAAGTGTTCAAGACTTGAATTTTCCAGCCTATGTTTTGGTCACGGATGAGGCTTATTTCACTCTGGAAGGCATTATTCAATGAGCACAATGCTCATGTGTGGGCTCACGACAACCCACATGGTGTGTGCCCCCACGCGGCACAACATCACTTCGCAATAAATGTGTGGGCAGGTATGGTCGGTGACTGCTTAGTCGGCCCATACTTGTTACCATCCCGCATGAACTCTGCTAAATATCGGATCTTTCTTGAACAAGTTCTACCATAGTTACTTGATGATGTTCCAGCAAATGTGAGATGCAACATTTGGTTTCAACATCACGGGGCACCTGCCCATTATGGAGGGTGTGTTCGTGACCATTTGAATAGGTGTTTTGGGCGTCAATGGAATGGCCATGGTGGACCCGTTGCCTGGCCCCCATGCTCACCTGATTTATCGAACCTTGATTTCTTTCTGTGGGGAGCCCTCAAATCTATCGTGTATGAATTGCATGTGGAGACAGAAATGGATCTCATGGTGAGACTTGTTTGCGCTGCTGTTACTGTCAAAGGAACTCCAGGTGTGTTCAATCGTGTCCGCCAATCCATGCTGCGTCGGTGTCACGCATGCATCACGTCTCATGGTGGAACCTTCGAGCATTTGTTGTAACATCATGAAATGCATCCATCTCATACTCTATTGTTAATATTATGTCACATCCATCTCGTACTCCATTGTTAATATTATGTCAAATGAATGTTTGCCACTAATTACTGTCTTGTGTCATTTCTTCTTCTTGTGTCTCTGCTACTACTTTCTCGTGACGTTTCCAGTTATGGGTTCCTATGCGATTCACATTCCTTTAGATGTTACCTACCTCCCCTAAACGTTTGTACCAATATTTTTGAAACACCCTGTATATCATTGACAAAACCCCATGACCTACCCTGGCAGCCTGTCTGCATTGTTCAGAAAACTTCATATCTGACTGCACAGTTACTCCCAAGTCTTTTTCATTTTCTACCACCTTAAGTGTAGTACCACACAGTTGGTACGTTTCAATTACGACTTCCCAGCCCATCTGCCTAATTTTTCTAGATATTGTTGCAATAGCATACCTTGGTTACTGTCATTAACTAACTAGTCAACCTTTGTATCATCTGCAAACTTAGGGATTGATATATCTGTTATACCTTCATCAGTATCATTAATAAAAATTTAAAACAACAATAGGCCCAGCACTGAATTCCCGGAGGACTCTGCTAATAACAACATTCCATGAAGAACACTGTCCATTGATAACCACTTTCTGTCTTCTGCAACTCAACCATCCCTTTATCCAAAGCAATAACTTACCCTTTATGCAACACTGCTTCAGTTTATACAACAGTCTTTTATGTGCAACAGTATCAAAAGCTTTTCTGAAATCCAAGTATATGATATTAAAATTATATGTATCCAATTCTTTGGTTACTGCATTGCTCAATTACGTATTATTGAATCAAATTAGTCAGACAAGATTAAATAATGCTGTGAACTGCAGTATAACTGCATTCCTGTCTAGGTGGTCCTGCATTACTTCTTTAATCAATGACTTCATTATTTTCCCTTGAACAGAAATCATGCTGACAGGTCTTAGTTATGCATGTCACCTTTTGATAGTATTCGGGATTCAGGGGAGGTCCATAGGTTCCTTCCCTGAATCCAGAGATACTCTCATAATCATGGCTAAAGGTTTGGTTACCTTTTTTGCTGCCTCCTGTAATACAACTGGAAAGATCCCATTCACCTCAGGTGCCTTTTTTACTTTTAGCTTCAGCAATTTCTTCTCCAATTTCCTCTCAATTATCACAAAATCATTTACCTCTGTTAGAATGTGATAAACTTCTGACATGCGCTTCCCTAAAGAATTCCTCATGTGTGAATGTAGTTTCAAAGTACATATTCAGTTTGTCAGAACCTGAGCAGGACCATATCAAGTGGGCTACTCTGATTCATCCCCTTCCTTCTAGTATTTACGGGCGCTTCCGTAGCCAGGTGGGAAGGAGCAGCAGTGCGTAGCACACGCTTCTCGATTAGACCGGGATTCGAGCCTGTCGCCACCAAATACGGAGGATGCGGAAAGGTCAGGGAATGACCACCGCATATTCCTGGAGCAATATGGCCTTAGTTACTAATGCTCCTAAAAAAAAACCAAATAACATTCTAGTATTTACATAAGTAAAGAGTTTTTTCACTGTATCCTTTGCCCAACTTCTTGTAATCTGCCTTAGTTTGGCTAGTCTCCTTTGTGACTTGTTAGCAGTCTAGTTTATATCTATCATAGGCTTTTGTACCCCCTATTAATTTATATGCATCTCATGATATTCACATCACTTAATTATAACAAAAATTTTATAATTATAGACTAGTGGTTAATATATACTGGTGTTCTAAAAATAATTTGTTTTGGATTTTTATCACTTCAAAAAGTTTAAGAATTTTGTATTAATAAATTTTGAGATTGTTAAATCAATCTGTGTTTAAGTCCACTAAATCTGATAAAATTTTTAGATGATATTGGAAGCCATCTTTGTGAGAGGATCCTAGGTGTGTTATTTGAAGTATGGTTACTTGCCTGTCATCGCTGTTTTCCTACACCCCCTCTCTGGAAAACGTTCAGAGAAATGTGTTGTAGTTGGCGTCATCGTGTTGCCCTTGTTGACCAGTGGAATCGAGTGAATTTGGCACTTACAGCAAGAGTTCTACAGTTTATGTATGGTCCTCAATTTCCTGATGTTAAAATATGTAAGTATCCTCTGTGTGTTGTATTTATTGTATTCAGTTTTTCATGAGAAAAATTCTGCATATTTGCATTAATTTAATTTATTGTGGAGGAGAGTTCTTTAATTTGAAAATACATTAAAAAAAAACTACAGCAGAAGTTATAAACTTCTGCTGTAGTTTTTTAGAGAGAGAGAGAGAGAGAGAGAGAGAGAGAGAGAGAGAGATGTAGAAGGAAATCACCAAGAAAGAGAAAAATGATGATATCCAGCACAGGGCCCTGGGTGTGCCAAACCCATACTCACCAGATGTGAGCCCCTGGAGTTGATCTTTACTGCCCTTGCCCTATTCCCCATGCCAGTGGTCAGTAACTAGGTTTGGTCATCCATGGGACCACTAGGCTATGCTGCACCAAGCAAAAAAAAATTCTGAATTACCCTGTGAGAGAGAGAGAGAGAGAGAGAGAGAGAGAGAGAGAGAGAGAGAGAGAGAGAGAGAGAGAGATATGTAGAAGGGAATCACCAAGAAAGAGAAAAATGATGATATCCAGCACAGGGCCCTGGGTGTGCCAAACCCATACTCACCAGATGTGAGCCCCTGGGGTTGATCTTTACTGCCCTTGCCCTATACCTCATGCCAGTGGACAGTAACAAGGTTTGGTCATCCGTGGGACCACTAGGCTACGTGGCTAGATTAACAACACATCACACATTAGTTTACATAAAACACACTAACCCATGCTATCTGGCCTTGACAGAGTTTTGTTTCCTTCACAAGAGCAACTAAAGCAGAGTTGAGGGAGATCTCAATTCTGCCACTTGACAACTTCACAGTAATAAATGTACTGTTATTTTGGTAGCTGCAATAAAATACAGTGCGATATATAATACAAAGAAGTTGTAAACTCCTCTGACTTCAGCCATATAGGCTACAAGTAATAGGAAATTTATATAACAATTTATTTACAACCATTCTTTACAGGCGCCTCCGTAGCCAGGTGGGCAGGAGCAGCAGTGTGTAGCACACGCTTCTTGATTAGACCGGGGTTCGAGCCCGTGACTACCAAATACGGAGGATGCGGAAAAGTCAGGGGATATGACCACCACATATCCCCGGAGCAATATGGCCTTAGTTGTTAATGCTCCTAAAAACCAAAACAACAACAACCATCCTTTGCAACTCCTACATTGCAATATGATTTTGTGTGTTTCATTTAGGTAATTTAGATTTATGTATTAAAGTTGCTTTTGTTCTCAATGGTTAATTTTGTCTAATGTTATGTTGATTAACTATTAGTTCTGCCTAGTGATATATTATTAACTATTACGCTTGGTGAAACATTATATATATATATATATTTATTTTTTTGGATCCATTTATTTTTTTGTATATTAATTTTCAAGTTACTGTTTATTTTCCTTAGTGCTGGGAATGCAGATATATGTCTTGTTGATTCATTTGAAAGATTAAGCACTGTTTGTTTTGAAGTCTTCTGATTTAAATATATATCTTCCTGTATTGCAGCAGAAGATGACAGTCACCTTGTTCCAGCTGATATGACTAATGAGTGTATAGCGCAGTCTTGGTTCCGCTTCTTGCACACCCTTGGCAATCCAGTAGATCTTTGCCATCCTGAAATAATAAGCCAGACTCCCAAGTTCTACCACTATGCTTTGACCAGTGAAATGGTAATTGATCCATGTCAGCATCCGTGCCTAGTGTCTCTCCCTCATATTTTTCTAAAGGCCATGAAAGGAATTGCTACATTAGTCGATGTGTTTCTTGGTAAGTATTTAAATCTATTAGATTAGTGATACATAGACTTTTTCTAGTTATGTTTCCCTATTAATTTCTTCTTTATTCAAATTAAGTAGTTGATTCATTGTGGCAGCACAGTGGCTGTTTCAAATATTACACATTTGAAAAGATTTAAATTCATTTTGCACTAATGATGTGAGAAGTAATTGAGCCACTTTTCAAGTGGAAGCTTATTGGTAGTGGTGCTTACCTTCATGATTACTCTGGGTTTCATATTCTACAAACAAACAAACTTTCTGCAAACCTTAGAACAATGCACTTTGTGGGTAGTGAACTTTATAGACGTGGAGCCCCAACAAAAAGGTCATGGTTTCAGTTGACTTTATGCTAATACAAACAACATGTCTTTATCTATCTTTGTTCTATTTCAGAAAGCTGAGTGTATATTCAAATATGTTAGGATTCAAAGTAAAACAAGATTATAATGTTTATTATATTGATTATGCTTAGAATAATTATATTATTGGTAATAGTGGCATATGATGCAAAAAAAAAAGCAAGCTTATAAAGCATCAGCCAGGGAAAAAAAATTTTTTCCACATCACCTGTGCATCCCCTTCAATAATTTGTCTTGTTTCTTCCTTGAATTTATTCAAACGTACCCACTTCCATAATAACAGCTGGAAATCTGTTGCAAAAATCAATGATTTGCTGACTGAAGACAAACCTCCCCCACATCTATCTTGCAACCATCCTTTCTCAATTTGGATTTAGGCTGCCTCAAGTGTAGTCTAAACAAGAGGAAGAATGCCATCAGCATTGACCTTGCTCAATCCGTTCAAAGCATTAGCATTAGATTACTTTAGGTTTCATATTCTACAATATATGATGCAAGAAAGCAAGCTTATACAGCATCAACCAAAAAAAAAAAAAAACACTTCCCATTTCACACTTGCTCCAAATGTTTGTCTAGTTCTGCCTTGAATTTATTTAAGCTGTCCACTTCTATAATGACAGATGGAAGTTTGTTCCAGAAATCAACCACCCACTGGCTAAAGGCAAATTTCCACACATCTATTCTACAACTGTCTTAACTCAATTTGAATTTATGTCCCCTCAGGCTATTAATCTGGGCAAGAGGAAGAATCCCATCAGCATTGAGCTTGCTCAAACCATTCAAGGCCTTATACCCCTCAATCAGATCACCTTGCATGTGCCTCGTCTCCAGACACTGTAATTTGCAAAACTTAAGCCTTTCTTCATAAGAGCAGCCCTTTGTTTCATTCAATAATCTTGCCCTTCTCTGTACTCGTTCCAGTAGCTCTACATCCTTCCTAAAATGAGGCCTCCACATATGTATACAGTACTGGTGTGGCCTGACCATTGCCTTATACAAGGGGATAATCACCTCCTTATCTCTGCTAGAACAATTCCTCTATATCATTGACACGACTCCGCGAGTTACTTTTGCAGACTGTCTGCACTGCTCAGAAAACTTCATATCTGAATGCAAAATTCCCCCCCCCCAAGACCATTTTTCATTCTCTACTACCCTGAGTGTAGTACTACACAGTTGGTACGTTTCTCTGGGAGTTACTGCAACCCATATGCAGTACTTTGCATTTGTCAATGTTAAACTTCAGTTGCCACCTCTCAGCCCATCTGCTCAACTTTTCTGTTTCAGTAGCATAGTGTCATTAACAACCCGTTAACCTTCATATCATCTGCAAACTTAGACATTAAGCATGATATATCTTCATCAATATCATTAATAAATACAGAAAACAACAATGGACCCAACGCTGAACCCCTGGGGAACTCCACTAATAACATTAGTCAATGAAGAGGAGTGTCCATTGATTACCACTCTCTGTCTTCTCCCACTCAACCATCAAAAATCCACACACGCTTCTTGATTAGACCGGGGTTCGAGCTCGTGACCACCAAAAACGGAGGAGTCGGAAAGGTCAGGGAATAACCACCGCATATCCCCAGAGCAATATGGCCATAGTTGCTAATGCTCCTAAAAAAAAAAAACCAAACCAAACCATCAAAAATCCATAACAGCAATTTGCCTCCAATGCCATATTGCTCCAATTTGTACAACAGTCTTCCATATGCAACAGTATCAAAAGCCGTCCTAAGATCCAAATATGTGATATCAAAATCATATACTTGGATCTTAGGAAGGCTTTTAATCTTAAACACTTCAATCAGATTACTTTGCAGATGTCTAGTATCCAGGTGCTGCAGTTTGCAGACGTGAAGCCTCTCTTGTAAAGCACATGCTTTATTCCTTTCACCAGTATAATTTCCCTTCCTGCACCTGTTCCTGCTGATCAACATCCTTCCTAAATTGAGGCATACAGACCTGTATGTAGTAATCAAGGTGTGGCTTAACCATTGCTTTGTACAATGGGATAATCGACTCATTATCCCTGATAGCAAAGTTCTTGTATATCATTGACAAAATCCAATGAGCTGTCCTTGCAGCTTCTCTGCATTGTTCAGAAAACTTTGAATCTGACTGCATAGTTACCTCTAGTTATTTTTCATTTCCTTCTAACCTGAGTGTAGTAGTACCACACAGTTCGTATGTGTTAATCTGAAATAACTCATCTTTTAAGGGCACAAAAGGTGATATTGTTGTACACATTGGCACTAATAACCTTAAGAGGAAGAGATCTGCAAATTTAATTAGCAAGTACAGGTCAATGTTGAAAAAAAAGTTGTGAGCCAAGGTTAAATTTGAAAGTGTCTACAATTCTGCCCAGCCACGATAGGATGGAGTATGTGATGAGAGCCTTGTCGATCAATTCGTCCCTGGAGAGATTGTGCAAGGCTCATGGGGTAGAATTTTTTTCAGTGTGACTTGTGATTGGTAACAGGAGAGACTGCTTCTACAGGGATGGAATACACTTAAATAGAAAGGGGTGCAAGAATATTTGCTAATGCTATCAAGGAAGTGTTAGGTGGATTGGAAAACTGCTAGCTTGGGGGATTCACAGACTAAAAGATTAACAGTAGCCACAGGTAGAGGTAAAAGTGATTCTTTCACTGCTTCTATTGTAATGAGCAGCAGCCTAGAGAGCAAGTTACTGGAGATTTCAAGAGCTGTAAGCAGCTCTTGAAATCCCCAGTAACTTGCTGGGAGTCATCATGGAACAAGTAAATACATGGGCTGTTTTAGGATAACTAAGAGTAAGAACAGGTGCATGTATACTTGCATGTACACCAATGCTAGAAGTATAGGAAATAAATTTCATGAATTTGAAGTGCTGATCAAGACATCAAAGGCAGATATTGTTGGGATATCAGAGACATAGTGTTGCACAGATATAAGCAGTGCAGAATTTGAATTTGGGTAGTACAGTGTGTACAGAAAGGATAGACAGACAGGAAGGGAGGAGGGGTTATGCTGTTAGTTAAGAAACACAAAATCTAAGCAAGTGCATCTAATTGATGTTGTTGGTTGGCAGGGTTGTTAATGACATAAGCACTGGGAAAGGGAAAATGAGAGTAGATGTTTGTTATAGGCCTAATGAATCTGATGAGTACAATGAGAAGTTGTGCAGAGAAATAGTAGGCTAGTAAATCAGAATGTCTTGTAATGGGGGATTTCAACTTTCCAGATATTGACTGGAACTTGTGGGTTGGTCACCTCGCACACAAGCAAGACCTTTGTGGATTTGTTGGATGACCGTTTTCTATAGTAACATGTTCAAGGGGTGACCAGAGGGAGTAATACTCTTGATCTAATTATCAGCAGTTATTATTCATTCATTAAAAATTTGCAGATAAAAGAACCACTGGGTGACAGCAATCACAGTGTACTGATGTGGGATTTAATTAAAGATGTAACTACCATCAAGGGTAAAGGGAAGGGCTTTTACTTTCATAAAGGTGACCGATGGTCTCAGACAGTTTTTAAATTCTGTACAGTGGGATCAACTGATGATGTTACCAATATTGAATTCTAAATGGAAAGCCTTCTGGGACTTAATGTTGAAGGCTACTAGGCTTTTCATACCAATTAAGAAATATTGTTCAAGGTTTAGGCCTAAATGGGTGTCAGATGAATTAATGAGACTCATGGCAGAGAAGAAAAATGCATTGAATGCATATAAATTATAAGGTGACACAGAAGCCTATAGGAGATATAAGGTAGTCTGTAATCAAGTCACAAAGGAGGATAGGCAGGTGAAGGCAGTTTATGAGAAGTCTTAGGCAAAGGATGCAAAGAAAAACAGCAAAGAGTTCTTTACTTATGTAAACTCTAGAAGGAAAGGGATAAATCAGATTGATCCACTTAACATAGATGGTTTGACTATTGATGATCATGCTCAGATAGCTGATAAACTGAATGAGTATTTTGCATTTACATTCACACATGAAGAATTATTCATGGAGGGCAATGCCAGAAGATTATCAAACTCCAACAGGGAGCTAAGTGATTTTGTAATGACTGAGAGCAAGGTGGAGGAGAAATTGTTGAAGTAAATATATGGAAGGCACCTGGAGTGGATAGGATCTCTCGGCTTTATTACAGGAGGTAGTAGAGAAACTAAGCATACCAGTAGCCATAATTATGAGAGCTTCCTTAGAATCAGGGGAGGTCCCCATGGACTGGAGGTGCAATTGTATCCCCAATTCACAAAGGTGGTTCAAAAGGTGACACAAGTAACTACAGACCTGTTAGTTTAACTTGTGTTCTTGGGTAAATAATGGAGTCACTGGTTAAAGAAGCATTGCAGGATCATCTAGACAAGACTGAAGTAGTAGTTAAGGCACAGCATGAGTTTGTTAAGGGGAGGTTTTTTCTGACCAATTTGATTGGATATAAGGTGTGGTCACAAAGGAACTGGATGCAAAAAATAACTTTAGCATTAGCATTAGTAGAGGCATTTGATGCAAGAAAGCAAGCTTATGCAGCATCAGCCAAAAAAAAAAAAAAAAAAAACCACTTCCACTTTATCCCTCTGTTCGTTCAAAATATCTGTCCAGCTGAGCCTTAAACTTATTTAGGCTATCAACTTCCACGACAAGGGATGGAAGTCTGTTCCACCAACCAACCACCCGCTGGCTAAAGGCAAATTTCCGCACGTCTATCCTACATCTGTCTTTCCTCAATTTGAATTTATGCCCTCTCAGGTGATTATTCTGAGCGAGAGGAAGAATCCCATCAGCATTGAGCATGCTCAAACCATTCAAGGCTTTATACACCTCTATCAGATCACCTCGCTGGTGCCTAGTCTCCAGACACTGTAATTTGCAAAACTTAAGCCTTTCTTCATAAGAGCACTCCTTTGTTCCATTCACTAATCTTGTTGCCCTTCTCTGTACTCATTCCAGCAGCTCTACATCCTTCTTGAAATGAGGCCTCCAGACCTGTATACAGTATTCTGGGTGTGGCCTGACCATTGCCTTATACAAGGGAATAATCACCTCCTTATCCCTGCTAGAAAAATTTCTATATATCATTGACAATACACCATGAGCTACTCTTGCAGCCCGTCTGGACTGCTCAGAGAACTTCATATTTGCCTGCACAACCACCCCCAGGTCCCTTTCATTCTCTACCACTGTCAGTGTAGTACCACAGAGTTGATACGTTGCTCTGGGGTTGCTGTTTCCCATGTGTAGTACTTTACATTTGTCAATGTTAAACTTCATTTGCCACCTTTCAGCCCATCTGCTCAACCTTTCCAGATCCTGTTGCAGCAGCATAGTGTCACTAGTGTCCTTGACAACCCTGCCTACCTTTGTATCGTCTGCAAACTTCGACATTAAGCTTGATATACCCTCATCAATATCATTTATGAATACAGAAAACAATAGTGGACCCAACACTGAGCCCTGAGGGAATCCACTAATAACATTAGTCCACGACGAGCAGTGTCCATTGATTACCACTCTCTGTCTTCTCCCCCTCAACCACCCCTTTATCCATAGCAGCAATTGCCCCCAATGCCACACTGCTCCAATTTGTGCAGCAGTCTTCCATGTGCAACAGTATCAAAAGCCTTTCTAAGATCCAAGTATATAATATCAAAGTTATTCCCTGCATCCAGTTCCTTTGTGACTGCTTCATAGTATCCAATCAAATTGGTCAGGCAAGACTTCCCCTTAGCAAAACCATGCTGTGTCCGAGCTTTTGATATCATATACCTGTGGCCTCCGCAGCCGAGTGGGCAGGAGCGGGAGTGCAGTAGCACACGCTCTTTGAATAGAACGGGGTTCAAGCCCCTGACTGCTGAATACGGTTGATCTGCCAACCCGCACTGGACCAGTGCGGGTTGGCAGATTATGGTCCATTTCCCTCAGCATGAATTGTTGAGGAGGCTTCCATCCTGCAGTGGGTTGATAATGGCTGCACTTTACTTTTTTACTTTTTTTACCTGTGTTCCAGGTATATGATATCAAAATTATTTGCATCCAGTTCCTGGTTAATGCATCATAGTATTGAATCAAATTGATCAGATGAAGTCACTCCTTAATGGATCCATGTTGTTACTGCTTTACAACTGCATTCCAGTATAGATAGTCCTGTATTACTTCTTTAACCGGGGAAGTCCGAGCTGAAGTCTTGTCTAAATGATCCTGCGGTGCTTCTTTAACTAGTGCCTCCATTAATTTTCCTGGAACAGAAGTTAAACTCACAGGTCTATAATTACTTGTGTCAGCCTTTGATCCTCCTTTGTGAATTGGGGTGACACTTGCACATCTCCAGTCTCAGGGTACCTCCCCTGAGTCCAAGGAAGCTCTCATAATTATGGCTAAGGGTTTGCTTACTTCCATTGCTGCCTCCTTTAATATAACAGGTGCCTTTCTTGTGTTCTTGTGTTTATCTTCAACAATTTCTCCTCCACTTTACTCTCAGTTATTACAAGATTCTCTAGCTTACTGCCAGAGTTGAATACACCTCTGGCATTCCCCTCGCTGAATAACTCCTCATGTGTGAATGTCGATGCAAAATATTTATTTAGTTTGTTAGCTACCTGAGCAGGATCATCAACAGTTGACCCATCGATATCAAGTGGACCAATCTGATTCATCCCCTTCCTTCTAGAGTTTACACAAGTAAAGAACTATTTGCTGTTTTTCTTTGCATCCCTTGCCAAAGATTTCTCGTAATCTGCCTTCGCCTGCCTAACCTCCTTTGTAACTTGGTTACAGATCAACTTGTATCTATCATAGGCTTCTGTGTCATGTGTTAATTTGTATGTATCCGATGCATGTTTCTTCTCTGCCATATGCCTCATCAGTTCATCTGACATCCATTTAGGCCTAAATGGATGTCAGACTTTGATATTATATAATTGAATTTCAGGAAAGCTTTGATACTGTTGCACATGAAAGACTACTACTGTACAAGTTGGAGCAGTATTGCATTAAGGGCAAGTTTCTGCTATGGATAAAGGGATGGTTGAGTGTGAGAAGACAGAGAGTGGTAATCAGTGTACACTGCTCTTCATGAACTAATGTTGTTAGTGGAGTTCCCCAGAGTTCAGTGCTGAGCTCATTGTTGTTTTGTGTTTTCATCAATGATATTGATGAAGGTATATCCAGCTTAATATCCAAGTTTGCAGATGATACAAAGATTGGCAGGGTTGTTAAAGAACAGTAAAGGCAGCATGCCACTGCAACTGGATTTAAATAAGTTGGACAAATGAGCTGAGAAGTGGCAAGTGAAGTTTAACATTGACAAATGCAAAGTACTGCATATGGGTCACAATAACCCAATAGAAACATACCAACTATATGGTACTACACTCAGTGAAGTGGAGAGTGAGAAAGACTTGGGGGTAATTGTGCAGGAAGTTCTCTGAGCAGTGCAGCTGGACTGCCAGAGCTGTCATGGAGTCTTGTCTATGATATATCGGAATTTTTCTAGCAGGGACAAGGAGGTAATTATCCCGTTGTATAAGGCAATGGTCAGGTAACACCTTGAATACTGTGTAAGGTCTGAAGGCCTCATTTTAGTGTAGTGTTGCTAGAACGAGTACAAAGGTCAACAGGATTGGTTAGGGAACAAAGGGTGCTCTTATGAAGAAAAGTTTAAGTTTTGCAAATTCCAGTGTCTGGAGACTAGGCACCTGCGAGGTGACCTGATTGAGGTATATAAAGCTTTGAACGGGTTGAGCAAGCTCAGTGCTGATGGGATTCTTCCTCTTGCTCAGATTAAGAACCTTAGGGGGGTCACGGATTCAAACTGATCAAAGACTGTTGTAGAATTGAAGTGTGGAAGTTTGCCTTTAGCCAGTGGGTAGTTGATTGCTGGAACAGACTTCCATCTGTTGTTGTGGAATTTTGTAGTTTAAATAAATTTAAGGCTGAGCTGGACAATCATTTGGAGTGAATAGATGAGTGAAATGGAAGTTTTTTTTTTTTTTTTTTTGGATGGTGATGCTGCATAAGCTTGCTTTCTTGCATAACATCTCTCTCTCTCTCTCTCTGCTAATACTAATACTGCTACCCATATGCAGTATCTTGCATTTGTCAATGTTAAACTTCAGCTGCCATTTCTGAGCCTATCTGCCTAATTTTTCTAGATCTTGTTGCAGTAGCTATGCTGATTACGGTCACCCTGCCAATCTTTGTATTATCTGCAAACTTAGATACTGATATATCTGATATACCTTCATCGGTATCATTAATAAATATAGAAAACAACGATGGGCCCAGCACTGATCCCTGGAGGATTCTGCTAATAACATTAGTCCAAGAAGAGCAGTGTCCATTGATAACCATTCTGTCTTGTCCCACCCCAACCATCCCTTTATCCATAATAGTAATTTGCCTTTAATGCTGCACTGCTCCAATTTGTACAGCAGTGTTTTATGTTCAACAGTATCAAAAGCTTTTCCAGGTATATGATATCAAAATTATTTGCATCCAGTTCCTGGTTAATGCATCATTGTATTGAATCAAATTGATCAGATGAAGTCACTCCTTAATGGATCCATGTTGTTACTGCTTTACAACTGCATTCCGGTATAGATAGTCCTGTATTACTTCTTTAACCGGGGAATCCATTATTTTTTCCTGAAGCAGAGGTTAAGCTAATGGGTCTATAATTACCCATGTCACATTTTGATCTCCCCTTTGTGAACTTGGAGGTATATTTGCACATATCCAGTCCATGGGGACCTCCCCTGTCTCCAAATATGTTCTCATAATTATGGCTAAGGTTTGGCTACCTCCTTTGTTGCCTCCATTAATATAATTATAATTGGATAGATCCCATCCACCCCGGGCACTTTTTTAATGTTCAGATTCAATAAATTCTCTTCCACTTGCCTCTGTTATCACAAAATCATTTTGCTACCGTTTAGATTTTGATGAACTTCTGTTGTTTCCCTCCCTAAAGAACTCCTCATGCATGAATATAGATGCAAAATACTTGGCCAGCTATATGAGTGGGATCATCAACAGTTAAACCATTGACATGAATTGAACTGATGTGATTCAATCTCTTTCTTCTGCTGTTAAAAAATTAAAAAAAAATCTTTGCTGCCTTTCTTGGCATTCTTTGCCAGACATTTCTTGTTATCTGCCTTATTTTATCTAACCGCCTTTGTGACTTGATTACAGACTAGTTTATATCTACCATAGGCTTCTGTATCACCTGATAATTTATATGCATCCCATGCACTTTTCTTCTCTGCCACGTCTCTATAGTTCATCTGACATCCATTTAAGTCTAAGCCTTGAACAGTATATCTTTGTTGGTATGAAAAACCTAGTAGCTTCTATGATTACTTCCCTAAATGCTTTCCATTTAGAATTTGCTGTTAGTAACCATCAATTGGTTCCACTGCGTAGAATTTAACTGTCTGAGACTGCTGTAATCACTCTTATGAAAGAAAAAGCCTTTCCCTTCACTTGTCTCTAAGTGAATTCCATATCAGTACACTGTAATCGCTGCTAGCCAGTGAGTGGGTCTCTTACCTGCAGATCCTTAATGCATGAAGAATCACTGCTGATAATCAGATCAAGAGTATTGTTTTCTGTTGTTGCCTGTCTGCAGTGCTGCTGTAGAATCCAATCCAAACAGTCATCCAATAAATCCACAAGTCTTGCTAGTGTGTGAGTGATCAACCCACAAAATCCAGTCAATATGTGGAAAGTTAAAATCCCACATTATAAGACATTATGATTTACCTGTCAAATCTATTTCTCTGTGTAGTTGTTTGTTATACTTATCATAGCCATTTGGTACACTCCTGTCGTTTTTGCTTTCCCTGTGCTTATATCAAAGACAAACTGACTCAGCATTGCACCGGCCACCCATGTCAATTGAATGCATTACCTTATATCTTTTATGCAACTGAACTAATATCCTTAAGTGAGAGTGACACCATGTCTTAGATATCCTTACAATGACTGCATCTTATGACTTAATCAGTACTTCAAATTCATCAACTTTATTTATGTTTTCTAGCATTAGTATACATGCTGGTCTGTGTGCACCTATTCTTACTCTTAGTTACTCTAAGAACACTGCTCATATATTTACTTGCTCTTGATGTCCCATAGCAGGGCTTGAAATCCCCAATACCTTGCTTTCCCGGCTGCTGCATGTTCCGATAGAAGCAATGCAAAAATCACTTTCGCCTCACTTCGCTTTAACCTCTTCACTTCTAGTTAATTTATTATTATGTGTATCTCCCTACTATTTTCTGACCCACCTAACACTGCCTCGATAGCACCAATGAATATTCTTGTTCCCCCTTCTATTTAACTTTATTCCATATAAAAATTCCCTGTAAAAATAGTCTCTCCTGTTAACAAGCACAGACCATACTGAGAAAAATGGTACCTCTTGAGCCTTGCAGTCTCTTCAGGGCCAAATTGATTGACAAGGCTCTCAACATGTACTCTCTCAATCATGTCTGGGCAGAATTGGAGACACTCAGATTTAATCCTAACTACCAACTTTTTTTTTTTTAACATTGTCCTGTACTTGTTAACTAAGTTCTCAGATCTCCTCCTTCCTAAAATTGTAACATCATTATGTGGTGGCTGGGGTTTGATTTTAATAATATTAATAGCTCGTAGTTCTAATGCAGGTATTGTTTAGGAAACCAGAACTTCTGTTTTTGCTTATATTTTCCTTTAACTAACAGATTTAGTTTTGAAATTTGATTTTTTCGTGAAAATTTACTTACAACAGGCAGTAATTGTGCAGTTCTTTCTTCCCACCAAAACTTGAGTTTGGCTTGAAAGAACACAAAATCTTGGCTAAAGAACAGGATGCAGAAGTAGTGTACTGTAAACTAAATAGTTTAATAGTTGAGTAATTTAAAGTTAACCATAATTTAAATTTGATTGTAATATTATTAATATAAAGTTAATCTTTGTTACATTGTATTTTTATTTTTAGGAGTTGCACAGTTTGATTCTGAAGATGCAATTCAATCACAAAAAATGCAGCAAAATACACAGCCCTCTTCTGTTACTCCACCTCATAATAGGCGAGGAATTTCTAAAGGTGTGACTGCAACTAAGGGTATGCAAGGTTCTGTTAATAGTTTAATTTATGTACCATTATCCAGGTATGCTTTTCAAGTGTTCAAGGCCAGCTGTTGAAGGAAAGATTTCCAAGTATGGAAGCATTTGCAAGAATCTTGGATTAAAACAGGTCTGAGAATATTCCTCCCCCCCCCAAGTCTCGGTAGTAAAAACCTTGTGAGCCATTGAGGTTCAGGTTGGTAACCATGTTAAATCCCTGAGGAAAGCAGCAGATGTCAGAGTATTCAAAAGAAATCAGTAGTAAAGCCTCTACCATCCTCTGTAGGTCGAGCATATTATGTGACAGCTGGCTTATAGTATAAACTGCATAGCATTACAATCTTATCTCTCTCTTAAAAATTAGCATGATTCAACAGTTGGTTTTGTGATTATGAAGCTGATTATCATCTTTGAAAATATATCAGAAGATATCAAGCCACTTGTTCTAAAAAAAAAAAAACGTTAAGAGTGACTGTTTTTGATTTAGGCCCCTTTTGCAAAATGGATTACATTTAAACTAATATGTGAGGATCTCTCCAAAACTAATGCCTCCATTTTTTTTTTTTTTTTTTTTTTTTTTTGGATACTGCTTTAAATTGACGTAAACTTGGATACTAGTTTATATTGTCATACCACTGCAGATATGTCAGTTTAAACTATATATTAAATATTGTTAAGTATTTCAAGTCTTTTAAGTACTTGCATTTATTTTCTCATAAATTCACAACCACATTTGTGTACATTTCTTCACTGCTTAAATAGAGCCGGTGTTCCCCTCTTATAAAAGTTGCTGTCGCCTCCAAGAGCTACTTCTTAATGGCTGCTGTAGCAGCATCATTATTGGTAAAGTGTTCTCTATCATAAAGTCAAACAGGTTAAAGTTTGGTGCAAGGTCAAGACTGGCTGTGGGATGTAGCATGACAGTCCACCTGAAATTTGCAACGATATCCCTTGTGAGGATACTGGTATGCGATCTGGCACTGTCTTTGTTGATGGAGAAATTTTCCTTCCCTTTCTTCTCTGACCTCATTCTTGCTGTTTGGGCCTTCAGCTTTTTGAGTGTCTCCCCAGAATAAGAACTGATTGTGTGTTAGCATGGTAGTACATGCATTTGAGTCATTTGTGGTTCTAGTCATGTAACTACTAAATACAATAATATTCTTGTATTCTCTATCTAAACGCTTCTGACTCAATGTGACCATCCTAAAGTACACTGGTATGCAAAACTTAAGGACCAACACTATTTCTAAATGTTACAACTACAAAATCAAATGAAACAGACTGTGGCGATTTGCATAACTGTGGCCGTTCAGTAGAAAGCTGGTGCACATACAAAAATTTGAATCGTGATGAGAGGGCTCACATAAACAGATAAAAGTGCAATTCAGCAGTTATGTGCAACTTACCGAATGGTGAGCACGATTGTTACAGACGTTCGATTGGTTTCACACAGTGCTACAAACAATGAAATGGCCAGTAGACAACATCTGGATGACTTTACCCTGGGGTCGAATAATTGGGAAGGTCGAAGAGCGAGGAGTGTGGCTGAGAGTTCAGTATCGCCCATAGCATCGTCTCACATGCGTGGTCAGCCTTCAGAATGACAGGTAGAGCTGTTCGAAGGACCAGTGGTGGTCGTCCATGAAAAACAATGTCCAATGATGACCACTATATACTCCTACAGGCCAAGAGGGACTGACACCAGACAGTGGGATCCATTGCAAACCAGCTGCACAGGATGCAGGATATCGCGGTTTACTGTGGCCAGGCAATTCCACAAAGGCGGACTGTTTGCACGAAAGCCAGTATGCTGTGTCCCTTTAATACCTGCCCATCGGAGACACCATTTACAGTGGTGCATTGAACATAAGGACTGGTCAGCAGCACAGTGGGATAAGGTACTCTTTACTGATGAGAGTAGATTCAGTCTCAGCAGCGATTCTGGATGTCAGCTAATCTGGCAAGAGATTGGCACACGGTATCACCCCACAAACATCACTGAAAGGGATCGATATGGCAGTCGAGGTGTTCTCATCTGGGGAGGCATTATCTTGGATGAACTCCAGATACTTTAAGGCGGTACTGTAACTGGTGCACACTACTGTACTGAGGTAATCCTTCCCCATGTGTGTCTGTTCCGAGATGCCATTGGTCCTGAGTTCGTGTTTATGGATGATAACGCCACATCCCATCACACTGCAGCTGTGAAAGTGTGGACATTGTTCATATGGATTGGCCTGCCTGTTCCTCTGATCTAAATCCAATCGAACACATATGGGACACTCTGGGGAGATGCCTAGTGGCACGTCCACACCCACCAGAAAATGTTCACCAGCTGAAGATGGCACTGACAGAGGAATGGACGACGTTATCGCAAGAACTTATCAACAACATTGTTCTAAGTATGGAGAGGTGGTGAAAAGCCTGCATCGACATTAGGGATAGCCATATCTCCTACTGAGGATTACCTCTTCTCTTTGTTCCATCTTTGGCAGCGATGCAGCTGTATCATGGCGACCAGTGCTATGTTGCCATTTTTGAATAAAGTCCCTCTGTACCGTTTTATTTCCGTTGTGTCGGTGTTGTTTCCTTCATCATTTCTGTACCTCATGAGGTTCCTTTGGTATGCTTTTCCCATATCCAGGCCACTCCTATAAGAAGCTGCAGGTGAAAACTTAAGGACCTGACTGGTCCTTAAGTTTTGCACACCAGTGTATAAACAGAAACATATGAATTTTCCAATGGATGGCTTGTGATGGTATTGGAAACCATCCATCTCTTAGCCTTGAATTTCTTCATTATTGACAAATCCTTGTGCGACCACTCCGCAGACTGCCACTTCAAGTCCAGTTCATGGCAATGTACCTAGATCTTGTTTTTGGTGATATTATGAATAAAATTGTCACTCATGTTCTCATGCTACTCTGGATGATCAGCACTGTCTGCTTCTTATGATCTGGTGTTATCATTTGTGGAACCCACCTGGCATACAGTTTCTCATGTACCTGATTGCCAGAGTTGTCCTTGATGCACTTTAGTGTCTATTCAGTGCCTGTTTCTACTCTTGCACATTTCCTGGGTCTTAATGCATCAATCTTCACAAATCAGTTTATCCACTCCTCGTTTTTTGTCATTGTTTCAGTTCACAGGCAGCCTGATTGTGGTATTTCCTTCAAACTCATTACTGACATGCATAACCCACTATCTATTTTCATTTCTACTATAGCCCTGCCACCTGGTGTGTAGTTTTGAAACTTGCAAAATATTGACATTTATGTTTAGATTTTAACCCAACACTATTAATTTTTGTAAGTCATACTGCACGTGAGAAAAAAAATTTGGAGGAATTAGTTTTGGATTAGTTCTTGTAATTAATATCTCTGTAAATATGCACACACACACACACACACACACACACACACACACACACACACACACACACACACACACACACACACACACACACACACACACACACACAGGAAGTGTAAGCATCTGAAAATGTCATTGAAAATCAAACTATTTTTTTTCATTACCATATTAGCATCTCAGATATTAATATGTATATATTGTAATGGTGTTAAGCAATGTTATGTGCCATTACATGCTACAGTGTGTTTTAATTGGCATTGTTCTGTTAAGTTTGTTCTTTAGCAACTTTTTTTTTTTTTTTTTTTTTTTAATTTAATAATAATATCTTATTCATGGTCTTCTAGTAGGTTGGGGAATTTGTGACCCTGTAGCTGAGTTTTTTTCTCACACATTGATTATCCTCCTCCCCAACATGATATATATATGAGTGTATGTGTTTTTTTTTCCCCTTTTTAATGGCACTTTGACATATAAGTATTATTGTGCTTCCGAATCTGGTAAACATGTTAGCCCAACTAGGTTAACTTAATCCAGTATGGCCTATACATATTAATTTTATGAAGTATATTAGTATGTGATAATGTATTTTCATTACCTTCAGCTAATATATTGTTTATTTCAATACTAAGTATTCATTAAACTATAAGCTAATATCTAACCTATTAAGCATACTAATAATAATAATATATATATATATATTTTTTTTTTATTTTATTATTTTTTTATTATTATTTATAATTTTTTTTTTTTTTGTGATAAAACAACCATCATAATCAGAATTAATGGCTTGCTTAGAATGTAAGATGATATCAAGGTTCTTGATTGCTTAGAAGATATATGTAACCAAAATATGTATTCTCTTGGTTATCTATATGCACAAAAGATAACAAAGAGAATGTCTCTTATCTTTTGTATTTTATAATTGAGATAGTATAGTGTAGCTGTATTATTTTCTGTATGTGCTGAAGAAATTGCAGAGCTGTATAATTATCATGATTCTCTGCTATGAGATTACTTTTCTGTTCAAAATTCTTTTTTGCTTCAACTTAAATGTTTCATTTAGTTTATCTGAGCTAACACTGACATGCAGAGGTGCTTTGAAAACTTTTGATGACCATTTTCAGCAATAGATTTGAGTCACCAGTGGACCTCCATGGGAGGAGGAAACATTAAATTTAAGGTGCAGATTAAAGATCAAGAAATTTGTTAGTGATTAATTTATTCAGTGTTGAGCTGAAGCAGAAGTTGGTGAAGGGAGTTGGGGAAAACAATCTCTTTGACCACATTGTTATCTAATATGAATTTGCCATCATTAGAGATGCACTGACCGGGCTAGCCAGGTGGGTAAAGTGCCTGCCTGGCAACCCAAAGGTTGTGGGTTCGAATCCCGCCTCGGGCTTGGATCAAAGTACTGCAAAAAAAAACCTTGGGAGGTGCATTATGGCTACAGAAGCCGATGCGCCAACAACTACCAAAAAAAAATAAAAATTAGATATGCCGCAAGGCAGTTGTATTGGTTGAATTGACAAACAACCTTGTAAGTCCAGTGGAATTTGTATTTTATGCTAATTTGAAGGATCTTGGTTGCACAGACTTAGATTTATTAAACTGGAATGGGAATATTGAAATCCCCAATGATGATTATATAAGTGATATCATCAGGTTGAATAACCTGACGTGTGAATTCATTAATCACATCTGGGATGGGTTCTGTGGGAAGTTAATAGCAGTAACACGATAATTTATTTTTAAGTTTAATTAGTATAGATAATGCTTCAGAATTTTGGAATTGTGGACAGACAAGTTTTAATGATTTTGTTACACCACCATCACTTTTCCTTTCTCCAAGGAGATTTAGAGAGTATGCCACAGTTCACTATCATGGGAATAATTAGTCTTCATTCTATCTATGCCATTAATCTTCATCACCAGACCAAGCCATGGAGAGGTAAAGTGATTTTCAAGATAAGAATATCATAATAGAAATTTTTTGCATAAACTGTGTACATTTTGGACAGAAAGGGTAATGAATCATTCTCTGAATTTATGTGTCTATGAGAGTAAAGACCATTCCGTTGTTACAGCCACTAATTTACCAGAGGAGCATTTCTTAATTTTACTCATAACTGCTTCTTGTGGCAGCTGCTATACCAGCACTATAGTTGACAACAGACCATGCATTTTTGTATGGTTATATGGGAGTTGGTCCCCACAACTGCATACAAATGATCATGTATTCTACCCTAGGACTATCAAGTTTGAACTTTCATGTTTATAATTTAAATTTAATTTTACAATTTTACTTTGTTTTTAAATTTTAAAAACAATGTAAAATTGTATGCTTAAATTCAGAAAAAGTTTCTGAATTTAAGCATACTAATAAATAATCGATTATTATTGACAACGGTATTATTCTTCCTCTTCCACTATACAAAAATGATGTGTTTGATGCTAGTTCATATTCATTAGCCAGACCTCTATGTCATTATAATGGCTTAATTACTTGGTATCTATTTGGCAAGGTTTTGTGTGAATCCTACCTTAGGCTGGAAGAATTTCACTTGGGTTTGAATTAGTCTGAAACAGATTTAGGGGGAGGGGGGGGAGATATTCCTCATGTTTTATTCTGGGGTTTTTTCTTACCCACAAACTGACCTGTAGATGCTGGTGTGGAAGGAAATAGGAAGCAATTGTGTGCAGTTTGTATAAATCCAGAGACATTTTCAGACATGATTTTTTCTCTCCAACATCCTTCCAAAAGGAATGTTCTTAAGAATTGGGGATATTGTGGTGATGATAGTTCCTTATAGAAAAGTCCTAAGTTTTATTCATTTTTAAAATTAAATATTTATATAAGGGACTAAAGTTATATGATTTACTTTAACTTTAGGATTTTTAGAAATGACTAAAATTATATATTGTTTCCTTAGTTGGTCAACGTACTAGCCTTATAGCTGGTTTTACTACTTCAAAATCAAGTACCACAGGTCCTCATCATCAACAGCAGCAGATGCTCCAGTCACCTATTACCACGCCAACAGCTCCTTCAGCTCCTCCTCTTCGACCTGTACTGTCCCCGTCTCGACCTAAGTGCAATTCTATAATACACCTTTTTGGAGCTTGGTTGTTTGAAGCTTCTCTAGTAGGCTCTGAGCTGGCAGCTTACAGTTCTTCAGAACATAAATCCTATATTGGTAATGTATAAAATGATATTGGTATATATTTCTAAAAAAATTCTGCTTTTTTTAAATGCAACTCGAAGAACTTGTAACAACTGATAATGTACACAGGGATTTGGTCATCCTTTTTTTTTTTTTTTTTGCATGCAAGTGAATTTGGGTTTTTTTTTTTTTTTTTGAAACCCTGTTGTGCTCATGGCATGATTTCTTTTCAAACACTGAAAGCAATCTGCCATCATTTTCTCATTTCATTTATTCAAAATGGAATGAGGTAAATATACAAAAATTTGTGGTGTAATCTATGCGGCCTCCGTAGCCGAGTGGTCAGGAGCGGGAGTGCAGTAGCACACGCTCTTTGAGTAGACCGGGGTTCAAGCCCCTGACTGCTGAATACGGTCGATCTGCCAACCCGCGCTGGACCAGCGTGGCAGATTATGGTCCATTTCCCTCATCATGAATTGTTGAGGAGGCTTCCATCCTGCAGTGGGTTGATAATGGCTGCACTTTACCTTTTTTTTTTTACTATATTAGAAATTTTTATCACAAATATAACATAGTAACACTTATTATTATAATTTTTTAACACAAATTACTGTTGTTAAATTTGCACATACCTCCATTTGAAATGTTTAGATATGAATATATTTATATAATAACTGAAAATGAGTATTGTTTGTAATTACTGCTACATGTTATGGTATACATCATATATGGTATAGTTATTGGCTGAAAATTGTGTAGTAAAACACAATCACTAATCAGGTACATTGTAACGGACCTAGTTGAGTTATATAGAGGAATAATGAATGTTATCAGTTCAATAAAGTATTTTCAGTGAAATTCATCATTGGAATGGTTGTTATTTTTTTGCATATGTGAGCACTAGAAGAAAGGGGCTGACCTATATTGGCTCATTCCAGAATATTTTTGGTAAGATAATTATATGGTTCTAGGATTTTTAGAGTATTATATGGTTCAGTGTTGGGTTTTTTTTTTGTTTCTTTCTAACGTTTGTGGATGACGATGAAAGCATAATGTGTTGGTGTCAAAGTTTGCTGCTGATGCTATTTGGGAGGGTAGTACCTGATAATGACCAACAGTATGTTTTTTTTCACAAAACTTAGATAAATTACAATAATGTAGAGTAATGTAAAGTTTTTCATTTGGGTAATAGCATTTACAGATTATTATATTACTTGAGAAAAAAACAGAAAACTTAAGTTAAAAATGCATAGGAGTAATTGTGCAGTCTAACACGAAGTTCTTTCAGCCTAACCATAAAAGGTTAATTTTATAGTTAGAACACATCTCAAGCATTGCATACAGTTTTGGAGTAATCATTTCAGGGAGAATGTGGATATACTGGAAAAGGTGTAAAAGTTAGTTACTGATATAAAGAAGCATTCCTATAGATCAGAAAACTTCAGCTTTGTGTGTCTCAAAGTCTTGAGACAATATTGGTATTTGGTGCAAGGAAGTAAGCTTATACAGCATCAGCAAAAAAAACCACATCACCTGTTCATCCTCTTTAATAATCTGACTAAATCTTCCTTAGTGTTATTCAAACAGTACCAGATGGAGGTTTGTTCCAACAATCATCTATCCTCAGGCTGAAAGCAAATTCTCACACCTCTATCCTGCAACCATCTTTCCTGTATTAAATTTCTGCCCCCACCCATGTGAGTTTGTTAGCCAGAGAAAGGATGCTATCAACATTTAGCCTACTCAATCCATTTAGAGACTTAAACACCTCAGTCAGATTTCCTTGCAGGTGCCTAGTTTCAGATGCTGTAATTTGCAAAACTGGTATTTTATTTCTTCTTCTCTGGTCTTCTTTCTGTTTTCCCCTTACTAACCTCATTTCTCTTTACTGCACATGTTCTAGCAGATCCACATCCTGCCTAAAATGAGGCTTCTGGGGCCCCTCTATGTAGTATACAAAATGTGGCTTAACCATTATCTTATACAGAATAATAATTACCTCCTTTTACTTGTCAGCAAAATTCCTGTATATCATTGACAAAACCCCATGAGCTGTCCTGGCAGCCCATCTGTATTTCTCAGAGAACTTCGTGTCTGACTGCATAATTACCTCCAGGTCTTTTTTCGTTCTCTACTATCTTGAGTGTGGTACCACACAGGTAATATGTTATTCCTGGATTACTGCTATCCATATGCAGTATCGGCGAAGGTAAAGAAAGCCTACATGAGAAGCATGCAAAAGTTAGATGAAATTTACCGGTAAAAGTACTTTGCCATAACGACATTTGTATTGTTGCTCGCTTGGTAAACAGACGTTGAATGTTATCGGTCAGGAGTAGAAATTGAATCCCATGGGAGATTGAAGCCCTCCCGAAGTGGAGGGGGTAACCTGACTTTTTTTCTTTAGAATCACTGGTGGGCTAGTGGATAAATTTTTTATTAAGAAAAAAAAAGGCAAAGGAAGCCCATGCAAGAAGCACAGCAATTTTCGAAAAAGTTTATCGGCGAACTTTTTTTACAATGCCAGAACTTCCAATATGACTCTGTTCGTGATTCAGTTAGTTAATTCAATTAGTGATTCTAAAGAAAAAAGGTCAGGTTACCCCCCTCCACTTCGGGAGGGTTTCAAGCTCCCGTGGGATTCAACTTCTACTCCAGACCAATAACACCCACCATCTGTTTACTGAGCGAGTAACAATACAAATGCTGTTACGCCAAAGTACTTTTACCGGTAAATTTCATTGAACTTTTGCATGCTTCTCATGCAAGCTTTCACGAAGGCTTGCATCTAACGAAGGTCGCATCTAACACTGTTCAGCAGTATTTCATCTTCATTTGGATGTTCTGCTATGATCTATATAAACATAACTATCCAGTGTTATTTCATTTTTGATGTTTCCAGACGATTCTAGAAATGTCCAAAAGTTTTTCAGTTGTGAAAGGGGCAGTTCATCTTGTTCGTCCAGTCGTTCGACTTCTGTATTCAGCGCAAATCTTGCTTTCAAAAAACAATTTTGAATAGTGTATTCAGTGACATCGTTTGTTCAAACTTTTGCCAGTTCAGAGATGCAATCTCTAAGGTTAATTGTAACCTCCAAGTTTCTATTTTCTGATAATGCATTGACAATCTTCATTATTATTCTCTTTCGATAATGAAATTTAAAATTTTTAATAATGCCTTGGTCCATTGGCTGGAGTTTTGACGTTACGTTTGGTGGTAAAAACAACTTCACACTTTTAAGTTTTGCAGAAATACTGGCAGCATGTGCAGGGCAGTTGTCAGTTACTAACATGATTTTCCTTTTTTCATACACTTGTCTAGTTTTAATATTCATTCTTCAAAAATATCACTTGTCATCCATGCTTTTTTATTAAAAGGTGTAGTCAACTTCTAAAGATTTTGTGCCTCTAAAACATCTTGGGTTTTTGATATTCTGATGACTAAAAGTCTTAATTTTTCACTTCCTGTCATATTTGTTCCAATGAATACAGTGATTCTTTTTTTGCGTTATTTTCCACCAAAACATTTATCATCCTTAAAAGCAAGTGTTCTATTCAGTAAACATTTAAAGAATAAACCCATTTCGTCAGCATTAAAAACATCCTTATGCTCATTTTCTTCCAAAATCTTCTTTAAGGTATTGTTCCTCCAACTGTTGCAATCTTATTCGCTTACATTAACACTTTCTCCACAAATAACCTTTTCCGCAATTCTGTGGCGCTTCTTAAATTTATCTAGCCACCCAGTGCTTGCATTAAATTCTGTATGTCCAAGGACTGTGCAAATTTCAGAGCTTGTTGCTTTAATTATTAGGCCCGATATTGGGATATTCTTTTCATGTATCATTTCCACCCATTTTAGAACAGCTTTACCAACATCTTTGTATATACACAACTTAATTCGCTTCTTGTCTGCTCCTCTTTCAGTTGCATTTAAAATTGATTCTCGATTTTTTTTAAAATCATAGATAAACTGCTTGCAGATATGCCATATTTCTCTACAACATCTTTTTTCTTAAAACCCTGGTCAATATCATAACAATCTTTGCTTTATCATTAATACTTAAACACTTTCTCTTCGACATTGTTTTCGCAATTTTAAAAATTACTAGACTGCAGCTATTGCCGATACATACACCGCAAACTTCGCTGCGCTGGCCATATAGTGAATTGTTAGTACCGCCTACTCAGTGACGTTCACTTGCCAATTCAACAGTATCACTCACTTTGAAGAAATATAGGACTTTGTGAATTTCTTTTATTCTGCTTTCATTCATATATACATAAAAGAAAATTTATGATTAACGTATGCTGTATGTTACTTTTCAGAAAAAAAAAAAAAAAAAAAATACAAGTGCATATAGCCTATGTGATTGATGACGAACAAAATAAAAAAAAAAAAAAATTGATGAAAAACATCTACTGGAAGTCCAGTTAGATGAGAATGGACATATCATATAATGATTGACATGCAGGTCACGTGATACAATTGAGGTGAGAAGCGCAATGTCACTCAGTAGGCATTACTAAAACCGACTATGGTAGCATTCTGTGTATTGCTGCCGTAGCAGCATGCTAAAGGTTTACCGTAGCGAATTTCGTTTTCCCCTGAGCTAACATCAATTTACAAATCTACCCTATTTATTGTAAAGTTTACAACCACTTAAGAAAACATAAGGATGATTATTTAATTCCAGATGCTAATGCGCAATTTCGGAAAGAAGGAGGCAGTATATTTGAGCGGCTGTTTAGCAGTAAATGCTTGAAAATCTTCAAAAATGCTTTTACTAATTTTTTTAAAAATTCATTAGAGAGAGACTAACACTTCGTTATATGGGGTAATTTTACATGTAATTTTGTTTCAAGGTGTAATGTTTTGCGAAAAAATTCGTAATATAGAGAAATTCGTTAAATAGAAGTTCGTAATAGAGAAGTTCCACTGTATTTAATAACGTAAACTTCATAGCATAACTGGTGCATAGTGTTATTACTGCATTAAGTATATTAGTTTAGGGTAGTATTTTTAATTATATAATTTGAACAGAAATCATGCTACAGACCAGAGCAGCAAATCAAAGGGCTCAAGGCAGTAGGAATGTTGTGGCTCGAGGGAGAACTGAGGGGGGTGGGGGGGTGGAAGGTTGTCTTCCAAATCACGGCTTTATGAAATGTGCTCTTGTTTGATGTTTGTGGATCTATCTGGAATGAGAGATGATATTGCCAAGGGGGATGTCTCTCTGCATGTTTGATGTAAGGAGTGTGGGATTATTAGGCACGAACTCAGCATTGCTATGGGCCTTTATGAGAGCTTGAAGAACAGGGTGGATGCCCCCAAAGGATTTAAATTGGGCAGGGCATCAAGCTCTCAGCTGCCTACATCATGTCAGAGCTTCCACTTGATTATCAGGCAACACAGTGGTGATCTCCATGGCAGAATGCGCTGGTCCTACAAGAGCTAGTTGTTGTCAGTGACTATATTGTCAGGCAAACGGGAAATTTATTGTGCAAAAAGGATAGGTGGAATAGGACCAGGGTATATCTGTCAGGCAAACGGGAAATTTATTGTGCAAAAAGGATAGGTGGAATAGGACCAGGGTATATCTGTCAGGGGCTAAACACTCCCTGGCCCCTGGTTGATGAAGTTGGAGAGCAGATATCATCTTTTAAGTGCACAAAAATTGATATTGTTGTACACGTTGGGATTAATGACACTAAGAGTAGGAGATCTGCAGACTTGCTTAACAAGTACAGTGCAATGTTAAGAAAAAGTCGCGAGTTAGGGTTAAATTTGAAAGTGTTGTCAATTCTGCCGAGACATGATGGGAGGTAGTACATGATGAGAGCCTTGTCAGTCAGTTCAGTCCTGGAGAGATTGTGCAAGGCTCGTGGGGTAGAATTTTTCTCAGTGTGGTTTGTGCTGGTTAACAGGAGAGACTGCTTTTATAGGAATGGAATACACTTAAATATAAATGGCACAGGAATATAGCTGATGCTATCGAGTAGGTTGAAAAACTACTAGCCTAGGGGATACACAAAGTAATAGATTAATAGTAACTGCAAGCAGAGGTGAAAGTGATTTTTACACTGCTTCTATTAGAATGAGCAGCAGCCTGGAAATCAAGATGTTGGAGATTTCAAGGACTTCTGGGAGTCATCATGGAACAAGTAAATACATGGGCTATATGAGGGTAACTAAGAGTAAGAATAGGTAATGTATATTTGCATGTACACCAATGCTAGGAACATAATAAATAAATTGAAGTGCTGGTCAAGACACCAAATGTGGATATTGTTGGGATATCAGACGTGCTGTCAGATATAAAGGATGCAGAATTTGAATATGGGATGTACAAAAAGGACATAGTGTATAGTGTTTCTTGCTCAAATGGTGCTGGGGGGGGGGTCCTCCAATATCCCAACAGTATCTGCTACAGTGTCTTGTATCCCAACAGTATCAGCCTTTGATGCTTTGAGCAATACCTCAAATTCATCAAATTTATTTACCAAATTCCTAGCATTGGTGTATATGCAAGTATACATGCACCTGTTCCTATTCTTAGCTACCCTAACACAACCCATGTGTTTACTTGTACTGCAATGACTCCCAGCAGTCTCTGAAATATCCTGCATCTTGTTTTCCAGGCTGCTGCTCATTCCAATAGAAGCAGTGCAAGAATCACTTTTACCTCTGCCAGTGGCTACTGTTAATCTATTAGTCCTTGTATCCCCCCAAGCTAGCAGTTTTCCAACCCATCTAACACTGCCTCGATAACATCAGAAAATATTCTTGCACCCTTTCTATTTAAGTGTATCCCATCCCTGTAGAAGCAATCTCTCCGGTTAACAAGTACAGACCAGGCTGAAAAAAATTCTACCCTTTGAGCCTTCCACAATCTTTCCAGGGCCGAATTGATTGACAGGGCTCTTATCTGTATTTATACTCACTTCTATCATGTCTGGGCAGAATTGCAGACACTTTCAAATTCAACCGTAATCCACGACTTTTTTTCAACAGTGACCTGTACTTGTTAAGTAATTCTGCCGGTCTCCTACTCTTAATATCATTAGTGCCAATGTGTACAACTATATCAACTTTTGTGCCCTTAAAAGATGATATCTGCTCTACAACGTCAGGGAACATGGAAGACTGCTGCAAAAATTTGAGCAGTGTGGCATTGGAGGCAAATTGCTGCTATGGATAACGGGATGGTTGAGTGGGAGAAGACAGAGTGGTAATCAATGGACACTGCTCTTCGAGGACTAATGTTATTAGTGGAGTCCCTCAGGGTTCAGTGTTGGGTCCATTGTTGTTTTCTGTATTTATAAATGATATTGATGATGGTATATCAAGCTTAATGTCCAAGTTTGCAGACGATACGAAGGTTGGCAGGGTTGTTAATGACACTAATGACAGTACACTGCTGCAACAGGATCTATAAAAGTTGAGCAGATGGACTGAGAGGTGGCAAATGAAGTTTAACATTGACAAATGTTAAACTTCATTTGCCACCTCTACATGTAGGATGCAGTAATCCCAGAGTAACCTATCAACTCTGTGGTACCACACTGACAGTGGTAGAGAATGAAAAGGACCTAGGGGTAATTATGCAGGCAGATATGAAGTTTTCTGATCAGTGCAGCGGCGGCTTGCAAGAGTAGCTCATGGTGTCTTGTCAATGATATACAGGAATTTTTCTAGCAGGGATAAGGAGGTGATTATCCCCTTGTATAAGGCAGTGGTCAGGCCACACCTTGAGTACTGTATAGAGGTCTGGAGGCCTCATTTTAAGAAGGATGTAGAACTGTTGGAATGAGTACATAGAAGGGCAACAAGATTAGTGAATGGAAAAAAGGGTTGCTTTGACGAAGAAAGGCTTAAATTTTGGAAATTAGTGTCTGGAGACTAGGCACCTGCGAGGTGATCTGATTGAGGTGTATAAAGCCTTAAATGGTTTGAGCATGCTCAATGCTGATGAGATTCTTCCTCTTGCTCAGAATAATCGCCTGAGAGGGCATAAATTCAAATTGAGGAAATATGGTTGTAGGATAGATGTGTGGAAGTTTGAATTTAGCCAGCAGGTGGTTGATTGCTGGAACAAAGTTCCATCTGTTGTAGAAGTTGATAGCTTAACTTGACAAACATTTGGAGCTAGTGGATGGGTGAAATACGGGTTTTTTTTTTTTTGGCTGATGCAATATGAGCTTGCTTTCTTGCATCATGTGCCTTTGACAATGCTAATCATTTGGAACTCTTTATTTGACTTCCTCTCTTTGAAACTTGACTCTTTCCAGTCCAAATTTCCTAAAAGTGAGGTAATTTTCATTTGTGATTTTAATGTTCCCAACTCCAGCTGGCTTCCATTTTCTAGTCACATGGAAACAGCTGGTTGAAATGCTAAAGCTTTTACGATTACTTATGACCTTGCAAAGGTTGTTTATCTACGTACCAGAATACCACACAATTGAACCACCCAGCCAACATGCTTGATGTTTAGCATTAGTAGAGGTATATGATGCAAGACAGCAAGCTTATACAGCATCAGTCAAAAAAAAAACCCTACCTTTCCATTTACTCCAAATTTTTGTCTAGTTCTTCCTTCAATTTATTTAAGTCGTAACTTCCACAATGACAGTGGAAGTTTTGTTCCAGCAATCAACCACCTGCTGGCCAAAGGCAAATTTCTGCACATCTGTACTACAACTGTCTTTCCTCAATTTGAATTTATGTTCCCTCAGGTAGTCTGGGCAAGAGGAAGAATCCCATCAGAATTCAGCGTGCTCAACCCATTCAAGGCCTTACACCTCAACCAGGTAACCTCGCAGGTGCCTAGTCCTCAGGCACTGCAATTTGCAGAACTTTAGCCTTTCTTTGTAAGACAACCCTTTGTTCCCTTCACCAATCTAGTTGCCCTTCTCTGTGCTGTTGTTCCAGCAGCTCTACATCCTTCCTAAAATGAGGCCTCAAGACCTGTATTCAGTACTCAATGTATGGCCTAACCATTGCCTTATACAAGGAGGATAATGGCTCTTTATCCCTGCTAGAAAAATTCCTGTATATCATTGACAAGACACCATGAGCTATTTTTGCAGCTCATCTGCACTAGTCAGAAAATTTCATATATGACTGCACAATAACCCCCAGATCTTTTTGATTCTCCACTATCCTGAGTGTAGTACTATACAGTTAGTACATTACTCTGGGGTTATTCCTACCCATATGCAGTACTTTACATTTATCAATGTTAAACTTCAGTTGCCACCTCACAGCCCATCTGCTCAACTTTTCCAGATCTGTTGCAGTAGTGTACTGTCCTTACTGTCATTAACAAACCCGCCAGCCTTCATATCATCTGCAGACTTGGACATTAAGCATGATACATCTTCATCAATATCATTAATAAATCCAGACAATTACAATTGGCCCTTGGGAACCCCACTAATAGCATTCATCCATGAAGAGCAGTGTCCATTGATTAACACTCTCTGTCTTCTCCCACTCAACCATCCCTTTATCAATAGCAGCAATATGCCCTTAATGCCATACTGCTGCAATTTGTGCAGTAGTGTTCCATGCTGATGGGATTCTTCCTCTAGGTCAGAAAAATCACCTGAGAGGGCATAAATTCAAATTGAGGAAAGACAGATGTAGGATAGACGTGTGGAAATTTGCCTTTAGCCAGCGGGTGGTTGGTTGGTGGAACAGACTTTCATCCCTTGTGGTGGAGGTTGATAGCCTAAATAAGTTTAAGGCTCAGCTGGACAGGTATTTTGAACGAATAGAGGGGTGAAGTGGAAGTGGGTTTTTTTTTTTTTTTTTTTTTGGCTGATGCTGCATAAGCTTGCTTTCTTGCATCAAATGGCTCTACTAATGCTAATGCTAATGTGCAACATTATCGAAAGTTTTTTCTAAAATCCAAGTATATGATATCAAAATTATTTTTTGCATCCAGTTCCTTTGTGACCACGTCATAGTATCCAATCAAATTGGTCAGACAAGATTTCCCTTTAACAAACCCATGCTGTGTTTGAACTATAACTGCAGTC
Organism: Mastigoproctus giganteus; assembly: GCF_048544385.1. Classification (NCBI taxonomy): domain Eukaryota; kingdom Metazoa; phylum Arthropoda; class Arachnida; order Uropygi; family Thelyphonidae; genus Mastigoproctus; species Mastigoproctus giganteus. The sequence goes on from NC_143577.1 coordinate 206,655,632, forward strand.
TTGTCTAGATGATACTGCTGTGCTTATTTAACCGGTGCCTCCATTATTTTTCCCAGAACAGATGTTAAGCTGACAGGTTTGTAATTGCTCTTGTAACCCTTTGTGAATTGGGGAGAACATTTGCACATCTCCAGTCAATGGGGTCCTCGCGTGAGTCTAAGGAAGCTCTCATTATGGCTGAGGGTTTGCTTAATTCCTTTGCTGCCTCCTTTAATATAACTGGATAGATCCCATCGACCCCAGGTGCCTTTCTTTTGTTTAGCTTCGACAATTTCTCCTCCACTTTGCCTTCAGTTATTACAAAATCATTTAACTCCCTGCCAGAGTTTGATAAACCCGTGGCATTCCCCTCCCTGAATAACTCTTTATGTGTGAATGTAGATGCAAAATACTCATTCAGTTTGTTAAACTCCTTTGTAGTTTGATTTCAGACCAGTTTATATCTACCGTAGGCTGGTGTGTCACCTGAAAATTTATATGCATCCAATGCATATTTCTTCTCTGCCATGAGTCTAATTAGTTCATCTGACATCCATTTAGGCCTAAATCTTGAATGGTATTTCTGATATTGTATGAAAAGTCTAGTAGCTTCCAAGATTAATTTCTTGAATGCTTCCATTTATAATTTGCTGTTGGTAACATCATCTGTTAGTCCCACTGTATAGAATTTAAAAACTGTCTCAGACCACTGTAGTCACCTGTACGAAAGCAAAACCCTTACCTTTACTTCTGATTAATGTTACATCATTGAGCAAATCCCACATCAGCACACTGTGATCACTGCCAACTAATGGTTCCTTTATCTGTAGATTCTTAATGCATAAAGAATGACTGTTGATAATCAGATCAAGAGTATTATTCCCTCTTTTTCTCACAAACCACTTCTAAGTACACAGTCAAGGTGACTGGTCCTCTGGGCACCGCAGATCCCAACTCGGTGATAGTCTCTTCTCCAATGGAGTCTTTCTCTTCTGGCTATTCTCAACTTCACATTGTTTGGCATTGCAAAAATGCAAAATGGAGTGATCTGCAAGATTTCGTTTCATTGGTTGGATTAGTATTTCAGATCTTCTAATTTGAACTTTTTCTCAGATCGTGTCAGTGAAACCTTGGTTTTCCAGTAAACATGCTAAGGCTGTTCAAGAGAAGAATGTTGCATATCGCAATTGGCTTGCGATATGCAACAAATCTCCAGGTTCATTTTCTGCCTACACCAAAGCTTGCAAAAACTGTAAAGCAGTTATTAATCAGTCAAAACTAGATTTCAAACAGGTTAAGAGTAAAAAACCTTGCTTCTTGTCCAAATAGTAGTCGAGCATTCTGGTCTCCTGCCAATGACTATTGCTTGCAACTTTTGCCGATCTCTTTTTCCACCTCTGTCTAAACTAGATGGTTCTATTGCCATTTCAGCCAAAAAAGAATCTGATCTGCTGGCATCCTACTTTTCCTTTCAACTCTTGTATTGATGATCTTGGTAAACCACCTCCTGCAATTTCCGGTACACTCCATTCAGTGCCTTCTGCAGTCTTCTGTCAAAAGGATGTCAGTAGGATTTTGAATAATTTTGAGACTAAGAAAGCTTCAGTTCCTGATGGTATTTCTCCATTTATTCTCAAAACCTGTACACCTGAACTTACTCCTGCTCTGTGTTTCTTTTTTCTCTTTTTTATTCAAAGGTGTTTGGTTCATATCTTTTTTTCTCTTTTTTATTCAGGAAATTTGGTCATATCTAGCCAGCTCCTAAAACTATGACAAATCCATCCCACCCAATTATCGTTCATTCCCCTCACCAATCTTGTTGCCCTTCTCTGTACACACTCAAGTAAATCTACATCCTTCCTAAAATGAGGTCTCCAGATCTGTACGCAGTACTCAAGGCATGGCCTGACCATTGCCTTATACAGAGGGATAATCACCTCCTTTTCCCCGCTAGCAAAATTCCTATATATCATTGACAAAACCCTATGACCTGCCCTGGCAGCCTCTCTGCATTGCTCAGAAAACTTCATATCTGCCTGCACAATTACTCCCAGGTCTTTTTCATTTTCTACCACCTTAAGTGTTGTACCACACAGTTGGTACGTTTCTCTGGGGTTACTTCTACCCATATGCAGTACTTTGCATTTGTCAAGGTTAAAGTTGCCACTTCTTAGCCCACCTCCCCAAATTATCTAGATCCTGTTGCAGTAGCACACTGCCATTACTGTCATTAACAACCCTGCCAACCTTTGTATCATCTGCAAAATGCGACATTAAGCCTGATATACCTTCATCAATATCATTGATAAATATACAAAACAACAGTGGACCCAACACCAAACCCTGTGGAACTCCACTAATAACATTAGTCCACGAAGAGTAGCACCCATTGATTACCACCCTCTGTCTTCTCCCACTTAACCATCCTTTTATCCATTGTAGCAACTTATCCTTAATACCATTCTGCTCCAATTTGTACAATAGTCTTTCATGCGCAACAGTGTCAAAAGCTCTCCTGAAATCCAAATATATGATATCAAAATTATTTTTTGCATCCAGTTCCTTTATAACCACATCATAATATCCTATCAAATTTGTCAGACAAGACTTTCCCTTAACAAACCCATGCTGTGTCTGAATTATTGCTGCAGTCTTGTCTAGATGATCCTGCAATGCATCTTTAACCAGTGACTCCATTATTTTACCCAGAACAGAAGTTAAACTAACTGGTCTGTAATTACTCATGTCACCCTTCGATCCCCCTTTGTGAATTGGCGATACATTTGCACATCTCCAGTCCGTGGGAACCTCCCCTGAGTCCAAGGATGCTCTCATAATTATGACTAAGAGTTTGCTTAGTTGCTTTGCCACCTCCTTTAATATAACTAGATAGATCCCATCCACCCCAGGTGTTTTTCTTATGTTTAATTTCAACAATTTCTCCTCCACTTTACTCTCAGTTATTACAAAATCATTAAGTATCCTGCTACAATTTGATAACCTTCTTCATTTTCAAACCTTAATAATTCCTCATGTGTGAATGTAGATGCAAAATACTCATTCAGTTTGTTTTCTATCTGAGCAGGATCATCAACAGTCGAACCATCAAGGTCAAGTGGACCAATCAGATTCATCCCTTTCCTTTTAGAGTTTATATAAGTAAAGAAATTCTTGTTGTTTTTCTTAGCATCTTTTGCCAAAGATTTCTCGTAATCTGCCTTCGCCTGCCTAACCTCCTTTGTGACCTGATTACAGACTAGTTTATATCTGCCATAGGCTTCTGAGAACTCTTAAACTTCTAGAAACCTTCCATCTGATCAATGATTGCCAATATGGCTTCCATCATTGTCAATCTACTGGTGATATTCTGGCTTATGTTACTCATTTGTGGAGAATTTTGGTGAAACTCAAGGAGTTGCTCTTGACATTTCAAAGACTTTCGCTTGTGTGTGTGGCATAAATATCTTCTAATAAGCTTCCACCTTATTGTTTTCCAACTGTTATTTATAATTGAGTATCCAGTTTTCTCTCTGACTGCAGGTGATAGTAGATGGCACTATTTTCTAACTTCTCTAGTAATTGTAGAGAAGTTAGAAGACAGTGCCATCTACTGAATATTGGGTGTTCCCCAAGATTCACTTCTTTTTCCTTGTATATTAATGACCTTCTTCTATTGACCAGAAATCCTATTCCTAGTTTTGCTGATGATAGCACATTGCATTCCGCCTTCCAGTTTCAGAAATCTTGTCCTGCACAAACAGCTTCAACTTCACGAATATCCATTACCAATTTCTAAAATGCTGTTCTCCAGTGGGGGCAAAGATAACTTAGTTGGTTTCAGTCCTTCTTAAATTCAGTCCTGTCTTATATGTTGCAAAAAGAATTCCTATGCCTATCTTCGATGACACTCTGATTTCTAGGCAAGATCATATATCTTCATTGGGGCAGACCCTGACTTCTAATCTCTCTTGGCATGAACACATTTCAAATATTACTTCCTATGGGTTTTGTCTTTTGCTCTCAGTGTTACTACCTTTCTTCCAAACTACTATTCGCTCTGTACAAATCGCAAATCTGTCCTATGTAATATTGTTTCCACATCTGGGGCGGTGTCCCCAAAACTTCTCTAAGGCTTCTAGATTCCATTCAAAAGTGGGCAGTTAGATTAATTAATTACCCATCTCTAACAGAGTCTCTCCTCTTCCTGTGTATCAGAGACATTCTGTTTCTGCTGCATGCCTTTTCTATAGATAATACTTCCATGGGCACTGTTCTTCTGAATTGGCTTCTATAATTTTTCTTCCAAAACAGTCTGAACACATGCTACAACCATTCTGTTGATAATCAGATCAAGAGTAGTAGTAGTAGTGGCATGTGATGCAAGAAAGCAAATGTATGAGCTTATGCAGCATCAGCAAAAAAAAAAAAAAAAAAAAAAAAATCACACCATTCCCTCCAAATGCCTGTTCAGTTCCTCCTTAAATTTATTCAACCTATCAACTTCCACAACGACAGATGGAAGTTTGTTCCAGCAATTAACCACCCGCTGGCTAAAGGCAAATTTCCGCACATCTATTCTACATCTGTCCTTTCTTAATTTGAATTTATGCCCCCTTAGGTTCGTAATCTGAACAAGTGGAAGGATCCCATCAGAATTCAGCGTGCTGAACCCATTCAAGGCCTTATACACCTCAATCAAATCACCGCGCAGGTGCCTAGTCTCCAGCCACTGCAATTTGCAGAACTTAAGCCTCTCTTGATAAGAGGATCCCTTCATTCCCCTCACCAATCTTGTTGCCCTTCTCTGTACACGCTAAAATAAATCTACATCCTTCCTAAAATGAGGCCTCCAGACCTGTACGCAGTACTCAAGGCGTGGCCTGACCATTGCCTTATACAGAGGGATAATCACCTCCTTTTCCCTGCTAGCAAAATTCCTATATATCATTGACAAAACCCCATGACCTGCCCTGGCAGCCTGTCTGCATTGCTCAGAAAACTTCATATCTGCCTGCACAATTACTCCCAGGTCTTTTTCATTTTCTACCACCTTAAGTGTAGTACCACACAGTTGGTACATTTCTCTGGGGTTACCTCTACCCATATGTAGTACTTTGCATTTGTCAAGGTTAAACTTCAGTTGCCACTTCTTAGCCCATCTGCCCAAATTATCTAGATCCTGTTGCAGTAGCACACTGCCATTACTGTCATTAACAACCCTGCCAACGTTGCTGTTTTCCATATGTAGTACTTTACATTTGTCAATGTTAAACTTCATTTGCCACCTCTCAGTCCATCTGCTCAACCTTTCCAGATCCTGTTGCAGCAGCATAGCATCAGTAGTGTCCTTAACAACCCTGCCAACTTTTGTGTCGTCTGCAAACTTGGACATTAAGCTAGATATACCATCATCAGTATTATTTATAAATACAGAAAACAATAATGGGCCCAACACTGAACCCTGAGGGACTCCACTGATAACATTAGTCCACGATGAGCAGTGTCCATTGATTACCACTCTCTGTCTTCTCCCCCCTCAACCACCCCTTATGTCTATTTCTCTTGCACTGTTTTGAAATAAAAGTTCTTAATATGATTTTGGGAATGTGTGATGTTCAAGGTTTTATCATGCTCTTGGTTAGAGTCATCCATTTTATCATGCTATTGTTTAGTCTTAATTCTTAATTTTAAAATTTTTGGAAGTTTCAATGTAATATAGAAGAAAATATCAACATGTAAAATATTTCTCACAGATGGTTTTTTTTTAAATAAATAATTGAATTTCTCTGTTTACTTAGTATTGTCACCATATATAGTAGGGTTCACTGTAACTGTTTTATTTGAGCCATTTTTTTTTTTCAGCATAATAGTTAACAATAGCCCTTTCATTTTTTGTGGCAGTGTGCTTACCCCATATTCTGTATGCAGCCATGTACTTAGCATTAGTAGAGGCATTTGATGCAAGAAAGCAAGCTTATGCAGCATCAGCCAAAAAAAAATAAAGTAAAAAAAATAAATAAAAAATAACCACTTCCACTTCACCCCTCTGTTCGTTCGAAATACCTGTCCAGCTAAGCCTTAAACTTATTTAGGCTATCAACTTCCACGACAAGGGATGGAAGTCTGTTCCACCTACCAACCACCTGCTGGCTAAAGGCAAATTTCTGCACATCTATCCTACATCTGTCTTTCCTCAATTTGAACGTATGCCCTCTCAGGTGATTATTCTGAGCAAGAGGAAGAATCCCATCAGCATTGAGCATGCTCAAACCATTCAAGGCTTTGTACACCTCTATCAGATCACCTCGCTGGTGCCTAGTCTCCAGACACTGTAATTCGCAAAACTTAAGCCTTTGTTCGTAAGAGCACCCCTTTGTTCCATTCACTAATCTTGTTGCTCTTCTCTGTACTCATTCCAGCAGCTCTACATCCTTCTTGAAATGAGGCCTCCAGGTCTGTATACAGTACTCTAGGTGAGGCCTGACCATTGCCTTATACAAGGGAATAATCACCTCCTTATCCCTGCTAGAAAAATTCCTATATATCATTGACAATACACCATGAGCTACTCTTGCAGCCCGTCTGCACTGCTCAGAGAACTTCATATCTGCCTGCACAACCACCCCCAGGTCCCTATCATTCTCTACCACTGTCAGTGTAGTGCCACAGAGTTCATACATTGCTCTGGGGTTGCTGTTTCCCATATGTAATACTTTACATTTGTCAATGTTAAACTTCATTTGCCACCTCTCAGCCCATCTGCTCAACCTTGCCAGATCCTGTTGCAGCAGCATAGTGTCAGTAGTGTCCTTGACAACCCTGCCAACCTTCGTATCGTCTGGAAACTTGGACATTAAGCTTGATATACCATCATCAATATCATTTATAAATACAGAGGACAATAAAGGACCCAATACTGAACCCTGAGGGACTCCACTAATAACATTAGTCCACGATGAGCAGTGTCCATTGATTACCACTCTCTGTCTTCTCCCCCTCAACCACCCCTTTATCCACAGCAGCAATTTGCCTCCAATGCCACACTGCTCCAATTTGTGCAGCAGTCTTCCATGTGCAACAGTATCAAAAGCCTTTCTAAGATCCAAGTATATAATATCAAAGTTATTCCCTGCATCCAGTTCTTTTGTGACTGCATCATAGTATCCAATCAAATTGGTCAGGCAAGACTTCCCCTTAACAAAACCATGCTGTCTCCGAGCTATAACTGAAGTCTTGTCTAGATGATCCTGCAGTGCTTCTTTAACCAGTGCCTCCATTAATTTTCCTGGAACAGAAGTTAAACTCACAGGTCTATAAATGCTTGTGTCAGCCTTTGATCCTCCCTTGTGAATTGGGGTCACATTTGCACATCTCCAGTCCATGGGTACCTCCCCTGAGTCCAAGGAAGTTCTCATAATTATGGCTAAGGGTTTGCTTACTTCCTTTGCTGCCTCCTTTAATATAACTGGATAGATCCCATCCACCTCAGGTGCCTTTCTTGTGTTTATCTTCAACAATTTCTCCTCCACTTTACTCTCAGTTATTACAAGATTCTCTAGCTTACTGCTAGAGTTGAATACACCTCTGGCATTCCCCTTGCTGAATAACTCCTCATGTGTGAATGTCGATGCAAAATATTCATTTAGTTTGTTAGCTACCTGAGCAGAGTCATCAACAGTTGACCCATCGATATCAAGTGGACCAATCTGATTCATCCCCTTCCTTCTAGAGTTTACATAAGTAAAGAACTCTTTGCTGTTTTTCTTTGCATCCCTTGCCAAGGATCTCTAGTAATCTGCCTTCGCCTGCCTAACCTCCATTGTAACTTGGTTTACAGATCAACTTGTATCTATCATAGGCTTCTGTGTCACGTGTTAATTTGTATGTATCCCATGCATTTTTCTTCTCTGCCATATGCCTCATTAGTTCATCTGACATCCATTTAGGCCTAAACCTTGAACAATATTTCGTAGTTGGTATGTAAAGCCTAGTAGCTTGCAAGATAAGTTCTTTGAATGCTTCCCATTTTGAATTTGATGTTGGTAACATCATCAGTTGATCCCACTGTATAGAATTTAAATACTGTCTCAGTCCATCGTAGTCGCCTTTACGAAAGCAATAACCCTTCCCTTTACCCCTAATGGTAGTTAGCTCTTTGAGTAAATCCCACTTCAGAACACTGATCACTGCCACCTAGTGGTTCATTTATCTGCAGATTCTTAATGCATGAAGAATCACTACTGATAATCAAATCAAGAGTATTAATCCCTCTAGTTGCCTCCCGAACATGCTGATGTAGAAAACAATCATCCAATAAATCCAGAAAAGCCTTGATAGTGTGTGAGTGACCAGCCCCCAAATTCCAGTCAATATCTGGGAAATTAAAATCCCCCATTATAAGACTCTCTGATTTACTGGCCCACTCTATTTCTTTGTACAGTTTCTTATTATACTCATCAGAGTCATTAGGCCTATAGCACACTCCTACTCTTAATTTTGATCTCCCAGTGCTTATGTCACACCAAACTGACTCGACACTGCACTGTCCAGCAATGTTGACTGGCTTCACTTCCTTGGATTTTATGTGTTTTTTAACTAATAGCCTAACCCCTCCTCCCTTCCCATCCTGTCTATCCTTTCTGTAGACATTGTACTCCCCAAATTCCAGTTCTGCATTCCTTATATCTGTGTGACACCACGTCTCTGAAATCCCAACAATATCTGCCTTTGATGTTTTGAGCAATAACTCAAATTCATCAAATTCATTTACTAAACTCCTAGCATTGGTGTACACGCAAGTATACATGCACCTGCTCTTCCTCTTAGCCACCCTAACACAACCCATGTGTTTACTTGTACCCCCATGATTCCCAGCAGTCTCTGTAATATCCTGCATCTTATTTTCCAGGCTGCTGCTCATTCCAATAGAAGCAGTGCAAGAATCACTTTCTCCTCCGCCAGTGGCTACTGTTAATCTATTAGTCCTTGTATCCCCCCAATCTAGCAGTTTTCCGACCCACCTAACACTGCCTCGATAGCATCAGCAAACATTCTTGCACCCTTTGTATTTAAGTGTATCCCATCCCTGTAGAAGCAGTCTCTCCTGTTAACAAGTACAGACCAGGCTGAAAAAAATTCTACCCCTTGAGCCCTGCACAATCTTTCCAGGGCCGAATTGATCGACAGGACTCTCATCATATACTCCCTCCTATCGCGTCTGGGCAGAATTGCAGACACTTTCAAATTCAACCCTAATTCACGGCTTTTTTTCATCAGTGACCTGTACTTGTTAGGTAATTCTGTCGGTCTCCTACTCTTAATATCATTAGTGCCAACGTGTACCACTATATCACCTTTTGTGCCCTTAAAAGATGATATCCACTCTACAGCGTCATCAATCTTTGGCTCTGGCAGACATACCCTGGTCAAATACTTTGCTGTTAGTGTCTTAGTGTACTAATCAAAATAGGTTAATTAAATTCCAGCTTGAAATAAAAATTTTTCAATGACTTATGTTTTTGAATTTTGGATGAATTAAGTAGTTTTTATCAGCTGTAGAATTTTTTTCCTTTCCTCAGAACTAGATGGAAGCGTGCGTAGACCAAACTCTTTAGTTCTTAGCAGCAATCAGAATTCCACTCCTAGTATGCCTGAGTCTATTGAAATACCTTCCAATTTAACACCAGAAAATTTTGAAGCTGGACAAGCAGAAGCTATTGGTGCTTTATGTAGGCTTTTCTGTGCCAAGCGTAGTGGAGAAGAGATACTTCCTGTATATCTTGCACGTTTTTATTTAGCACTTCAGTATGGACTCTCAGGTGGCCAAGTAAGTCCTTTTAGTTAGAGTTGTTATTAAAATACAAGGATTGAGGAAAAAAGCAGTGGCAACCAAATAACAGAAAAGTGCAGTTTTTTTTACTATGCTGTTTTTGACTGCATTCTTTCAATATTATCTCTGTATATCAGTAAAATCTTTTTCTTCACCTTTTGTAAACAGGAAATTCCATCTGTAGAGTTTTCTTGATGTCTACGAGGCAGGTGCCGCTCGTTAATCTTTTGGAGAGGTTTGGGCTTAAATATTGACAGAGACTTGAGAAATTTTTAAAGCCTTTTCAGTCTCAGCTTTATTTACCAGTTACTGGTGACTTTATCCATGAGAAATTCCTAGTATTCTGTTATGCACAACATGCAGGTCTGTCTGTGAATATGCACATCTTATAGATATGATATACAATAGATCAGTTGAACTGGGATGCTATGTCAGTGTGCCAAAAAACCTCAAACATCTAACTAACCAGCATGGGACCAAACTATGGAACATAAGATGTTCTTTTTTTTATCTTCAGGAGTTACTAGGTGTCATCCTATTGCATTGTGCACATTTATGCAAGAAAGTGGAGGAAGTGCATAAGGAACACATATACTTTGCTTAGTACCGTATTTCCCCATGTATAAGACACCGTAATTTGGGGCCCGAAATTTGAAAAAAATTGTATTACATAAAGTTATTGAACTCAATTTTTATGAATTTTAAAGTTATATGAATTTTATGATGAACTGTTCATCATAAAATTCATATAACTCCTCATCACTGTCAAAACACTTATCTGTGTCTCATGACGAATCACTGTCTTTATATATTGCCTCATCCTCAGTTCCATCTATGGCATTTGAAATGCCGCACTTCTTAAATGACTTGACAATGATCTCAATCTTGATATTATCCCAGGAGCTTTTCACCCAGGTACAAACTTCTCCTATAATTGGTTTATTCACTCTTCCTGCTGGTGTCAAATTGTCTCCAGAAGACTTCATCCATTGGTTCCATTCGTCTCTCATGGCAGCTTTGAAGGGTTTGTTAATGCTGACATCAAGTGGTTGGAGCTGGGATGTCAAGCCTCCAGGTATGACAGCAAGTTTTGTTTTTTGCTCTGCAGCAATCTTCTTTGTGTTTTTTGTTATGTGTGCCCTGAACTGATCAAGCACCAATAGGGCAGGTTTGCATAAGAGCCCACCTGGTCTCCTGCTCCAAACTTTCTCAAACCAGATCTTCATTCCAACCTGATCCATCCAACCCTTGTCATGAACGTGGACAGTCACTCCTCGAGGAATGTCTTCTTTTGGCATTGTTTTGCATTTGAAAATCAGCATAGGAGGCAGCTTGGTTCCGTCGGCACAACAAGCTAGAACAACTAGCTTGTATAATGGCTCTTTTCATGTCCACTTGTCTTCACAGTTACACAGTTTTTACCTCCTTCTTATCAATAGTTCTGTTACTTGGGACATCAAATTGAAGGGGGACTTCGTCCATATTTGCAATCTGTCCCAACTCAAACTGATGTCTTCTGACATTGAATGACAAAACAATGAAATTCAAGGACCTTCTGCTCATAGCTTTCAGGCATCTTCTGGGCACATCTGGTGCATGTACGCATGCTTAGTCCATTCTGTTTCATGAACCTGAAGCACCAATTGTGTCCTCCTTTGTAATCAGTAACTTCTTTTTCATCAGCAATTCTTCTTACCTCATGCTGAACCATCTTTGTGGACACAGGAATTCCAATTGCCCTTTGCTCTTCAATCCATATCTTCAATTCCCTCTCTAAATCAGGCCATTTTGCTGACTTGCCTCTCATGGCCTTCTGCCATGGCATTTTCAGTAGGGTTTCTTCTTCCCGTAGCCAGTCTCGAATTGTTTTCTCAGTTGGAGGAGGACCAAACTTACGTGCAGCAGCATGATTTCCATTCACTTTTGCAAATTGGATCACTTTTAACTTGAATTCAGCACTGTACGAAAATCTTTTCTTAGCCATTTCTGGGCAGAATGTGGCAAAACATAACCTAATATACCGGTAACAAGTGCAAAACAATGAGCGCAAAGTCAACAATCGCGAAAAAGCGCGAAATGCAAGTAAAAAAAATCTACAACCACTGTATAAGACACACCCAGTTTTTAGACCCCAAATTTTTTGAAAAAGGGTGTGTCTTATATATGGAGAAATACGGTTTATCTTAGATACTGTGTTCATTTTGATCCAGTTTTGGTTCCAGATTATGCTGAAGGAATGTACAAGTAGAACCATGCAGTGTGTTCCTAGTAGAATTGTGCAGGTATAACTTTCAGTGTGTTTACAGCTTGATGAAGAATAGATGTACTTTGAACATGGGTTGGATGGCTTAGTTGCCATCAGCTAATTTCTCCTACACACTACATCTGTAACATTCTTAAGAAATTTTAATATCTAATGTGACTGCTGCACAGTACCAGCACTCCCTCCAACTTAGTATTTGTGTTGTATAAAGTCAGGCCATTTTGCTGACTTGCCTCTCATGGCCTGGAGACATATAGCAGTGTTGCCATATTTCCTTAACCCTTGTATATATTAACTTCTATACAAAATATTCCTTTGACCTTTACATAATATAACTTAAATATTTCTGTGTGTCTGTTGTGCAGTCCCAAAAATGTAAGCCCTTATGATGCAGCAGTTGTTGAATATTTCTCACTAATGTTTTTTTTTATTGTTATTATTATTATGTTTGTCAACACTACTGTGTGGGTCATAAGGGTAAAATATAATTTTCTTACTGTTAATGGTTACTAACTTTTTTTTAAACTTTAGAGTTCTACCTGAAGTGATATGTCATGACTGGAAATAGATTTTTTTTATATGGTCTTGATAGAGGTCATTGCAGTATCTGCCATGCAGTATGTTCTTAACCTATCTTTCTATCTTTGTTTCTTCCGTCAGGGTAGGATGGGTCTCCTTGCTTAGGTTTGAATGGGGTATGCCACTTGTCTATATTTTCCTTATGGCTTGTTAGAGTAGTTCTGTGTTCTTCTGGAATTAATCCTTCAGGTTCTTAATCACTTTCTTCTGTTGCTCAATGAGGTCTGTCAAGTCCCTTCATCCTTTCTGAGCTATAGTCAGTCTCTCCCAGGAAGACTTTGGGTGGTATTCATGGCCCTTGGTCATTGTTTTCCTCATGATCTCCTCCAGTTCAGTGTCAGATCATTCTGTGAACCCAAATGAGTATGTCAGTACTGGGACTGCATAGGTGTTTATGGCTTTAACTGTGTTCCTCTGTTCAGCTCTGCTTTGAGCAGGCTTCTGATTCTCTGATGTATTTTTCAGTCAGGCAAGCCTTGGTCTCCTTGTGTTCTAACTGCTGAGTCTGATCATCCCCAGGTTTTGTTGGTCTCTCTCCTTTTCCCCTTTCATGAGTTTGATCTCTTTACCAATTTGCAGCTGGTAGTTTCAGCCAGCAAAGGTTGATGACGATGTAGAGCAGATATCATCTTTTAAGGGCACAAAAGGTGATATAGTTGTACATGTTGGCACTAATGATATCAAGAGTAGGAGACCGGCAGAATTGCTTAACAAGTACAGGTCACTGTTGAAAAAAAGCCGTGAAATAGGGTTGAATTTGAAAGTGTCTGCAATTCTGCCTAGACACGATAGGAGGGAGTATATGATGACAGCCTTGTCAATCAATTCGGCCTTGGAAAGATTGTGCAAGGCTCAAGGAGTAGAATTTTTTTCAGCCTGGACTGTACTTGTTAACAGGAGAGATTGCTTCTACAGGGATGGGATACACTTAAATAGAAAGGGTGCAAGAATATTTGCTGATGCTATTGAGGCAGTGTTAGATGGGTCGGAAAACTGCTAGCTTGGGGGGAGACAAAGACGAATAGATTAACAGTAGCCACTGGCAGAGGTGAAAGAGATTCTTGCACTGCTTCTATTGGAATGAGCAGAAGCCTGAAAAACAAGATTCAGGATATTTCAGAGACTGCTGGGAGTCATTGCAGTAAAAGTAAACACATGGGTTGTGTTAGGGTAGCTAAGAAAAAGAACAGCATGTATACTTGCGTGTACACCAATGCTAGGAGTTTAGTAAATAAATTTGATGAATTTGAGGTATTGCTCAAAACATCAAAGGCAGATATTTTTGGGATTTCAGAGACGTGGTGTCACACAGATATAAGGAATGCAGAACTGGAATTTGGGGAGTACAATGTCTACAGAAAGGATAGACAGGATAGGAAGGGAGGAGGGGTTATGCTATTAGTTAAGAAATACATAAAATCCAAGGAAGTGAAGCCAGTCAACATTGCTGGACAGTGCAGTGTCGAGTCAGTTTGGTGTGACATAAGCATTGTGAGATCAAAATTGAGAGTAGGAGTGTGCTATAGGCCTAATGACTCTGATGAGTATAATAAGAAACTGTACAGGGAAATAGAGTGGGCCAGTAAATCAGAGAGCCTTATAATGGGGGATTTTAATTTCCCAGATATTAACTGGAATTTGGGGGCTGGTCACTCACACGCTAGCAAGGCTTTTGTGGATTTATTGGATGATTGTTTTCTACATCAGCATGTTCGCGAGGCAACTAGAGGGAGGAATACTCTTGATTTGATTATCAGCAGTGATTTTTCATGCATTAAGAATCTGCAGATAAATGAACCACAAGGTGGCAGTGATCACAATGTGCTGAAGTGGGATTTGCTCAAAGAGGTACTACCATTAGGGGTGAAGGGAAGGGTTATTGCTTTCGTAAAGGCGACTACAATGGACTGAGACAGTATTTAAATTCTATACAGTGGGACCAACTGATGATGATACCAACAGCAAATGCAAAATAGGAAGCATTCAAAGAACTTATCTTGGAAGCTACCAGGCTTTACATACCAAATAAGAAATATTGTTCAAGGTTTAGGCCTAAATGGTTGTCAGATGAACTAATGAGACATGTGGCAGAGAAGAAAGATGCATGGGATACATACAAATTAATGGGTGACATGGAAGCCTATGATAGATACAAGTTGATCTGTAACCAAGTTACAAAGGAGGTTAGGCAGGCGAAGGCAGATTACGAGAAATCTTTGGCAAGGGATGCAAAGAAAAACAGCAAAGAGTTCTTTACTTATGTAAACTCTAGAAGGAAGGGGATGAATCAGATTGGTCCACTTGATATCGATGGGTCAACTGTTGATGACCCTGCTCAGGTGGCTAACAAAATAAATGAATATTTTGCATCGACATTCACACATGAGGAGTTATTTAGCGAGGGGAAAGCCAGAGGTGTATTCAACTCTAGCAGTAAGCTAGAGAATCTTGGAATAACTGAGAGTAAAGTGGAGGAGAAATTGTTGAAGATAAACACAAGAAAGGCACCCGGGGTGGTTGGGATCTATACAGTTATATTAAAGGAGGCAGCAGAGGAAGTAAGCAAACCCTTAGCCATAATTATGACAGCTTCCTTGGACTCAGGGGAGGTACCCACAGACTGGAGATGTGCAAATGTGACCCCAATTCACAAAGGAGGATCAAAGGCTGACACAAGCAATTATAGACCTGTGAGTTTAACTTCTGTTCCACGAAAATTAATGGAGGCACTAGTTAAAGAAGCACTGCAGGATCATTTAGACAAGACTTCAGTTATAGCTCGGACACAGCATGGTTTTGTTAAGGGGAAGTCTTGCCTGACCAATTTGATTGGATACTATGATGCAGTCACAAAGGAACTGGATGCAGGGAATAACTTGATATTATATACTTGGATCTTAGAAAGGCTTTTGATACTGTTGCACATGGAAGACTGCTGCACAAATTGGAGCAGTGTGACATTGGAGGCAAATTGCTGCTGTGGATAAAGGGGTGGCTGAGGGGGAGAAGACAGAGTGGTAATCAATGGACACTGCTCAACGTGGACTAATGTTATTAGTGGAGTCCCTCAGGGCTCAGTGTTGGGTCCACTATTGTTTTCTGTATTCATAAATGATATTGATGATGGTATATCAAGCTTAATGTCGAAGTTTGCAGACGATACAAATGTAGGCAGGGTTGTCAAGGACACTACTGACACAATGCTGCTGCAACAGGATCTGGAAAGGTTGAGCAGATGGGCTGAGAGGTGGCAAATGAAGTTTAACATTGACAAATGTAAAATACTACACATGGGAAACAGCAACCCCAGAGCAACGTATAAACTCTGTGGTACTACACTGACAGTGGTAGAGAATGAAAGGGATCTGGGGGTGGTTGTGCAGGCAGATATGAAGTTCTCTGAGCAGTGCAGAAGGGCTGCAAGAGTAGCTCATGGTGTATTGTCAATGATATATAGGAATTTTTCTAGCAGGGATAAGGAGGTGATTATTCCCTTATATAAGGCAATGATCAGGCCACACCTAGAGTACTGTATACAGGTCTGGAGGTCTCATTTCAAGAAGGATGTAGAGCTGCTGGAACGAGTCCAGAGAAGGGCAACAAGATTAGTGAATGGAACAAAGGAGTGTTCTTACGAAGAAAGGATTAAGTTTTGCAAATTACAGTGTCTGGAGACTAGGCACCAGCGAGGTGATCTGATAGAGGTGTATAAAGCCTTGAATGGTTTGAGCATGCTCAATGCTGATGGGATTCTTCCTCTCGCTCAGAATAATCACCTGAGAGGGCATAAATTCAAATTGAGGAAAGACAGATGTAGGATAGACGTGCGGAAATTTGCCTTTAGCTAGTGAGTGGTTGGTTGGTGGAACAGACTTCCATCCCTTGTCGTGGAAGTTGATAGCCTAAATAAGTTTAAGGCTCAGCTGGACAGGTATTTTGAACGAACAGAGGGGTGAAGTGGAAGTGGTGTTTTTTTTTTTTTTTTGCTGATGCTGCATAAGCTTGCTTTCTTGCATCAAATGCCTCTACTAATGCTAATGCTAACTTATTTTTCCTGATGTAAACCGTGGGTCTTGCATTTGTCTTGTCCAAATTCATCCTGATGTCATTACTGAATTCTTTGGTGATCTGGAGTAGCTGTTGGAGTTGTTTCACAGTTGCCTCCATACAGCTTGAGATCATCCACATACATAAGTTAAACATAGGCACCTGGGGTGGATGGGATCTATCCAGTTATATTAAAGGAGGTGGCAAAGGAACAAAGCAAACCCTTAGCCATAATTATGAGAGAACCCTTGGACTCAGGGGAGGTCCTCATGGACTGGAGATGTGCAAATGTGTCCCCAATTCACAAATGGGGATCGATGGGTGACACGAGTAATTACAGACCAGTTAGTTTAACTTCTGTTCCGGGTAAAATAATGGAGTCACTGGTTAAAGATGCATTGCAGGATCATCTTGACAAGACTGCAGCAATAATTCAGACACAGCATGGGTTTGTTAAGGGAAAGTCTTGTCTGACAAATTTGATTGGATACTATGATGTGGTTACAAAGCAACTGGATGCAAAAAAATAATTTTGATATCGTATACTTGGATTTCAGGAAAGCTTTTGACACTGTTGCGCATGGAAGACTACTGTACAAATTGGAGCAGAATAGTATTAAGGGTAAGTTGCTACAATGGATGAAAGGATGGTTGAGTGGGAGAAGACAGAGGGTGGTACTCAATCGATGCTGCTTTTCGTGGACTATTGTTATTAGTGGAGTTCCACAGGGTTCGGTGTTGGGCCCACTGTTGTTTTTTATGTTTATCAATGATATTGATGAAGGTATATCAGCCTTAGTGTCGAAGTTTGCAGATTATACAAATGTTGGCAGGGTTGTGAATGACAGTAATGGCAGTGTGCTACTGCAACAGGATCTAGAAAATTTGGGCAGATGGGCAACTGAAGTTTAACCTTGACAAATGCAAAATACGGCATATGGGTAGAAGTAACCCCAGAGGAACGTACCACCTGTGTGGTACTACACTTAGGGTGGTAGAAAATGAAAAAGACCTGGTAGTAATTGTGCAGTCAGATACGAAGTTTTCTGAGCAATGCAGACAGGCTTCAAGAGCAGGTCATGGGGTTTCCTCAGTGATATAGAGGAATGTTGCTAGCAGGGAAAGGGACGTGATTGTCCCTTTGTATAAGGCAATGGTTAGGCCATGCCTTGAGTACTGCGTACAAGTTTGGAGGTCTCATTTTAGTAAGGATGTATATTTGCTCGAGCGTGTACAGAGAAGGGCAAAAAATTGGTGAGGGGAATGAAGGGAGCCTCTTTCCAAGAGCGGCTTAAGTTCTGCCAATTGCAGCAGCTGGAAACTAGGCACCTGCAAGGTGATCTGATTGAGGTGTGTAAGGCCTTGAATGGGTTGAGCACGCTGAATTCTGATGGGATTCTTCCACTTGCTCAGATTATTAACCAAAGGGGTTATAAATTCAAATTGAGGAAAGACAGTTATAGAATAGATGTGCGAAAATTTGCCTTTAGCCAGCGGGTGGCTAATTGCTAGAATAAACTTCCGCCTGTCATTGTGAAAGTTGATAGCTTAAATGAATTCAAGGAGGAAATGGACAAACATTTGGAGGGAATGGTTGTGTGAATTTTTTTTTTATTTTCTTGATGATGGTACATAAGCTCACACGCTTGCTTTCTTGTGTCACATGACTATTACTATTAGGTGGGAGAGGGTGTACAAGTTGTTCCTTCCTTCCTTGAGGGTATATCCATACTTGCTGTTGTTGAGCATAGTGAATAGTGGGTTAAGAGTGCTAGTCAGAACCACAGTGTGCTCAAAACATCTCCCTGAAAGATTCCTCTCCTGATGGGAATCAGCTTTGTTGTGATATTTTCTACCTTTATGGTATTCCATTTCACCATGATTGCTTCTAAGAAGTTTGTTACTGTGGGGTTAACTGTATATCTTCAGCATCTGTTGTGTTAGCCAGCTGTGAAGCAGAGAGCCAAAGGACTTGTGGTAGTCAACGGAGGACATGTCTAAGTTATAGTGCTTCTTGTAGGCTGCTCTTTAACTGTGGCATCATTGGTTAATTGCTCTTGCATCCTTTGCTCATCTGCCTGCATCCCTTCTGCTGCTCCACCATGATGTTCTGGTTTTCTGAGTGATTTGATATTTTTTGGCTATGCATATGGTCAGAATCTTTTGCATCGTTGGAAGATAGGTGATTTACCTGTATTTCATTGTGTTTCTTGTATCATGGTTCTTAGCCTTCAGGCAGGTGGTTCTTTGAGTAAGAAAATCTGGAATTGTCTCTGGGCAACTTATCATCTGGGTGAACTATTCTGCTAGATACTTGTGTGTGCAAGTGAACTTTCTTGTATCAGTAGTTGAGGATGTTATCTAACCCTGGGGTTTGCCAGTTATGGGATTGCTGATCACTTGTACTTCTTCCTCAAAATTTCTTATTCTTCCATTTCTTGTATGTCATTGTTTTTTTTCCATTCTAGTTCTATCCAGGGCTCGGCTGTTATATCTTATTTCACTGTTCTATATGTTGCCCCAGATTTCCTTGATTGTGTTCTGCTTGTGTGGTCCTTTACCTTCTTTCCCCTCTTTTCCAATACTTCTTAAATGGTTTGAGCATGCTCGATGCATATTGAATTCTTCCTCTCGCTCAGATTACTCACCTGAGGGGGCATAAATTCAAATTGAGGAAAGACAATTGTAGAATAGATGTGCGGAAATTCGCCTTTAGCTAGCGGGTGGTTGATAACTGGAACAAACTTCAATCTGTCATAGTGGAGGTCAGCTTAAGTTTCATTACGAAATTTATATTTTTGTTTTTAAATAAATTTTTAAAGAAATCTATTAATTTTAAAAATTACTATTAATATATATTTATGGTAGCAATGGGTAAAATAGATATTTCTCCCTCCCCTTTGATTATGCCATTGTTGTATAATATTAGGTGTACAAATTTAATGATTTCCTATTATGACATTTAGAAAAAAGTACTGGAATGTCGTTTCAGCCTGAATACACCACTGGTAAAAATCCACAGAATTCCAGCTATCAGTTTTTTCACAAATGCAATAAGATCGAGTTTACTACCCGTTTATAATGAATTGCACTAATAGAAAATCCCAATAACATGGAAAGTGCAAATTGTGTTTATTGTTTTATGGTAGTGACCTCCAGAAATGTGCTTTAGTAAAATGTGAGCTCGCATGGGGCTGATAATAGGGAGTTTTCGCCTTAACCTTCTGAAGGGATGGGATACACTTAAATAGAAAGGGTGCAAGAATTTTTGCTGATGCTGTCGAGGCAGTGTTAGGTGGGTCGGAAAACTGCTAGTTGGGGGGATACAATGACTAATAGATTAACAGTAGCCACTGGCAGAGGTGGAAGTGATTCTTGCACTGCTTCTATTGAAATGAGCAGAAGCCTGAAAAACAAGATGCAGGATATTTCAGAGACTGCTGGGAGTCATTGCGGTACAAGTAAACACATGGGTTGTGTTAGGGGAGCTAAGAGTAAAAACAGGTGCATTTATACCTGCGTGTACACCAATGCTAGGAGTTTGGTAAATAAATTTGATAAATTTGAGGTATTGCTCAAAACATCAAAGGCAGATATTGTTGGGATATCAGAGACGTGGTGTCACACAGATATAAGTAATGCGGAACTGGAATTTGGGGAATACAATGTGTATAGAAAGGATAGACAGGACAGGAGGGGAGGAGGGGTTATGCTATTAGTTAAGAAACACATAAAGTCCAAGGAAGTGAAGCCAGTTGACATCGATGGACAGGGCAGTGTTGAGTCAGTTTGGTGTGACATAAGCATAGGGAAATCAAAATTGAGAGTAGGAGTGTGCTATAGGCCTAATGACTCTGATGAGTATAATAATATATTGTACAGGGAAATAGAGTGGGCCAGTAAATCAGAGAGTCTTATAATGGGGGATTTTAATTTCCCAGATATTGACTGGAATTTGTGGGTTGGTCACTCGCACACTAGCAAGGCTTTTGTGGATTTATTGGATGATTGTTTTCTACATCAGCATGTTCGTGAGGCAACAAGAGGGAGCAATACTCTTGATCTGATTATCAGTAGTGATTCTTCATGTATCAAGAATCTGCAGATAAATGAACCACTAGGTGGCAGTGATCACAGTGTGTTGAAGTGGGATTTACTCAAGGAGGTAACTACCATCAGAGGTAAAGGGAAGGGTTTTTGTTTTCATAAAGGCGACTATGATGGTCTGAGACAGTATTTAAATTCTATACAGTGGGACCAACTGATGATGTTACCAACCAACAGCAAACTCAAAATGGGAAGCATTCAAGGAAATAATTTTGGAGGCTACCAGGCTTTACATACCAACTAAGAAATATTGTTCAAGGTTTAGGCCTAAATGGATGTCAGATGAACTAATGAGACATGTGGCAGAGAAGAAAAATGCATGGGATACATACAAATTAATGGGTGACATGGAAACCTATGATAGATATAAGTTGGTCTGTAACCAAGTCACAAAGGAGATTAGGCAGGCAAAGGCAGACTACGAAAAATCCTTGGCAAAGGATGCAAAGAAAAACAGAAAAGAGTTCTTTACATATTTAAACTCAAGAAGGAAAGGAATGAATCAGATTGGTCCACTGGATATTGATGGTTCAACAGTTGAGGATCCTGCTCAGGTGGCTAACAATCTAAACGAGTATTTTGCATCTACATTCACGCATGAGGAGTTATTCAGGAAGGAGAATGATGTAGGTAAAGTAAACATTGGCAGTGAGCTGGATGATTTTGTAATAACTGAGAGGAAAGTGGAGGAGAGATTGTTGAGGATAAACATAAAAAAGGCACCTGGGGTGGATGGGATCTGTCCAGTTATATTAAAGGAGGCAGCAAAGGAAGTAAGCAAACCCCTAGCCATAATTATGAGAGCTTCTTTGGACTCAGGGGAGGTACCCATAGACTGGAGATGTGCAAATGTAACCCCAATTCACAAAGGAGGATCAAAGGCTGACACAAGTAATTATAGACCTGTTAGTTTAACTTCTGTTCCAGGTAAATTAATGGAGGCACTGGTTAAAGAAGCACTGCAGGATCATCTGGACAAGAATTCAGTTATAACTCAGACGCAGCATGGTTTTGTTAAGGGCAGGTCTTGCCTGACCAATTTGATTGGATACTATGATGTAGTCACAAAAGAACTGGATGCAGGGAATAACTTTGATATTATATATTTGGATCTTAGAAAGGCTTTTGATACTGTTGCACATGGAAGACTGCTGCACAAATTGGAGCAGTGTGGCATTGGAGGCAAATTGCTGCTATGGATAAGGGGATGGTTGAGTGGCAGAAGACAGAGAGTGGTAATCAATGGACACTGCTCAACGTGGACTAATGTTATTAGTGGAGTTCCTCAGGGTTCAGTGTTGGGTCCGTTGTTGTTTTCGGTGTTTATGAATGATATTGATGATGGGATATCAAGTTTAATGTCCAAATTTGCAGATGATACAAAGGTTGGCAGGGTTGTTAAGGACACTACTGACGCTATGCTGCTGCAACAGGATCTGGAAAGGTTGAACAGATGGGCTGAGAGGTGGCAAATGAAGTTTAACATTGACAAATGTAAAGTACTACATATGGGAAAAAGTAAACCCAGAGCAACGTATCAACTCTGTGGTACTACACTGACAGTGGTGGAGAATGAAAAGGACCTGGGGGTAATTGTGCAGGCAGATATGAAGTTCTCTGAGCAGTGCAGACAAGCTGCAAGAGTAGCTCATGGTGTCTTGTCAATGATATACAAGAATTTTTCTAGCAGGGATAAGGAGGTGATTATTCCCTTGTATAAGGCAATGGTTAGGCCACATCTTGAGTACTGTATACAGGTCTGGAGGCCTCATTTCAAGAAGGATGTAGAGCTGCTGGAACGGGTACAGAGAAGGGCAACAAGATTAGTGAATGGAACAAAGGGTTGCTCTTATGAAGAAAGGCTTAAGTTTTGCAAATTACAGAGTCTGAAGACTAGGCACCGGCGAGGTGATCTGATAGAGGTGTATAAGGCTTTGAATGGTTTGAGCATGCTCAGTGCCAATGGGATTCTTCATCTTGCTCAGAATAATCACCTCAGAGGGCATAAATTCAAATTGAGGAAGGACGGATGTCGGATAGATGTGCGGAAATTTGCCTTTGGCCAGCGGGTGGTTGGTTGGTGGAACCGACTTCCATCACTTGTTGTTGAAGTTGATAGCCTAAACAAATTTAAAGCTCAACTGGACAGGTATTTCGAACGAACGGAGGGGTGAAATGGGAATGGTGTGTGTTTTTTTTTTTTTTTTTTTTTTTTTGGCTGATGCTGAATAAGCTTGCTTTCTTGCATCATATGCCTCTACTAATGCTAATGCTAATGCTAAAGTTCTTTTCAGAAAATTTAATTTTGACCGTTATCAGTCGACTAAGAGGCCTTAGTTGCTAATGCTCCTAAAATACAAACAACAACAGTAGTTGTTGTTTGTATTTTAGGAGCATTAGCAACTAAGGCCATATTGCTCCGGGAATATGTGGTGGTTATTCCCTGACCTTACCGCATCCTCCGTATTTGGTGGTGATGGGCTCGAACCCCAGTCTAATCAAGAAGCATGTGCTATGCACTGCTGCTCCTTCCCACTTGGCTACGGAGGCGCCACATGACAGCGGTACTAGTAAATCTATCAAGAAAGGAAAGCGATCAAGTTGGATCAGAAAATTAAAATAATAAGGATGTATGAAAATGGCATAAATAACTGATAGTATTAATAAGTATTGCGTGGAATTCAGATTTGTCAGTGGCAACGTCGAACACAATCATAAAGAAGAAAGACAGAAAACAAGAAGCAGTGAAGTGAATGGAACAATGAGATCAACTTATAATAACCAAGTTTTTAGTTTTTACAGTACAATAACATGTTTTTTCTTTCTTCCTTTTATGTTTTCTTTTCTTATCTGCCACTCTGGCTATATCACTGCTGTCCCCAGATAAAGTTTTAACTGAACTAATTAAAAATATATAACTATTTTTCTTCATTCTTCTGAGTATATTATGTGGTTTTTGTGATTTTGGCATATGAGGGATATGGTAACAATATTTTATTATTCCTTCCGGAGTTACGTAAAACTCGACTTACGTAAGAAGTCCTGGAACATATCTCTTACATATGTCGGGTACTTACTGCATTTTTGGATTAACTGGGGAATCGATTATCCGGGAATTTTTTTTAACCATCTATCCCGGAAAATCTAGTCTACTGTATATCTCGAACTGATAGCATAAGGTAAAAAGTAAAACTAGATAGCGTGATACAAAGCACTGTATTAGCAATCTGTTAGCTTATTATAGTATTATCAATTAATCAAAAATAATATTAATCTTATTAAAATTCGTTGTTAATTAAATTGTAATTAAACAGAAATCATGATCCAGTTTAGAGCTGTGAAGCAAAGATAACAGACTAGCGAGAGTGCTGTGACTCGGGGGGAGAAACGAAGGGGCGATTCTCCAACGCATCACAGTCTCAAAAAATGTGTGAAGTGTGAAATGTTTGCCAACCTTTCTAAAACAGGACATGATCTAGCCAAGCAAGATGCCTTTGTGTGTGCTAGGTGTCTACAGTGTCAAGAAATTAGGTGCCAACTCATCGTTCTGATGGGAGTCTATAAGAACTTGAGATGTAGGTAAATGCCCTTGAATAAATTAATATGAGGGGCCCATCAAGCTCTCAGCTGACAATCTCAATGACAGAGCTCACTTCTGTGCATCAGGCAAAACAGAGGCAATCTCTAAGGCAGAATGTGCTGGTCCCAAAAGAACTAGTTATTGTTGGTAACTCTATTGTCAGGGAGACAGGGAGACTTTTATGGGCACAAAAGGTGATGTTGTGGTACACGTTGGAATTAATGACATAAAGAGTAAGAGATCTGCAGATTTACTCAACAAGTACAGGTCAATGTTGAAAAAAAGTCGCAAGTTAGGATTGAATGTGAAAGTGTCTACAATTCTGCCCACACACTATAGGAGGGAGTATATGATGAGAGCCTTGTCAATCTCTCCAGGGCCTATGATGAGGTCCTGGAGAGATTGTGCAAGGCTCAACGGGTAGAATCTTTTTGAACCTGGTCTGTGCTTGTTGATAGGAGAGACTGCTTCTACAGGGATGGGGTAGACTTAAATAGAAAGGGTACAAGAATATTTGCTGATGCTATCGAGGCAGTGTTAGGTGGGTAGGAAAACTGCTAGCTTGGGGGGGGATATAGAGACTAAAAGGTTAAAAGTGGCAGCAGGCAGAGGCAAAAGTAATTCTTGCACTGCTTCTATTAGAATGAGCAGTAGCAGCCTGGAAAGCAAGGTAATGGAGATTTCCAGGACTGATGGGAGTCATAGTGGAACAAGTAAATACATGGACTGTGTTAGGGTAACTAAGAGTAGGAACAGATGCATGTATACTTGCATGTACACCAATGCTAGGAGTATAGTGAATAAATTTGATGAGCTTGAAGTGCTAGTCAAGACATCAAAGGCAGATATTGTAGGGATATCAGAGACATGGTATCACACAGATATAAGCAGTACAGAATTAGAATTTGGGGAGTACAATGTATACAGGAAGGATAGACAGGACAGGAAGGGAGGAGGGGTTATGCTCTTAGTTAAGAAACACGAAATCTAAGGAAGCGCATCCAATTCATTTTGATGGACAATGCAGTGTTCAGTCTATTTGGTGTGAAATAAGCACTGGGGAAAGGAAAAATAAGAGTAGGTGTGTGTTATAGGCCTAATGAATCTGATGAGTATAATGAGCAATTATGCAGAGAAATAGAGTAGGCCAGGAAATCAGAATGTCTTATAATGGGGGTTCTTAACTTTCCAGATATTAACTGGAACTTGTGGGTTGGTCACTCACACTCTAGCAAGACTTTTGTGGATTTATTGGATGACTGTTTTCTACAGCAACATGTTCGAGAGACAACCAGAGGGAGTAATACTCTTGATCTGATTATCAGCAGCGATTATTCATGCATTAAGAATTTGCAGATAAAGGAACCAATGGGTGACAGTGATCACAATGTACTGATGTGGGAATTACTTAAAGATGTAACTACCATCAAGGCTAAAGGGAAGGGTTTTTGCTTTCGTAAAGGTGACTACAGAGGTCTCAGACAGTTTTTAAATTCTGTACAGTGGGATCAGTTGATGACGTTAGCAACATTGAATTCTAAATGGGAAGCCTTCAGGGACTTAATTTTGGAGGCTACTAGGTTTTTCATTCCAACTAAGAAATACTGTTCAAGGTTTAGGCCTAAATGGATGTCAGATGAATTAATGAGGCTCGTGGCAGAGAAGAAGAAGAATGTATGGGATGCATATAAAGTATCAGGTGACACCGTAGCCTATGGCAGGTATAAACTAGTCTGTAATCAAGTCACAAAGGAGGTTAGGCAGGCAAAGGCAGATTGCGAGAAATCTTTGGCAAAAAACAGCAATGAATTCTTTACTTATGTAGACTCGAGAAGGAAAGGGATGAATCAAATTGAACCACTTAACATAGATGGGTTGACTATTGATCATGCTCTGGCAGCTGATAAACTGAATGAGTATTTTGCGTCTACATTCACACTTGAGGAGTTATTCAATGAGGTGAGTGTCAGAAGTTTATCAAATGCTATCAGGGAGCTAAGTGAATTTGCAATAATAGGGAGCAGAATGGAGGATGAATTGTTAAAGTTAAACATAAGGGAGGCACCCGGGATCGAAGGGATCTATCTAGTTATATTAAAGGAGGCAGCTAAGGAAGTAAGCAAACCCTTAGCTATAATTATATGAGCTTCCTTGGACTCAGGGGAGATCCCCATGGACTGGAGGTGTGCAAATAAATCACTAATTCACAAAGGGGGCTTAAAAGGTGACACAAGTAACTACAGTCCTGTTATTTTAACTTGTGTTCCGTGGAAAATAATGGAATCACTGGTTAAAGAAGCATTGCAGGATCGTCTAGACAAGACTGCAGTAATAGTTAAGACACAGCATAGGTTTGTTAAAGGGAGGTCTTCTCTGACCAATTTGATTGGATACTATGATGTAGTCACAAAGGAACTGAATGTCAAAAATAATTTTGATATCATATACAGTCGATTCCGGATATTTGGGACACATCGGGACTAGTGCATTTTGGCCTGATTAAGCTGCTGCCCCAATTATCCAAAGTTTCACGTAAATAGTTAAAAATACAATGGATCCCCCGCTTTACATTTGATTCACTGTACAAGCAAATCACATTATGATGGACTCACCATAGTAAAGTACCGTTCACTATACGCCGTCATTGTGATCACATTTGTGAATTGAATTTTAATTCTCTTAAATGGCGATTGTAATTCGCAAAAATAGGAGGAAATTTATCCACAGGCTATAAAAGTAAAGATATATTAAGCACAAATTTACCTTTTATTACCTTACCAATTAAAAAATTAAATGATATGTGAAAATTGGAAGAATATATGTGATAATCTGAATAATTAATACGTACTGTAATATGTACATATGAACTAGTTGACATTTCTGTTCACTGACATTTGTGGGTGGGGGATAATATTTAAAACAGTAAAAAGATAAGCAATCAATAACAAAGAACACGGCACACACAAATTGCAAGTAACACGATACACGCGTGAGAACGGAGTAACGTGTTACGAAGCTTTAAAAATAGGAACGAAGAGAAGATTCTGAAAATTAATTTTTTTTGTATGATTGAAGATTCCGTGGAAGTGTGAACACACAATTCACCATAATAACCCAGAGAATTCCAGCTGTCGGTATTATCACAAATTCAATAAGATCAACTTTACTATCCATTTATGATAGAATGCACTAACAGAAAAGCCCAATAAACAGGTGACTGCTAATTGTTTTATGGTTGTGACCTCCAGAAATCTGACCGAACCATGTGTATGGTCGGAGACAATCGTAGGGTAATCTACAGTGCTGTGGTCTCTTGACCCGATTAAAAGGCATGTTGTCCCAATTAAGCGAAGTAAACCCTGGCTATTTTCCCGATTGGGTTCTGTTCTTTAAGATTTGCCCCAAATAAACGGCTGCCCCGATTAACCGGTGGCTCAAATAACTGGAATCCACTGTATTTGGATTTCAGGAAAGCTTTTGATACTGTTGCACATGGAAGACTGCTGTACAAATTGGAGAGGTATGGCATTAAGAGTAAGTTGCTACAATGGATAAAGGGACGGTTGAGTGGAAGATGATGGAGAGTGGTTATCAATGGACATTGCTCTTCGCGGACAAATGTTATTAGTGGAGTTCCCCAAGGTTCGGTATGGGGCCCATTGTTGTTTTGTATATTTATCAATGATATTGATGAAGATATATCAGGTTTAATGTCTAAGTTTTCAGATGATACAAAGGTTGGCAGGGTTGTTAACGACAGTAAAGAAGTATGCTACTCCAACTGGATCTATCTATCTAGATAAGTTGGGGAAATGGGCTGAAAAGTGGCAACTGAAGTTTAACATTGACAAATACAAAGTACTGCATATGGGCAGCAATAACCCAAGAGAAACATATCAACTGTGTGGTACTACACTCAGGGAAGTGGAAAGTGAAAAAGACCAGGGGGTAATTGTGCAGGCAAATATGAAGTTTGCTGATCAGTGCAGACGGACTGCCAGGGCAGGTCATGGAGTCTTGTCAATGATATATAGGAATTTTGCTAGCAGGGACAGGGAGATAATTATCCCATTATATAAAAAGGCAATGGTCAGGCCACACCTAGAGTTACAGGTCTGGAGGCCTGATTTTAGGAAGGATGTAGAGTTGCTAGAACAAGTACAAAGAAGAGCAACAGGATTGGTGAGGGGAACAAAGGAGTGCTCTTACCAAGAAAGGGCTAAGTTCTGCATAACTTAAGTTATTAAGTGATGTCAATATAGTTTTTACTGAAACATCTTCACTTTACATGTCAATCTTTCTACAACCATTCTTCCAAAACGTTTCCTTATCCTACCCATCCTCATCCTAATGCTTGCAGCTCCATTGTTGCCACAATGTCTAATTACAAACAAATGCCAAAAGTAAATGTTAACTGGGGTCTCCCTGTCAACAGTTGGTGGGAACTCTGATGCACACACATACAAGACATTTTTAATTAATTTCATCTGACTAGTTAAACCCAGTCAGATGAAACTATTTGACTAAGAATGTCTCATATGAATGTGCCACACCCAAATCACTATTATTCCAGATATGGTTATAATGCTGATTCTTGGCTTATCTGCTTCCATGGGAAGAGCTACTGAAATGGATCATTAGTAAACAATATTCTGCAGCCCTGTTAGGAGTACCCTTAAACCTATGCTTATTAGTTTACTTCTTTTCCAGCTAGATTCCGACATGACACCTCAGATTGTAGTGTTTATCAAAAATGAAATGCAGTTAATGTTAATAACCAGAAATTACACACAAAGTGTAATTATGCCTACTTCTAGATTGAATGTCCCTGCTCCCATTTTAAGGTTATTGGGGAACACTTTATTTGGCCTTTTAGTACAATTATTAGACTTTTTTCTTTACCTTTTTTTTTTTTATTGCACAGTCAGTTATTTGTTTTTTTTTTAGTAGCATTAGCAACTAAGGCCATATTGCTCCGGGGATATGCGTTGGTCATTCCCTGACCTTTCTGCATCCTCCGTATTTGGTGGGCATGGGCTCGAACTCCGGTCTAATCAAGAAGCATGTGCTACGCACTGCTGCTCCTGCCCACCTGGCTACAGAGGCGCCAAAAGCACAGTCGGTAAATACCTGACTGCAATAAAAACCATGCATCCCTGCATGGTTTTTATTGCACAGTCAGGTATTTACTACCAAAATTTTAGATTGTGCGGTGAGTTGCGCTACCTGTGCGATTTTTGTTTACAAAACTTTGAAAATAGGAATGAAGAGCGATTTTGAAAATTTATTTATGATTTTTACACGATTGAAGATTTCATCGAAGGAGAAACACATTTCACCATAACGTAAAATCCCACAAAATTCCAGTTATCGGAATTATCGCAAATGCAATGCAATAAGATCAAGTTTACCACCCGTTTATAACATATTGCACTGACAGAAAAGTCCAATAAACCAGAAAGTGGAAACTGTTTTTATTGTTTTATGGTCATGACCTCCAGAAATGTGCTTTAGAAAAATATCACAAAGATGTTCAAAACTGATTCCTAAAACCAAACATAGCAATGAATGGTGGTGTGTTTGTGTCTGGTTATTTTTGAAACAATTTTCTCATTCAGGAACCCCCATTCGTCAGTTATCCTATGTTAGCTGTACACTCTTTTTTGGTTTGCACAAAATAAAGTGTTTTAATCGGTAAGCATTGCTTTTACTGATTTAATATTCCTTGTCTATATAAAATGTGAGTTTAATTAGTGCCTAAAATGAAGAATGCTATAACAAAATAAAATTTTAATTTAGAGGAAAAATTAAAAATCATTAAGGAGTAAGAAAATGGTAAAAAGGTTCTGACATTGGCCAGAAATACAGCATTTGACAAGTTAGGAAAAATGCTGAGGAAATTAAAAGTTCAGTTATCTGTTCCATATTGGCTGCAAAAAGCATTACAAAAGTGAGAAATCCATTAATAGAGAAAACTGAAAAAATTACTTTCTTTCTGGATAGAAGATCTTAATCAAAAGAGAATGCCTCTTTGTTCAGATATTATTTGCACCAAGGCTCTGCAAAGTTTTAATCACTTACAAGAAGAAGAAGCCAGTCCATCCAATACAGATGTCTTTCAGGCTAGTAAGGGTTTGAACATTTTAAAAAAACGTCAAAGTCTTCACAATCAAAATTAACGGGTGAAGTGGCCAGTGCAGATACAGAAGCTGCTTCTTTGTATTCAAAAACTTTAAAGGATGTTATTACGACTGAAGGCTATCTAGCAAGTCAAGTGTTTAATGCTGATGAGACTGGCTTATTTTGGAAGTGTATGCCAAGTAGAACATTCATTTGGAAATAAGAGAAAACCGCCCCAGGTTTCAAAGCTGCAAAAGATAGGTTAACACTTTTGTTATGTGGCAATGCAGAAGGTGACTTTTTTTAAGTGTAAACTGCTTCTAATTTATACATCAGAAAATCCTCGTGCTTTTAAAGGAATATCAAAAAGCTCCTTACCAGTTCATTGGAAATCAAGCAAAAAAAAGCCTGGATGAAAGCTAAAATCTTCGAGGACTGGTTTTTAGAATGAGCAGGGCATAAAATGCAAGAAATCAAGCTTATATATCATCAGCCAAAAAAAAAAAACACCCTTCCCATTTCACTCATCCATTCACTCCAAATGTTTGTCTAGTTCTGCCTTGAACTTATTTAAGTTCAAGGCAGAACTTAAATAAGAACTTAAATAGAATTTTTCTAGCAGGGATAAGGAGGTGATTATCCCCTTGTATAAGGCAGTGGTCAGGCCACACCTGGAGTACTGTATACAGGTCTGGAGGCCTCATTTTAAGAAGGATGTAGAACTGTTGGAATGAGTACAGAGAAGGGCAACAAGATTAGTGAATGGAAAAAAGGGTTGCTCTGACGAAGAAAGGCTTAAATTTTGGAAATTAGTGTTTGGGACTAGGCACCTGCGAGGTGATCTGATTGAGGTGTATAAAGCCTTAAATGGTTTGAACATGCCCAATGTTGATGGGATTCTGCCTGTTGCTCAGAATAATCACCTGGGAGGGCATAAATTCAAATTGAGGAAAGACAGAATATATAGATGTGCGGAAATTTGCCTTTAGCTAGCGGGTAATTGGTTGGTGGGACAGACTTCCATCCCTTGTGGAATTTGATAGCCAAAATAAATTTAAGGCTCAGCTGGACAGGTATTTCAAACGAACGGAGAGGTGAAGTGGAAGTTTTTTTTTTTTTTTTTTGGCTGATGCTGCATAAGCTTGCTTTCTTGCATCATATGCCTCTGCTAATGCTAAATGCTAATGCTAACAGTGACGGCAAGTTATGAATGTAAAATCTACAGACACCAAGTATTAATTTTCAAAATTGCTATCTACATTCAAAAAGAAACCATGGAACTTGACTAGAACTATAAAGCTACTTATAGAAAATAATATAGTATAACAATTAAGTCAATAAAATGACTAAATATAAATGACAACTTAACGTTCACTGCAGCTGCAAAAATCTTGATCAAGTGGTAATAACCTCGTACCTAATGTTGCAAGAGAAGGATGCTGAAATGGATGACTGCAGAGCTGGCTGGTCAAGTAGAGCAGAAAAAGAAACATGGGACAATTACAGAGCGATGAAAAGTACTGAAGCCTGCAACAGTATTAGTATATAATATTAGTAAAGGCACATGATGCAAGAAAGCAAGCTTATATAGCATCAGCCAAAAAAAAAAAAAAAAAAAATCACTCTTTTCATTTCACCCATCCACTCCCTCCAAATCTCTGTCTAGTTCTGCCTTGAATCTATTTAAGCTATCAACTTCTACAATGACAGATGGAAGTTTGTTCCAGCGATCAACCATCCGATGGCTAAAGGCAAATTTCTCCACATCTATCCTACAACTGTCTTTCTTCAATTTGAATTTATGCCCTCTCAGCCAATTATTCTGGGCAAGAGGAAGAATTATATCAACATTGAGCATGCTCAAACCATTCAAGGCTTTATACTCCTCAGTCAGGTCACCTCGCAGGTGCCTAGTCTCCAGACACTGTAATTTGCAAAATTTAAGCCTTTCTTCATAAGAGCAATCCCTTGTTCCATTCATTAATCTTGTTGCCCTTCTCTGTACTTGTTCCAACTGCTCTACATCTTTCTTAAAATGAGGTCTCCAGACCTGTATACAGTACTCAAGGTGTGGCGTGACCATTGCCTTATACAAGGGGGATAATGGCTCTTTATCCCTGCTAGAAAAATTCCTGTACAGCAGACTCTTGATTAGCTGGGATCGGATTAATCGGGAAGCGAATTAACCAGGACACTTAAAGACTCCAAATTAAAAAAAAAAATAATAAATAAATAAATTGACTAGAAATTGTAAAATTCAAGTAATAACCAGAATAGCTATAAACAGATATTTTGCAAGTTGTAAATAAGCAAAAAGAAGCGGTGTTATAAGTTGTCATGGAGAGATCAGTGTGCCTATTATTTTGCAATCCCTGCTGCCAGTCAAAAAAAAGAGACCAAATGTTTAGTTTGTTTTATTGCGTCGCGTCGATTGTGTTCTGTCTCACCACAAAAGGGCAAAATTTTGTTTCGTTATTTATGTCAGGGATGTCAGATTTTTTTTTTTTTTTGTTTAGAAATCCCGAAAATGATGGGCAAACGCAAGAGTTGTGCTTTCAATTAAACAAAAACTTGAAATTATTCAAAAGTTTGAAAACTGTGCATCTGTTAAATCTCTAAGGAACCATTATAATGTTGGTGATCAGACTATACGCGACATTGTAAAAATTAAAGGGAAGCTATTTCAACATCGTAAAAAATAAAGGGAAGCGTTGTATTGGCCACGCGGATAGTGCATGGTAAGTTTTATACTTTTTTTTATATATCATCACACTTTTTACATAGATTGCTGAATATTTTTCGATACAGTAAGTCCCCAACTTACGTAACTTCGGAAGATTTCAGTGAAGGGGGACACACACATTTCAGCATAACAACTTAAAAACCCACAGAATTCCAGCAATCGGTATTATTGGAAATGCAATAAAATAGAGTTTACTACCCATTTATAATAGATTGCGTTAACAGAAAAGCCCAGTAAACCGGAAAGTGCAAATTGTTTTTATTGTTTTATGGCAGTGACATCCAGAAATGAGCTTTAGTAAAAAGTGAGCTCGCGTGGGGGTGATAATAATGAGTTTTCGCCTTAACCCTGTGAAAATCATCATTCTTCTCTTTTTTGGTGATTCCCTCCTCTCTCTCTCTCTCTCTCTCTCTCTCTCTCTCTCTCTCTCTCTCTCCCCCCTCGACGTGGGCACCTGTACGTGGTGAGGGGACCTCCCAGTGACGCTGCTGGACTTCCAGACTAGCATCACTGGGATCCAACGCCCACAGCCCAGGTTCCAGGCTTACATCAATGGAATCCGGCGTGTTTGCCGTGCGCTGCGACCCGTGGAAATTCGGAAAGGGGGATCCTGGTGGTTGAGGGGCCCAGCTTCAATACACCACTTTGGCCCCTGCTTCGACAAGACGGGTGGTCCTGGAAGGCCCAGCTAGGATCAATCGGCTAGTAGGCTCGCCTGCGAGGGTCAACCGTGTCAATGCCACTCCCCTACCCTCATGGTCCGAGGGACAGGATTCAGGCTGGCGGCGGTGCGGGTATAGTGTCTGGGTAGCCCTGGCGTCCCACTCCCGAGCGCATTTATTGCATGCCGGGTAGTGGGCGCCCCTTTGGGCTCCGTGGTGGGTGGGGAGCCCGGGCACTGAACAACTAAATAACCTTCACGAATCCTGATAAACTTACTTCTTCAGGGGCCCCCAACCCGGTCCCTATCTGAAAACATAGACGGAGAGGCAGATAGTATTATTGCAACAAAGAGGCAGCGAACTGAAACATCATCATCAGGGCCTGTCCCGAGATTTGTAATCATGCATTCTACCACTGAAAAACCGATTGGTAAAATGTCGCCCTTTTTTATCCAAAAAGGGTTAGATGGGTTAGTAGGTTCACCCAAATCAGTTAAGAGGCTCCGCTCTGGAGACCTCTTAATTGAAACTAAAAATGACAGGCAATCCGAACATCTACTCCGAGTAACATCAATCGGAGGAATCCCTATAATGGTGACACCACACAGAACACTCAATTCATCGAGAGGTGTCATTTCGGAGTGGGACCTTCTCGACGTCACCGAGGAGGAAATCTGCTCCGAATTAAAACCACAGGGAGTCATTGCCGTCAAGAGAATCACTGCGCGAAGGGATGGAAAAATAGTTAAAACCAGGAGCGTTATCCTGACTTTTAACTCTCCTAAACCTCCTGACAAGATCAAAGCTGGATATATTAATTGTTCAGTGCGTCCATACGTTCCGAACCCTTTACGGTGTTTTAAATGCCAGAAGTATGGACACTCTCAAATGGCCTGCCGTGGAGTCCTTGCATGCGCACGATGCGGTGCAAAGGACCACGAAACAACAGCATGTTCAGCCGCAAAACTCACCTGTATTAACTGTGAGGGCGAACATCCGGCCTACTCACGAGCATGACAGAGGTGGAAAGAAGAAAAAGAAATTCAACGGCTGAAGGCAGAGCTAAATATATCATACCAGGAGGCAAGGAAATCGGTCAAACCCCTGAATATCAACAGACCTACCTACGCCCAGAAGGTAGCAGGGAGATGTTCCGTCGGAACTCAGACGGACATGACCATTCCTCCAAAGGAGTCTTTCACTCCCATCGCGCGGTATCTCTTAAGTTTGCAAAAACCTACACAGAAGGACCAATCAGCTGCCACTCCTATATCGGTACCTCCTAATGCTCTGCAATTAACAAAGGTAATTACGAAAGAAAAGAATAAGAAAGGGGAAGTCCCCCCTAGTTCCCAAGAAAAGATGGATGTCGAGCAGAAGGAGGTACCCGAAGAATCAGTCTTGGAACTCTTTGCGGAGGAGGAAATGGACACGGGACAGCGTCCATTCTTCCCAAAAAAAGACAAATCCAAGACCGATAAAAGTAAGCCCTCAGCACCTCGGAAGCCGCCAGATGGACCCACCAAGCCAAAATAATGGCTAAATTCCTACAATGGAATTGTCGTGGATTCCAGCGAAATATTGATGTGACATCAAGGCCCTTATGCAAAAGCACGAGCCAGTTTGCTTTTGCTTGCAGGAGACATATCTAAAGGCAAATGACGATCCCACAATGCATAACACTACAATTTTTCGTAAGGATAGAATTGTGGATGGCTCTGTACGTGGGGGAGTGGCTATCCTTGTGGGTAACCAGACCCCAGTGCAGCCCTTACTAATTACAACTAGAATAGAGGCTGTTGCAATTCGCCTTACGGTGGGATTTTTATTAACTGTGTGCTCTATCTATTTGCCACCTGGGACTCACATCTCCCAGGCAGACCTTGATGATCTTCTAACGCAGTTGCCTCCCCCTTTCTTACTTCTCTGGGATATGAATGGACATAACACCCTGTGGGGTAGTGCTAACATCAACGGAAGTGGACGAGTCATTGAGCGTATGCTCAATGACAATGACCTTTCCCTTCTAAATACTGGAACAAACACCTTCTTCCACATGCCTACCCGTACTTTTTCTGCCATTGATCTCTCTATCTGCTCCCCTTCTCTACTCCCTTCACTCACTTGGGAAGTGGAGGAGAATCCATACGGAAGCGATCACTTCCCTGTGATAACCTTGTTACACAGTGGGAGACCATGTCTTCCTTTTAGGTTACCACGGTGGAAGATTGATCAGGCTGACTGGACTGCCTTCCGACATCAGGCAAATTTTGATCTTAGCACAGTCAGTCAAGAGCCGATCAATGACGCAGTAAAGTACATCACAGAAATCATCGTCCAAGCAGCTGCTAATGCTGTCCCAAAAACATCAGCCCGGTTTCCACCATTTCCCAAACCTTGGTGGAATTCACAATGTACAGCAGCAAAAAAGGCTCAACACAAAGCGTGGGGGATATTTCGCCGATATCCTACCACGAACAACCTTATAGCCTATAAACGTGCACGAGCCAAAGCACGCTACATCCGTCGTCAGAGTCAAAAGGAATCGTGGATCCGGTTTACATCATCTAATAACCAGTCTACCAACTCTAAGGTAGTCTGGGATAAAATCCGGAAAATGAAGGGAAAATATACATCCCACCCAGTCTTCAATCCTAGATTATAATGCATGCGCTATTGCAGATCCAACTGCAATAGCCAATGCTCTTGGGGAAACATTCTCTAACATCTCTGCAACATCCTCGTATTCCCCAGAGTTCCTGGTCCTTAAACATAAACTGGAAAAGCAAGCACTTAATTTTAAGACTAAGGGCCTCTATCCCTACAACGGGGCATTCACTATAGAGGAACTGAAAAGAGCCCTCACTCTTTCCAAAGCAAGTGCTGTTGGACCAGATGGCATCCATTATGAAATGATTAAACATCTTTCACCAAAATCTATGGATTGCCTGCTCCTTCTGTATAACAGAATCTTTACTGAGGGGCAGTTTCCGGATTCCTGGCGAAAGGCAATCGTTCTTGCCTTTCCTAAGCCAGGAAAGGATCCAAAAGTTACCACCAATTATCGTCCTATTGCTCTGACTAGTTGTCTGTGCAAAATCCTGGAGAGAATGGTCAATTCTCGTTTAATATGGTATTTAGAATCAATTGACCTTCTCTCCAGCATCCAGTGCGGCTTCCGAAGGAACCGGTTCACTTTGGACCATCTTATTAGATTGGAAGCATCCATCCGGGATGCTTTCCTAAAACGCGAACACTTGGTGTCGGTGTTCTTTGACATGGAGAAAGCGTATGACACAACTTGGAGATTTGGCATTTTAAAAGATTTACACAGCCTAGGCCTAAGAGGGCATCTGCCCTTTTTTATTAAAAACTTTTTAGCCAATCGAACTTTCCAAGTACGTGTGGGATCCTCACTCTCTCGCCCCTTCAGCCAAGAGGAGGGAGTACCACAAGGATCAGTATTAAGTGTCACGCTTTTTGCCATCAAAGTCAATTCCATCACAGAACAACTTCCTCCAACTGTAAACTGTGCCCTCTATGTTGATGACTTTAGCATATTTTGTCAGTCATGCAACATGAGGGTTATTGAAAGACAACTGCAGAAAGCCATTGATCGCCTTAATTCCTGGGCACTTGCTAATGGCTTCAGGTTCGCGCCGGAGAAGACCGTTTGCGTACACTTTTGTCGCAAGCGTAATCTTCATCCTGAACCTGAATTAAGGCTCGGACAAAATGTTATTCCAGTAGTGTCAGACACAAAATTCTTGGGACTTGTGTTTGATAAAAAGTTGACATTTCTCGAACATATTCGTCAACTTCGTACAAAATGCACGAGGGGACTCAATATTCTCCGCTCTCTCTCCTCAACGCGTTGGGGAGCAGATCGATGCACCCTACTACGGCTTTACCGTGCACTTGTACGACCCAAATTAGACTACGGGTCCCAGGTATACTCCTCAGCTAGAGATAGTGTCCTCCGCTGGCTGGACCCTGTCCACCATCAGACTATCCGTATCGCTACTGGAGCTTTTCGAACATCTCCTGTCCAGAGCTTATACGTCGAAGCAAGCGGACCATCGTTATCCCTTCGACGTAAGCAGTTGTCTTTAAACTATGCTTTAAAGTTGAAATCCCTGCCAGACCATCCTACGTGGGCATCCGTTTTTGAGCCACGCTGGGAAAACTTGTACAATACCCGTCAGACTGCCAACCGACCTTTTGGTATTCGTGTCCAATGGCTAATCAGAGAGTTTAACATCATGGTAGACAAGGTGGCACAAACACCAAAAGAAACTCTTCCACCCTGGCATGCTCATCCCCCACCGTGCGACTTTTCCCTTAAGAAATGGGTAAAGTCTGAGACCTCATCATCTGTCTACCAGCAGCTCTACTCTGCACACCAAGCTGAGCACTCAGACTTCCTGCCCGTTTACACAGACGGCTCGAAGTCTGAATCGTGCGTAGGATCTGCTGCTGTCTTTCCGGACACTATAATATCTCAGCAGATTCCTCCCGAATCCAGCATATACACTGCAGAGCTGTATGCTATAGAGCTAGCCTTGGATCACATTCGAACTTGTCAATTCCAAAGGTCAATAATATATTCCGATTCTTTGAGTGTATTACAGGCTTTATTATCTCTGAGACAAAATTCTCATCCAGTTCTTTGTCGGATTCAGCAGAAGAGACATTCTCTTTATGAATGGAAGTTTGATATCCGCTTCTGCTGGATTCCTAGCCACATTGGGATAAAGGGAAATGATTTGGCTGACGCTGCAGCCAAATCAGCAACACCCACTCATAATCGTTGCCTGTCAGTCCCCTATACAGACTACAGGCAAATAATACGCAAAAAGATATATTCCCAATGGCAAGAACTATGGCACAGGCAGAGAACAAATAAATTATATCAAATAAAGCCTGTAATAGAAACATGGCAGTCTAGTCTGCGCAGGAATCGGAGCGAGGAAGTTGTTCTTGCCCGACTCCGCATAGGACACAGTCATCTGACACATTCGTTTCTGCTGAGGGCGGATGACCCTCCTATGTGCGAGTCTTGCGACACCATTTTATCAATAAAGCATATTTTAATAGATTGCGTTAATTTTACCCATGTTCGCAATATATATTTTACCGCTTTTACTCATCCAACTGAGCCTTATACACTCAGTCAGATTTTATCAGACAACGACCACGTGTCGGCAGTTTTTAAATTTTTAAAAGCTACTAATATATACCCACATATATAAATAACAATTTGACGAGGTAACCTTTTTAAAGGTTATCAGAATTTATCTTTATTGATATTTTAATCGTTTCTTGGCACAGTATAACCTTAGCTGTTTTTGCGCCAATAAACACAAAATCAATCAATCAATCTCTCTCTCTCTCTCTCTCTCTCTCTCTCTCTCTCTCTCTCTCTCTCTCTGGGTACTCAAATTTTTTTTTTGGCTGGTGCAGCATAAGCCTCAGGCTTCCTTGCTCCATATGGCTATTAATAATAATAATAATAATAATAAGTTCTTTTCAGAAAATTTAATTTTGACTGTTATTATGGTGCCGACTAAGAGAGTAATTCAGAATTTTTTTTTGCTTGGTGTAGCATAAACCTCAGGTTTCCTTGCACCATAAGGCTAATAATAAGTGACAGTGCTACTAGTAAATCTATCAAGAAAGGAAAGCGATCGAGTTGGATCAGAAAATTAAAATAATAAGGATGTATGAAAATGGCCACACGTTAACAAGTATTGCCGGGATTCAGATTTGTCAGTGGCAATGGTGAACACAATAAAGGAGAAAGATAGAATATGAGAACCGATGAAGCGATCGGCACCAATGAGGTCAACTATAATAACCAGGGCTACGAAATACATATCAGTTTTTACAGTACAATAGCATGCGTTTTTTCTTCCTTTTATGTTTTCTTTTCTTATGTGCCACTCTGGCTATTTCGCTATTTCACTGCTGTCCCAAGATAAAGTTTTTAATTGAGCTAATTAAAAATATATAACCTCATTCTTCTGGGGATATTACGTAGTTTTTGTAAATTTGGCATATCAGGGATATTGTAGCGATATTTTATTAGTCATTCCCAAGTTACGTAGAAGTCCTGGGTCGGAGACACTATATTTTTGGATTAACAGGGAATTTTTTTTTTACCATCTATCCTGGAAAATCAAGTCTACTGTATATCATTGACAAGACATCATGAGCTATTCTTGTAGCTTGTCTGCACTAGTCAGAAAATTTCATATTTAACTGCACAATTACCCCCAGATCTTTTTCATTCTCCACTACCCTGAGCGTAGTACCACACAGTTGGTACATTACTCTGGAGTCATTCCTACCCATATACAGTGCTTTACATTTGTCAATGTTAAACTTCAGTTGCCACCTCTCAGCCCACCTGCTCAACTTTTCTAGATCCTGTTGCAGCAGTGTGCTGATATTACTGTCATTAACAACCCTGCCGACCTTCGTATCATCTGTAAACTTAGACCTGATATACCATCATCAATATCATTAATAAATACAAAAAACAACAGTGGAACCAACACTGAACCCTGGGGGACTCCACTAATGATATTAGTCCACGAAGAGAGTGTCCAGGTACAAGTTAATCTGTAATAGTACCATAAATAAGGTCAGTGAGGCCAAGGTTGTGTATGAGAAGACATTGACCAAGAGAGCAAAGAATAGAGACAAGGAATTTTTCATACATGTGAATACAAGGAAGAAAAAAGTGAATCAGATTGGGCCCTTTGCATTGGGTGTGGGAAAGTCTTAGACAACCCAGCTGATGTAGTGGATGAATTGAACAGGTAATTTGCATCTATCTTTACCGATGAGACCCTTCATCTTGAGCATAGGCTGTGCAAGTGAGGCTAAGCCATATTACTGATGTCGTAATTATGGATGATTGTTTATTAGAAAAAACCTTTGAGCATAAAGGCAAGTAAGGCTCACAGAGTTGATGGCATATACCCTGTAGTTTTGAGGGAGAGTGCGAGGAAGTGTATTGAACCATTTAAGGTTAATTATGAGGGTGTCTTTGGACTCAGGAGAGGTTCCTTTGGATTGCAGAAAGTGCAAATCTATCCCCAATACAATAGGCTCTAAGAGTGAAACCAAGTGCTCACCACATGCTTGTGGCTGACACTTTGTTTAGGCAAGGGGGAATGTAAGTTTCATAAAAGTTTAGAATTCAAAATGTATGGTCCATAAAAGTAAATTTTATGAAAGATGAGTACATACATATTCATTTTATCTTTCATAAAACTTACTTCATCTGTGAACAGTGTATTACTTGCAGACAAGAGATTCTTGGTACAGCATCATAGCCATTGTGCATTGAACACATTGGGCAACAGATAATCATTCAGGTTTAATGTCTGCATATGATATAGTAATTTCTTATGAAGAGTTCTCTAATTGTGCAGATGAAATTACTTCTGCTAGGATTGTCTTCTGTCACGGGCAGAACTTTTCTGTTTTTATCTTGTGGCAACCTCATTGTCATCCCCATTTTATAATAGCTGAATAGACAAAGCCACTTTCTTTGTTTATATTGGTATTTTTTCAGTGACCTTGGAAGTTTGACAACAGTAGATGGAAGGAGCAACAAAAAGAGATTCATTCAAGAATTGGAATGGCAAAGGCGGCTTCCTGGAAACACAAAGAACGGATGAGAAGAAATGTGAATAGGAGAATAAAATTAAAGATGTTGAGATGCTATGTGTGGACAGTCTTTCTATATGGGTGCCAAATTTGAATTCTGACAAAAGAGAGCAAAGTTAAGATATGTATATGCTTTTGATGCGTTGTGGTGTGCTCGAAGAATGCTGAAAATTAAATGGACCGATGTGATTAGGAATCAAGTTTGGAGAAGAATGGAAAGTGATTATAGCTTATTGAAAGAACTGATGAAAAGGAAATGGAGATATCATTCTTCTCTTTCTTTGTAATTCCCTTCTACTTTTGACTCTCTCTCTCTCTCTCTCTCTCTCTCTCTCTCTCTCTCTCTCTCGCAGGGTAACTCGGGGATTTTTTTTTTTTTTTTTTTTGTTTGGTACAGCATAAGCCTCGGGTTTCCTTGCACCATACAGCTAATAATAATAATAATAATATATGCTGGACATATTATGAGAGGGTCTTCTGGAAACAAACTAGTTGCAGCACTAGAGGGATGGAGAGAGAGAGACAGAGGACAAGGAAAGCCAAGAAGAGAATGG
The DNA here is from genome assembly GCF_048544385.1 of Mastigoproctus giganteus. NCBI lineage: Eukaryota > Metazoa > Arthropoda > Arachnida > Uropygi > Thelyphonidae > Mastigoproctus > Mastigoproctus giganteus. The sequence goes on from NC_143577.1 coordinate 206,697,775, forward strand.
CTAGATGACTTAAAGGAATGGTCCAACAGGAAAAAATACTTTGATCTGAAGAGACTTGTCCAAGACAGAAAGCTTTTATGAATCAAAACTGCAGGCCTTTGACACAGTGACCACTCCTAATGATGATGATATATCCAATTTAATGACTTAAATAGTGATCATAGTGCCTTCAACATTGAAGGATGAGAATGTAAATAGCATACTGCAAACAAGGCATAACCTAAACCAGTGTTACCTTGCTTGAAATTTTTTAGACGGAGGTGCACCATTCATTGGAATGAAGTTATGGAAGAACGTGTTAGGGAAAACTGGAGTATATTGAGCACTTCTTATAAATTTAGTATTCATATATAATAAAGTTTGCTATGCACATACAATATTTGTTATTTAGGCACTCTGTAGCCGAGTGTTCAGGAGCGGGAGTGCAATAGTACGTGCTCTTTGAGTAGACGGGGGTTCAAACCCCTAATTGCTAAATACGTTCGATCTGCCAAACCCGCACTTGATCAGTAATAATAGTAATAGAGGCATGTGATGCAAGCAAGCAAGCATATGAGCTTATGTGTCATCAACCATTCCTCCTTAAATTTATTTAAGCTATCAACTTCCACAACGACAGATGGAAGTTTGTTCAGCAATTAACCACCCGCTGGCTAAAGACAAATTTCTGTACATCTGCTCTACAACTGTCTTTCCTTAATTTGAATTTATGCCCCCTCAGGTTCGTAATCTGAGCAAGCAGAAGAATTGCATTAGAATTCAGCATGCTCAACTCATTCAAGGCCTTATACACCTCAATCAGATCACCTTGCAGGTGCCTAGTGTCCAGCTGCTGCAATTTGCAGAACTTAAGCCTTTCTTGGTAAGAGGACCCCTTCATTCCCCTCACCAATCTTGTTGTCCCTCCCTGTATATGCTCAAGCAACTCTGTATCTTTCCTAAAATGGGGCCTCTAAACCTGTACGCAGTACTCAAGGCAGGGCCTGACCAATGCCTTATACAAAGTGTTAATTACCTCCTTTCCCCTGGGAGACTCCACTAATAACATTTGTCCACGAAGAGCAGCGTCCATTGATTACCACTCTGTCTTCTCCCACTCAACCACCCTTTTATCCATTGTAGCAACTTGCCCTTAATATGGCACCTCCGTAGCCAGGTGAGCAGGAGCAGCAATGCATAGCACACACTTCTTGATTAGACCGGGGTTCGAGCCCGTGACCACCAAATACGGAGGATGCGGAAAGGTCAGAGAATGACCACCGCATATCCCCGGAGCAATATGGCCTTAGTCGCTAATGCTCCTAAAAACCAAATAACAAATAACAATAACAAAGTCCTTAATACCATACTGTTCCAATTTGTACAGTAATCTTTTGTGCACAACAGTGTCAAATGCTTTCCTGAAATCCAAGTATGTGATATCAAAATTATTTTTTGTATCTAGTTCCTTTGTAACCACAAAGGAACTAGATTATGGAAGATTATGGTCCATTCCCTCCTCATCATGACTTGTTGAGGAGGCCTCCATCCTACAGTAGATTGACAATGGCTGCAGATTTATTTATTTTATTATTATTATTATTATTATTAGTCATATGGTGCAAGGAAGCCTGAGGCTTATGCTGCACCAACCAAAAAAAAAAAATTTTTGAATTACCCTAAGAGAGAGAAGTAGAAGGGAATCACCAAGAAAAAGAATGATGATGATATCCAACTCAGGACCCTGGGTGTGCCTAGACCATACTCCCCAGATGCATACAAAAACATAACTTATAGGTAACTGGCTGATATGTGTGAAACAAAATCTCTTCAGGATGCCACCCTATTTCAGTATATCAATATAATATATATTTATATTATTTATTTATATATGTATATGATTAGATCTCTACAAATTATGGTGCCAAGGTTGCTGATACTGACTCATCTGCAGAGAATTTTTTTAATATTGTGTGTGTGTGTGTGCGCGGATGTGCTTGCATGCACTTGTGTATATATATATATATATACACATAAATTTCTTTCTTATTGTGAAATGGTGGGTGTTTATTTTACGATTAAGTTGTCCATCTGTCACAACAGCATAGTGTTTGGATTTCCTCTTTTCACTTGTTTTAGAGGTTCTGATTTAAATTACACTAGTAACATAAGGAATTCTGCTATTTGTTGAAGTGAATATAGTTGTTCAATTTCATTAAAACCACAAATTTAACTCCAGATTTTTTTGTAATTTTCTATCATTTACAATTACAAAATCAAAGTGATCAGTATGGAACGATACGTATAGAAACAAGAAATTTACATTAAAATTGTTAATTAAACTTAATTTACTGTGCAAAAAGAAGAGTCCTCTTGGAGGCCATCTTTTCTGATGGGCCAAGAGATTCCAGTCACGTTTGAAGTAGTTTTAGTTTTTGTGACAAGCAGGAAATGAGGAAAGATGCAATATATGGGTTACAATTTAGAGATTATGCTGATTTCATGGTATATGTATAAGGTGTAAGGTATATTGATGTCATGCGGCACCAGGGGTTTCCCCCATCTCCACGTTGCTTTCATTGTGGGTGTACCAGTTTGCTGGGAATGCCAGAGATTTAAAAGTGTGTGGGTTTTGTACATGTATAATGTCGTGTACCGTTGTTCATCTGGTCATTTAGCCACTGGGCCCCTGCTGGAGCCCAACATTGCCCCACCTTCGCCCCGTGGAGGCAGACCAGGAACCCAGTAGACTTAGTTACTCTGGCAGGTCCTGCCGCTTAGTTTCCTGAGATTTCAGCGGCTAGGACCTAAAAAAAAAAAAAAAAAATCATAATATGTATGTGTATATATACATGTATATACTCATTTCACTTGTCTGCATACACCATACGTTGTATGCCTATACACACCGCTGAGGGTTTGATATTACGTAGATGGATAGGCCGAGACTGGGCGAAGATTATTTTGAGTGTTATTAAATTTAGTGTGGGGCGTTCGCGTTGTATATAGATAGAGTAGGAGGGGAGACAGAAGACTGGTGGGTAAAGATAGAAATATGGGAGCATAGAGGAGATACCCCCAGTTGGTCAGTGAGGCATGCCCATGCCTTACCAGAGAGGAAAGGGGAGACAAGGAGTCTACGCCCTGCCGTAGTAGGGTTGGAAAGGAATCAAGTCAGGTGCTCGATTCTGGTCCCCAACTAGTCTTGATGGCAGCAAAGCTGCATGGTTCAGGTCCATGTGGCCCTTTTACAGATTCAGAGTTCAGTCAGTCGCAGAGTTGTAGACCATGTCCTTTTATTCTCGTTGGAGGTATGGAATTTGGAATTTGTTGTGAGAATAGTAGCTCGTCCCATTTAGTTTCCAGTTGTGTTGTTATTTGCTTGTTGGGCTAGTGTGGCTCGGCATCTGTTAAACAGTTTCTGTGCAAATTCGGTGAATGCCATATATGGTCCTTTATCGTCCAGAATGAATTGCTCCTGGTCCTTGGGTGAATGTTGTAGTCTTGTCACCAGCTGGCAGCGGATGTCGTCGTATTGGTGGCATATGTATAAGGTGTGTAAATTGTAAGGTATATTGATGTCATGCGGCACCAGGGGTTTCCCCCATCTCCGTGTTGCTTTCATTGTGGGTGTACCAGTTTGCTGGGAATGCCAGAATGGGTATTGTACATGTGTAATGTCGTGTACCATTGTTCATCTAGCTGCTGGGCCCCTGTTGGAGCCCAATGTTGCCCCACCTTCGCCCTGTGGAGGCAGACCAGGAACCCAGTAGACGTAGTTACTCTGGCAGGTCCTGCCGCTTAGTTTCCTGAGATTTCGGCGGCTAGGACCTTAAAAAAAAAAAAAAAAAAAAAAAAATCATAATATGTATGTATATGCACATGTATATACTCATTTCACTTGTCTGCATACACCATATGTTGTATGCCTATATACACTGCCGGGGGGTTTGATATTACATAGATGGATAGGCCGAGACTGGGCGAAGATTATTTTGAGTGTTGCTAAATTTAGTGTGTGGGGCGTTCGCATTGTATATAGATAGAGTAGGAGGGGAGACAGAAGACTGGGGGGTAAAGATAGAAATATGGGAGCGATAGAGAAGATGCCCCCAGTTGGTCTGTGAGGCATGCCCATGCCTCACCAGAGAGGAAAGGGGGGGTTCGGCGAGGGGACACAAGGAGTCTCCCCCCGCCATGGTAGGTTTGGAAAGGAATCGAGTCAGGTGCTCGATTCTGGTCCCCAACAAGTCTTGATGGCAGTGAAGCTGCATGGTTCAGGTCCATGTGGGCTTTTGCAGATTCAAGGTTCAGTCAGTCGCAGAGTTGTAGGCCATATCCTTTTATTCTCATTGGAATTTGTTGTAGGAATAGTAGCTTGTCCCATTTAGTTTTCAGTTGTGTTGTTATTTGCTTGTTGGGCTAGTGTGGCTCGGCGTTCTGTGCAAATTCGGTGAATGCCATGTATGGTCCTTTATCGTCCAGAATGAATTGCTCCTGATCCTTGGGTGAATGTTGTAGTCTTGTCACATGACGCAGCGGATGTCGTCGTATTGGTGGCGGTCATACAGTAGATGCGTCCAAGTTTCTGGAATGCCACAAGTGCAATTTGGATTTTCAGTTATTCCCAGTGTTGTTAGTTTGGCGTTTAAGGCACCATGTTCTGTGAGTAGGTACGTCACAAACAGACCAGGTGTGTACCAGGTTGGTAATTTAGGTTGGAATCTATGTATATTTGGAAAGAATTTATTTGTTATCCGACCTTTAATGGAGACATCCCATCGTGCCTGCCACGCCTGCAGCAAGTGGGTCTGGAGTCTTCTTTTTTCCGCAATGCGGTTATTTCCTGGATCTCCGTTGAAGTCAAGGTGTGTACAAGCATTGCCTTTAGCGAGCTCATGGAGGATGCCTCTTCTCACCACCTCTAGGTCTAAGGGGAGGGTTCCTGCGATGACTTGCAGAGCTGTGTGCTCACTGTGCTGCAGGCACGAGTAGCAGTGAGTAGCATGATTCTATGTATGGAATCAAGTATTCTTAGGTTTGCAGCTGTGCTGGCCTTTTTGTACCAGGCACCAGCTGCGTATGTTGCGATTGGTAAGAAGGCTGCTTTATAATAAAACATCATCATTCTCTGTTTCAATCCCCAGTCTCTTCGGGCAATTCTGTTTATTAAGGCAGTGCAGTTTCTTATTTTTCTTCTTATGTAGTTTAGGTGCGGTTTGAAGGATAAGCGGGTATCCAAGATGAAGCCGAAATATTTGAGCTCTGTGCTGAGCCTTATTGTTCTAGTGCCAATTTTAATTTGGGGTGGTCTGTGGATGTTCAGTGTTCCCTTTAAGAGTATGGAGTTGGTCTTCGTCGGTGAGATTTGTAGTAAATGGTGTGTGGCCCAGTCTTGGAGAATTTGCACAGCGCAGTTTGCCAGTATTTCCAGTTGTGCCCTGGAATTAGCTTCTATTGTTAAGATGAGGTCGTCCGCGAAGGCTTGTGAGCGGACCCCTTCCAGATCCTTGTTTAGAAACTGGTCCATCAGGAGGTTCCACATTGTTGGTCCAAGCACTGACCCCTGTGGGCACCCTCTATATATTTTTCTTTCTATTTCTTTGTAGGGAGCTTTTATCTTGATTGCTCTGTTGGTGAGATAGATTTTAAGCACATTGAAGAGGTTGCCAGGAACCCCTGCCTCCCGGAGCCGACCCAGGACGCTCGGCCACCATAGGGTGTCGAATGCCCCGGCAAAATCAATTGAGATAGCCAGCACGTATTCTTTCTCAGATTCTTGTGCTTGGGCAATTAGGCTTTGGAGTGCATCTACTGTGGATCGACCTGGTTTGAATCCGTACTGGTTTGGTGAAGATAGGTTTGCCTGTTGGTAGTGGTGATTTATTCTGGATAACAGTAGCCTTTCAAAAAGTTTACTTAGTACTGTGAGTAGTGTGATCGGTCTGTAGGAAGATGGCTGCTCTGGTGGTTTGTTTGGATTCTTAATTATTAGTTTAACATTGGCCATTTTCCAATCTTGCGGGTATGCTCCCACTGTGAGGCATAGGTTAAAGAGCTGGAGCAAGAGTTCCGGTTCTATTTCTATGACTTTTTTGATTATTTCCGGCTCCAGGAGGCCTGGACCTGGGCATTTTTTCGCTGCTATACGTGAAGCTGCCAGGATGAGCTCATCTGTAGTGAATCGCGGTTCTGCATTATCTGTTCTGTACTTATCATTTTCCCTACAGGTCTGGATCTTCTCCTCCGTTTGTGGGTCTTTGTGGGGATGAAAGGTGACATCTAATATATTGTTTATTGATGCCTCCCAGGAACAGGTTTCTTCTCCTTAGGGCGTGACAGTGGTTGTAAGCACTTCACCTCTGGGGAGCTTTTTTGTGACAACCTTGTACACAACACCCCAGGGGTCAGTGTTCCCTGAGTTTGCTACTAGTCTCTCCCAGGTTTCCTTTTTATTTTTTCTTATGAGGGCGGTATAAGCATTTCGTGCTTCTCTATACAGATTTCTGAGCGCGTCCACCTCCTGCTCAGGCCAAGTTCTTCTTGCCTTTTGGAAGTTTGTCCTTTTGGTCTGGACGTCTTTGCGAAGCTGTTGAAGTTCTTGGTTCCACCAAGGTACAGCACCAGATTTGGGCCGTCTCCACTTGATTGAGATGTTTGCAGCCACTGTTATAATTTCGGTGATGGTCTTCTGGAGTTCATCAGGGTTCTCAGCTGTGTTGATTTCTTGCATCTTTCTGTTTTTGTTGTCTGTGAGGGTTTTCTGGAACAGATCCTAGTTTGCAATGCATAGCGTTGGGGCATTCTTTTTTCTGGCGGTTGTCGGTTTAGGTTCCTGTTGAGTTGGAATGTCAGGGCCCTATGGTCTAAAGTGGTCCAAGCATCCTGGACCATCCAGTCTGTGATGTTTCCTGCTATGTTTCGAGTGGCAAGAGAGACATCTATTGTAGCCCCCCAACGGAGGTTGCTAAAAGTTGGCAGCTGGTTTGGTTTATTGAGGACTACGATAGATGAACTCGTAATAAATTCCTCCAGTCTCTGGCCATTCCTAGTACCTTGCCTGTCGGGGGTATGGCTGTGCCAGGCTGGTGATCTACAATTTGCATCCATTCCGATGATAATTCTTTCCCCTCTTAGTAAGTTGGTAGCATGTTGGAGGTATCTGGTGGCTGTGGTTATGTCTTCACCAGGTCTGCAATATAGCGAGATTATGTATAGGGCATCTAGCGCGGTGATAATTTGTGGCATATGTATAAATGATACTCATCAGTTAGAAAAAAAAGCAATCATACTGAATTGGATAGGAGAGTTACAACTTGTACTTGGATGAATGCAGTTAGCCATAAATTTTCTTTTCTTATTATTGAATATTTTGTAAAGCACCTATGAAGTGATACTGTATACATGCAGAAGACTACTTTATCTAGGTAGATTCACAGAACGTTCTATTAGTGTAGCTCATACAAACACTCTATAAATGTGAAATTTAGAACTGCATTCCATGACTATATATCAGTGGTTTTCAACCTTTTTTTAATAACGGCACCCCTACTCAATTTTCTGCCTGTTATATCCGATTCTCTCCCGCTCTGTGTGTGTGTGTGTGTGTGTGTGTGTGTGTGTGTGTAAATATGCAGGTAAAAAAAAAAAGTAAAGTGCAGCCATTATCAACCCACTGCAGGATGGAAGCCTTCTCAACAATTCATGCTGAGGGAAATGGACCATAATCTGCTATGCTGGTCCAGTGCAGGTTGGCGGATTGACCGTATTCAGCAGTCAGGGGCTTGAACCCCGGCACCAGTGCGTAGCACACGCTTCTTGATTAGACTGGGGTTCGAGCCTGTGACACCAAATATGGAGGATGTGGAAAGGTCAGGGAATGACCGCCGCATATCCCCGGAGCAATATGGCCTTAGTTGCTAATGCTCCTAAAAACCAAATAACAAACAAACAAACAATATATATATATATATATATATATATATATATATAATATATATATAATATATATATAATATATATATATACACAGTATTTGTAAAATAATAAGAGAAGTTTACCTCAATATAATACGTAGAACACTTCCATTTGATAGTGTCATATGGAAGTGTTCTACATATTATATCGAGGTAAACTTTTCTTATTATTTTACAAATATTGCTATCAGCATAGAACATATTGAGCATTACAGCTCAATTCGGTTATTTCTTTTTTCACTTGTTTTAGAGGTTCTGATTTAAATTACACTAGTAACATAAGGAATTCTGCTATTTGTTGAAGTGAATATAGTTGTTCAATTTCATTAAAACCACAAATTTAACTCCAGATTTTTTTGTAATTTTCTATCATTTACCATTACAAAATACTACTATCAAATATATACAGTATATAATAATTTTATTCTTTATACAGAGGTACTAAGTAAACATCAATTATAGATCACCACAAAATTAAAAAGATACTGTACACCTTTTTATAATGAAATAAACACATACATTTTAAAAAAATATAAGTTCAAGTAACTTAAACGCAAATTATGTGGCACCCCTGGAATGTTGCGGCACACTGGTTAAAAACCACTGCTATATGTGCTGTCCTCACTTAACAAATTGTAAAGGGGAAAAATTTTTTTATTATTATTTTTTTTCCAATCACTTAAAAATATTTTTTTTATTTTAAGTGATTGGGAACTGTCCACAGTCTACGTGAAATTTTACTTCGATTGGCAGAGGGGCATGCAGTCCTCAGATTTCCTCCCCCTGACCTAAGAAATCCTTGAATATGTATTGGTTAAGTTTAACTACAGTACCAGACCCTTTATCCAGAAAGCTTGGAACCAGAGGCTTTCTGGATTTTGGACCCTTAGCAAGAGAAATTAGAATACATGCAAAATAAAGAATTAGTAATCTGTGTTAAGATTTACTTTATCTAAAAAGTGTTAGTAAATACAACTTTTCATACCATTATAAGCAAATCAAACAACTAAACAGCAGAATATAAAAAATAGTTTGTTTGCAAAATATAAATAAATACAGTACATATAAAATCCTTAAAATTAAGTGTAGATAAATGTTAAAAAATTTTATAATTAAAGATACTAGAATCTATAAGAAAAGTATTTCTATAATCAAAGTGCACTTGAACTCCAGTATGGGGCAGAGTTTGAAATTTGAAATGTAAAAATTTCAAATTTCAAACATTAATATATTGTTGCCTAATTACTGTCTTACTTTGTTTTTCAGAATTCTCGAGGTCAAATATTATCAAGCATCCTGATGAACTCTTGTGATTTATTAAGACAGGACTTAGATGGAGTTATGGTTTTAGTTCCTCATTTTTTGCAAGCACTGGAATTGGTATTACCAGAAAAAGAGCTCAAAATAAGGTAATTATTTTTAATTACTTTCTCATATTTGTGCAAGATTTAAAAAATGTTAGTTTTCTCTCTGCACCAACGAGGGTAGCCTGTGCGGACGTAGCTTATTGCCGCTCCTGGAACAGAAGTTTTTTTCTGATTTATTTTCTGTTTTATTAGCTTAAATTGGTATATTAACTTATTTTATAGAGTAGCTTTATATTCCTAGTTACAATACTTAGTTTAAAGTTTAACTTAGATAGAGATTTTGTAGTATTACTTAGTATCGGTAAGGGTATCAAATCCACGTGTTACAATTTGCAACTCCGTTGAGCGAGAGGTTTTTTTTTTTGACCATATTTAGCTGATTTATTAACCGATTGTTATATCAAATTATTTTCTGTAAGTAGCTAGTCAGGTTCCTTAGTTTATTCTGAATTGAGACAGCGAGATTTGGAAGTTAATCGATACTTAAGTGTCCGTAGATTTACCGTTCATAAATTGCCGCCATTGTTACGCGATAAAAAATATCTCGAACTAGATAGCATAAGCTTAGTAAAGTATAGTACATAATATAATATTGTCAATTAATCAGTAAATCTATTAATCTTGTTGAACTTCATTGTCAATTAAATTGTACTTTTAACTATATACATATAATGACTTAGATTATGTAACATAAATAATTAGCAAAAATAAATAATTAATACTTAACTTGATACGGAAGTTATATAAAGGGATTCCATAGATAACACTCGATACTGAAACATAAATATAGCGTTATAACTGTGTTGGGATACAAGTTTAGGGTTTTAGTTTTGTACTGAAATTGAAATTTTATTGAAATTAAATCGAAATCATGACTCAGACCAGAGGAGCAAAGCAAAAGGCTGAAGCTAATGGGAGTGTGGTGGCTCAGGGGAGAACTGAGGGGGGCAGTTGCCCTCTGAATCACAGCCTTTTAAAATGCACTATTTGCTTGATGTTTGTGGAGCAGTCAGGTAAGGGACATGATATTGCCATGGGGGATGTCTTTGTATGTGCGCGATGCAAGGATGTAAGGAAATCAGGCGACAACTCAGTGTTGTTATGGTCCTATATGAGACTTTGAAGGACAGGGTGGATGCCCTTGAAGGATTAAAAGTGAGGGCCCATCAAGCTCTCAGCTGCCCACACCAACGCCAGAATTTGCACTTGGGCATCACGCAACACAGCGGCAGCCCCCAAGGCAGAATGCGCTGGTCCCAAAGGAACTAGTAGTTGTTGGTGACTCTATTGTCAGGGAAACGGGAAACATGCTTTGTAAAAAGGATAGGTGGAACAGGACCAGGGTATGTCTGCCAGGGGTAAAGGTTGATGACGTTGTAGAGCGGATATCATCTTTTAGGGGCACAAAAGGCGATATAGTTGTACACGTTGGCACTAATGATATTAAGAGCAGGAGAATGGCGGAATTACTTAACAAGTACAGGTCACTGTTGAAAAAAAGCCGTGAATTAGGGTTGAATTTGAAATTGTCTGCAATTCTGCCCAAACACGATAGGAGGGAGTATATGATGAGAGCCCTGTCGATCAATTTGGCCCTGGAAAGATTGTGCAAGGCTCAAGGGTTAAAATTTTTTTCAGCCTGGTCTGTACATGTTAACAGGAGAGACTGCTTCTACAGGGATGGGATACACTTAAATAGAAAGGGTGCAAGAATGTTTGCTGATGCTGTCGAGGCAGTGTTAGGTGGGTCGGAAAACTGCTAGATTGGGGGGGTGACACAAGGATTAATAGATTAACAGTAGCCACTTGCAGAAGTGAAAGTGATTCTTGCACTACTTCTATTAGAATGAGCCTGGAAAACAAGATTCAGAGTATTTCAGAGACTGCTGGGAGTCAGCGGTACAAGTAAACACATGGATTGTGTTAGGGTAGCTAAGAAAAAGAACAGGTGCATGTATACTTGCGTGTACACCAATGCTAGGAGTTTAGTAAATAAATTTGATGAATTTGAGGTATTGCTCAAAGCATCAAAGGCAGATATTGTTGGGATATCAGAGACGTGGTGTCACACAGATATAAGTAATGCAGAACTGGAATTTGGGGAGTACAACATCTATAGAAAGGATAGACAGGATCGGAAGGGAGGAAGGGTTATGCTATTAGTTAAGAAACACATAAAATCCAAGGAAGTGAAGCCAGTCGACATCGCTGCACAGTGCAGTGTCGAGTCCATTTGGTGTGACATAAGCATTGGGAGATCAAAATTGAGAGTAGGAGTGTACTTTAGGCCTAATGTCTCTGATGAATATAATAAAAAACTTTACAGGGAAATAGAGTGGGCCAGTAAATCAGAAAGTCTTATAATGGGGGATTTTAATTTCCCAGATATTGACTGGAATTTGTGGATTGGTCACTCACACACTAGCAAGGCTTTTGTGGATTTATTGGATGATTGTTTTCTAAATCAGCATGTTCGGGAGGCAACTAGAGGGATTAATACTCTTGATTTGATTATCAGTAGTGATTCTTCATGCATTAAGAATCTGCAGATAAATGAACCACTAGGTGGCAGTGATCACAGTGTGCTGAAGTGGGATTTACTCAAAGAGGTAACTACCATTAGGGGTAAAGGGAAGGGTTATTGCTTTCGTAAAGGCGACTACGATGGACTGAGACAGTATTTAAATTCTATACAGTGGGACCAACTGATGATGTTGCCAACAGCAAATTCAAAATGGGAAGCATTCAAAGAAATCTTGGAAGCTACTAGGCTTTACATACCAACTAAGAAATATTGTTCAAGGTTCAGGCCTAAATGGATATCAGATGAACTAATGAGACATATGGCAGAGAAGAAAAATGCATGGGATACATATAAATTAACATGTGACACAGAAGCCTATGATAGATATAAGTTGATATGTAACCAAGTTACAAAGGAGGTTAGGCAGGCGAAGGCAGATTACGAAAAATCTTTGGCAAGGGATGCAAAGAAAAAGAGCAAGGAGTTCTTTATTTATGTAAACTCTAGAAAGAAGGGGATGAATCAGATTGGTCCACTAGATATTGATGGTTCAACTATTCATGCTCCTGCTCAGGTAGCTAACAAACTAAATCAATATTTTGCATCTACATTCACACATGAGGAGTTATTCAGGAAGGAGAATGCCATAGATGAATAAACACTGGCAGTGAGCTATGTGACATTGAAATAAGTGAGAGTAAAGTGGAGGAGAAATTGTTGAAGATAAATACAAGAAAGGTACCTGGGGTGGATGGGATCTATCCAGTTATATTGAAGGAGGCAGCAAAGGAAGTAAGCAATCCATTAGCCCTAATTATGAGAGCTTCCTTGGACTCAGGGTACCCACAGACACTGGAGATGTGCAAATGTACCCCCAATTCACAAAGGAGGATTGAAGGCTGACACAAGTAATTATAGACCTGTGAGTTTCACTTCTGTTCCAGGAAAATTAATGGAAGCACTGGTTAAAGAGGCACTGCAGGATCATCTTGACAAGAATTTAGTTATATCTCAGACACAGTATGGTTTTGTTAAGGGAAGGCCTCGCCTGACCTATTTGATTGGATACTATCATGTAGTCACAAAAGAATTGGATGCAGGGAATAACTTTGATATTATATATTTGGATCTTAGAAAGGCTTTTGATACTGTTGCACATGGAAGACTGCTGCTCAAATTGAAGCAGTGTGGCATTGGTGGCAAATTGTTGCTATGGATAAAGGGATGGTTGAGTGGCAGAAGACGGAGAGTGGTAATTAATGGACACTGCTCATCGTGGACTAATGTTATTAGTGGAGTCCCTCAGGGTTCAGTGTTGGGTCCATTGTTGTTTTCTGTATTTATAAATAATATTGATGATGGTATATCAAGCTTAATGCCCAAGTTTGCAGATGATACAAAGGTTGGCAGGGTTGTTAAGGACGCTACTGACACTATGCTGCTGCAACAGGATCTGGAAAGGTTTAGCAGATGGGCTGAGAGGTGGCAAATGAAGTTTAACCTTGACAAATGTAAAGTACCACATATGGGAAACAGCAACCCCAGAGCAACGTATCAACTCTGTGGTACTACACTGACAGTGGTAGAGAATGAAAAGGACCTGGGGGTAATTGTGCAGGTAGATATGAAGTTCTCTGAGCCGTGCAGACGGGCTGCAAGAATAGTTCATGGTGTCTTATCAATGATATGTAGGAATTTTTGTAGCAAGGATAGGGAGGTGATTATTCCCTTGCATAAGGCAATGGTTAGGCCACACCTTGAGTACTGTATACAAATCTGGAGTCCTCATTTCAAGAAGGATGTAGAGCTGTTGGAACGAGTACAGAGAAGGGCTACAAGGTTAATGAACGGAATGAAGGGTTGCTCTTATGAAGAAAGGCTTAAGTTTTGTAAATTACAGTGTCTGGAGACTAGGCACTGGCGAGGTGATCTGATAGAGGTGTACAAAGCCTTGAATGGTTTGAGCATGCTCAATGCTGATGGGATACTGCCTCTTGCTCAGAATAATCACCTGAGAGGGCATAAATTCAAATTGAGGAAGAACAGATGTAGGATAGATGTGCTTAAATTTGCCTTTAGCCAGCGGGTAGTTGGTTGGTGGAACAGACTTCCATCCCTTGTTGTGGAAGTTGATAGCCTAAATAAATTTAAAGCTCAGCTGGACAGGTATTTCAAACGAACGGAGGTGTGCTAATGCTAATGCTAATTTAAGGAAAATTGTAAAGTAAAGAAATTTATTAATATCTATTAATTTAGGTACCTTAATATTTACTCTACACTGGGTTTCTTATTATGGAAGACCTTGAAAAGCACCTATGAAGTGACATTATATATCTGCTGTGACAGCTTTGGCTCAGCAGGTTCGTAGAACATTCTATTAGTTTCTGCCACATATAAACACTTTATCAGTGTAAAATTTGGAACCACATGCCAAATCTGAACAAAAATAGCAAACTTAGTCTCAGTTCTCCATAAATTTGAAAAAAAAAAAAAAAAAAAAATGTCTGTCAGGATTTCATCTCATCGAAAAGAAAGGAAGGATACATGTCACTAACCCTTAAATACCACCCATGGCAGGATCTATGATTTGGGTTATCATACATGGTACTATGCTATGATAACCTAAATCACAAAGCTGTTATGTGGGAGAATATCTGAACATGGAAAGAGAGAATATAGTTCCACAATAGAAGTATGTACCACAAAACATCATCCTTGTGATGTCAACTAAAATGTGGAAATCTGAATGTGATAACACAAAGACAGTAACCAAATAGTATCCTCTTCAAGGAAACTGAAAAGATATATTGAATGTAGCAGTAAAATGAACTGGACAGAAAAATAAAATTAGATAAAAACAAAAAAATTGTATCAAATCGGCAAATAAGGAACCTGGGACTAAAAATAATCTCCAGATCCAATGCTACCAGCACTTATCTGCATGATACAAAGTGGGATCCAAAAACTGTGCAGAACTGTACTGTGAAGTTAGAAATCTTAATAAATGAACTAATTTGAGGGAGAGAAAAAAAAATTGCTGTTAACTAGCCTATTTGTAAATGTTCAGAATTAAAAATATTCCCTAAACAGTTACGGCTGGTACAATCTATGTAATGTAGAACAGATATCTTAAAATTGTTAGAAACTTCACTATTAAATATTGTATATTTCTGCCAACAAATAGTGCCATTAATAAAATATGAAGGCTATGGATTTATATTACCATGCACATTATTTCCCCACATTGCATCTCCAATTCACAAAGGAGGATCAAAGGATGACACGAGTTATTACAGTCCTGTTAGTTTAACTTCTGTTCTGGGGAAAATAATGGGGTCACTGGTTAAAGAAGCACTGCAGGATCTTCTAGACAAGACTGTAGTTATAGTTCAGACACATCATGGGTTTCTTAAGGGGAAGATTGGTTTGACCAATTTTATTGGATACTATGATGTGTGCACAAAGGAAATAGATGCAAAAAATAATTTTGATATCATATAGTTGGGTTTTAGGAAAGCTTTTGATACTGTTGCACATGGAAGACTACTGTACAAATTAAAGCAGTACAACATTCATGCGCCTCCGTAGCCAGGTGGGAAGGAGCAGCAGTGCGTACCACACGCTTCTTGATTAGACCGGGGTTCGAGCCCGTCACCACCAAATATGGAGGATGCGGAAAGGTCAAGGAATGACCACCGCATATTCCGGAGCAATATGGCCTTAGTTGCTAATGCTCCTAAAAAAAAAAAAAAAAAAACCAAACCAAACAACATTCATTAAGGAGAAGTTGTTGATAAAGGGATGGATAAATCACAGGATCTAGAAAAGTTGAGCAAATGGGCTGAGAGGTGGCAACTGAAGTTTAGCATTGACAAATGCAAAGTACTGCATATGGGCAGCAGTAACCCCAGAGTAATGTACCAACTGTGCTGTACTACACTCAGTGAAGTGGAGAATGAAAAGGACCTGGGGGTAAATTGTGTAGTCAGATATGAAGTTTTCTGAGCAGTGAAAACAGGCTGCAAAAGTAGCTCATGGGTCTTGTCAATGATATACAGGAATTTTGCTAGCAGGGATGAGGAGGTGATTTTCCCCTTGTATACTGCAATGGTCAGACCAAACCTTGAGGTCTTGAGACCTCATTTTAGGAAGGATATAGAACTGCTGGAACGAGTACAAAGGAGGAAAATGAGATTGGTAGGTGGAACAAGGTTTCTGTTACCAAGAAAGGCTTAAGTTCTGCTAATTGCAGTATCTGGAGACTGAGCACCTGCAAAGTGATCTGATTGAGGTGTATAAGGCCTTGAATGGTTTGAGCAAACATCAGTGCTGATTGGATTCTTCCTCTTGCTCAGATTACAACCTGAGGCGGGCATAAATTCAAATTGAGGAAAGACAGTTGTAGAATAGATGTGCGTAATTTGCCTTTAGCCAGCGGGTGGTTGATTGTTGGAACAAGCTTTCATCTCTTGTGAAAGTTAACTGCTTAAATAAATTCAAGGCAGAACTAGACAAACTTTTGGAGTGAATGGACAGGTGAAGTGGGAATATTTTTTTTTTTTTTTTTTTGGCTGATGCTGTATAAGCTATCTTTCTTGCATCATATGCCTTTACTAATGCTAATACTAATTTGTTCCAATAACCCTTTTATAAAGGAAGTCTTTTTGCTTTATTCAACAGTATTAATAAAGCAGTTTTAGTTTTTAGAAACTAAGTTCGGTAAGTGTGATCCTTTGTTTTGTTACTCAGTTTTTTAATTTCTGCTGACAATTTTCCATGATATAGTGCAACCAGTTTTCATCAGTTACTCTGATTTCTTGTGGAATCTTCTGTTATAATTTAACTATTTGAAAAGCACCACAAAATACTCTTTTCTTCAAATATTCCCACTATTTATTTGGTCTCAAAAAAAAATCCTGGAGAAAATACATTAAAAACAGTTGCACAGTATTTAAGGTTACAGCGAGGTGTGGTACAGGCGTTGCAAAATCCAGAACCACAAAGCCTTATTATTTTGAGGAGGATGATGAAATTTTAATTGTGAAAGCAAGACAGTACATTCATTTATACAAATTGAACTTTGCCTAGGAATAGATCAAAACAGTGTTTATTTCTGACAAGGTGGCACAACAGCCCACACTTTCCATGCTTCTATAGAAGTTTGGATAACATTTTTCCCAATCACATTGTTTCAAGATTTAGTGACATTGCATGTCTCCCAATGTCCCCAGCCTCGTTCAAATGATGTTTTCTTGTGGAGAGACATCTGAGAGAGAGATTTTTTAACACTGCCCATCAAATATTGCTGAATTAAAAGAGAAATTCGACAGGAAATCCAATAATCCAAGCGATTGATGAAAATTGTTGCGTTGTGAAAATTTTCGGCATAAATTAGAAAGCTGTATAGCAAAACAAGAGTATAGTTACCTTAAGAACTAAAATTGAATTATTTATACTATTAAATACTAGTGTTTTCACAATGTTATATCAATTTTTTCAATTGATATTGCAAAATAAAACCACTAGTTTGCAGGGCCACCCCCTATATAAGGAATTAGACACATTTTAATGAAGGGATAGTAAAATTCCTAGGATTAATGAAATTACCTTAAAATTGAGATGAGAAATTTTATTCAAACCATTTTTTTTTATTGGTATGGATTGCCAATGAGTGAATTTCATAATTCATTTGTGGGTGGTTGAGGCTGACAGCTCGGAGAAATTGAAATGTCAGCTGGATCTGTACCAACGTGAGGAGGAAGTCAAATAGGTAATTTATTTTACAGTGGGGCCTCGACTTACGATGACATCGACATCCAATATTCTCAGGAACCAATATACCTCCATACGATCTTTTATTTTAAGAACCAATGATATTTGCAGTGATATAGCTGGAACGATACATGGGTGGAAATTTTCAGATGCACCATGTGCAGAACATCACTCGTACGAGTGTTCTCAACCAATTAGCATATTTGTTATGGTTCAATAAACATTCCCATGTGTTACAGTACTTTCGAAAGTTTCTTTGTTCTGTTTGATGCGCTTGTTCAGCATGTAAGCAGTGTGTTTTTGTTAATCATACGTAATTACAATAATTTAATTGTGCTTATGGTTGAATTTATTAATTAAATAAATTAAAATTAAATAATGATGTCTCCTAATGCACAAGTTAAGAATAAAATTTCTATTAAAGTGAAGCAAGAAATAATAAAAAAAAACATGGAGTAAAATTAGTGCATTAATATGTGAGTGTGATTTTCCTCCATCGACTATTTCTACAATACTTAAACAAAAGGATATTCTAAAGAGTGTTAAAGTTAGTGATGATTCCACATCGATACATAACGGAAGAGACTTTATTGTGGAAATGGAAAGGCTTTTGTTGATATGGATTAGGGAAAAACAGATGAAGGATGACGCAGTGCCTAGACAATTTATCTGCAAACGTGCTGAGCAGGTCTATGACGATCTGAAACTTAAAGTTCCATCAACCAGTGGGAGTGTTGTGTGCTTCGCTTTGAGGACTTTAAAGCTAGCAGAGGCTGGTTCGAGCACTTCAAAAAAAAGGACAAATATCAAAAGTATTGAGAGACATAGAGAGGCATCCAGTGCTGATAAAAAAGCAGCTGAGGCCTTTAAAATTGAATTACAAGAGTTTGTTGATCAGGAGGGTTATCTTCCCCCCACAGGTTTTTAACATTGACAAAACCATCCTCTTCTGGAAGCAAATGCCCAGGAGAACATACATCACTAAGGATGAGATCAGTTTACCTGGACCTCATCCTTAGTGATGAGGGAGAGTGAGCCTATGAAAGATAGGCTTACTCTCTTGTTGGGTGCCAATGCCACTGGAGATTTCAAGCTGAAGCCTTTGCTTGTGTATTTGTTGTTTAAATGCCCCCAGAGTATTTAAACAACAAAAGGTCAACAAAGGTATGCTGGAAGTGTTTTGGCACAGTAACAAGAAGGCCTGTGTTACAGGATATGTCTTCAATGAATGGGAGCTTGAAGTTTTCTGTCCTTCAGTGAAGAGTTATCTTGAGAAAAATAGCCCTGCTGTGAAGGCACTGCTCCTGCTGGATAATGTCCCAGGCCGTGATCCCAACCTTGTTCATCTCTTGAGGCATATTTTGACTTTGTTCTTCAAGGCAAATTTTTGCCACCCCACACCACTCCTCTTCTTTAACCAATGGACCAGCAAGTGATAGCAAACTTCAAGAAAATCTACACCAAGAAAATGTTTGCAAGTTGCTTTGCAGCAACCTCTAATAAAAATGCTCTCACTCTCAATGAGCCGACCAGGCTAGCCGAGTGGGTAAAGTACCTGCCTGGCAACCCAAAGGTCGTGGGTTCGAATCCCGACTCGGGCTTGGATCAAAGTACTGCAAAAACCTCGGGAGGTGCATTATGGCCACAGAAGCCGATGCACTAACAACTACCAAAAAAAAAAAAAAAAAAAACTCTCAACGATTTTTGGAGGTTTAAGTTCAACATCCTGGACTGTGTGAGGCTGATTGTAAATTCTTGGAATGATGTTTCCACCAGGTGCTTAAATTCAGCTTGGAAAAATATCAGGCATTTAATTATCAGGCCTTAACATCCCATAACATTGACGGATTGGAAGATGGTGCTGCTTTGACAAATGATATTGTCACGCTTGGTAAATTAGTGGGTCTGGAGGTTGACGAAGAGGATGTGGAGGACCTTATTGATGCTCATGGGCATGTCAGAGTTAGAGAAAATTGCAGAGAGTGATACTGGAGAGGTAGAAGAACACATGCAAAAAGTGTCAGCTGAAGAGTTGAAGACTGTCATTTCTTGTTGAAAGCATTTAAGAGAAGTGGTAAAAAAAAAAACACCCCAACATTGAAAACACTGAATTCACGATGTGCAAAATGGAAGGCGAAGTCATTTCTTACTTCAGGAAGCTTTCAAAAAGTTGTCAAAAACAGTCCACTTTGGACAGTTCCTTTGCCAGTAGCAGCAAAAGACACCTGACGCCTGACCCACCACCACTATGCTGCCTTTGATTTCATCAGCTCTGCAATTCAAGTCTAAGGTAAATGCTAATTTATTGTTTGTTTTTTTGTTTTAAGATGTTTTATGGCTATTTATTAAATATATTTTATAAAACACTAATTTTCAAAGTAAAAATAGGTATTTCTTATAACATATAAGAAATACCTATTTTTATGTGTTGTTCGGGTCACCTGTCAAGAGTTTGGAATGGATTACAGGAAATCAATGTATTATTGGTTTCAACTTACAATATTTTCAACATACAATGTGTTTTGGGGAACGAATTACTGTTAGATGTTGGGGTCCACTGTATTATTTATTTATTATTATTTTTATTTTATTTATTTATTTATTTATTTTTGATGCCTTGGGCTTCCTTGCACTATCTGTCTAATACTAATACAGGGTCATTATAAAGTCCTTGTGTAGTTTCAAATTTTCATAACTTCCATTCTGTACATGATAAAATCAATCTGTAAAAAGGATAAGTGAAAGCATTTATTACAGTTTTACATACATTTATTCTTGGGATTGTTAATTCTGAATTCACTGAATACTACTGAATACGCTGAATTCTGAATACTACTGAATACACTGAATTCTGAATACACCATGAACTGTCAAACTAATAGAGAAAACTTATCTGTGAAAAGATCTAAACCTCCTAAACACTTCCTAGTTCATTTCACAAATATACGTGGTCTCAGTTCTAATCTCAGTGATGTCCATTTCCACTTTCAGTCTGCCAAACCCCATGTACTTTTACTAACAGAATCTCAGTTATCAGTTGATTCAACCACTGCTCATCTCAGTTGCCCAAATTATTCGCTGTATGATTCCTTTCGCCTCAAAGGTGGTACTTGTGCATAAGTCTGTTCCGATATTCCCTGTCAGAAACTTGGTAATTTGGAATCACCTCTTTTCGATCGTCTCTGGCTTAAGGCCCCTCGACGTGGGCACTTGTACATGGTGAGGGGACCTCCAAGTGATGCTCTTGGTTTTCCAGATTAGCATCACTGGGATCTAACGCCCATACCTTGGTTCCAGGGTTACATCTGTGGAATCCGGCGTGTGCAGCCGTGCGCTGCGACCCGTGGATTTCGGAAACGGGGATCCTGGTGGTTGAGGGGCCCAGCCTTAATACACCACTTTGGCCCCTGCTTTGACGAGACCGGAGGTCCCGGCCCGGCCCGACTGGGATCAATCGGCGGGTGGTTTTTTACTGCTAGGGTCAACTGCGTTCCAATAAGTCTCCCTCCCTTTGGTCCTGGGACGGGATAAAGACTTATTGGTAACGTGGTTATGGTGCTCCTAAGCGAACTCAGCATCCCATTTGTGTACGCAGTACCTGCTAGTTCACGAGTGGGCGTCCCCTCGTAGGCTCTGTGGTGGGTGAGGTACTTAGGCATCAGACACTTTCTCTTTACTCTTATGAGTAATTTAAATCCAATTTCTTCTGGGCCCCAACAAGGCCCCTACCTAATCGATCAGATGAGAGTGAGAGCAATTCTGCAAAAAGAGCCAGAACTGAGGATAAAACACCATCTATAATACCGCTTTTCCTCATTCTCCATTCTACCGGAGAGCAGTCAGTTGGGAAGATGTCACCCTTCTTTATCCAGAAAGGATTAGAAGGGTTGGCAGGATCACCAAAATCCGTAAAACGGCTGCGTTCTGGTGATCTGTTAATCGAAGCTTCAAGTACAAAGAAAGCAGAAAGAATCCTGAATGCGACATCCATAGGGGGAATACCGATCAGTGTAACAGCCCCCAAAACTTTGAACTCTTCACGAGGTGTCATTTCAGAGTGGGATCTTCTTCATGTCTCTGAAGAAGAGATCTGCTCTGAACTAAAAGACCAAGGAGTGACGGCTGTCAAGAGAATGTCAAGAGATGGGAATCTTGCCCTACCCGAGTTCTCAGTATAACATTTAACACCCCACGGCCTCCATTTCCATCAAGGCAGGCTACTTAAACTGCTCAGTGAGGCTTTACATCCCAAACCCACTGAGGTTTTTTAAATGCCAAATATACGGCCACTCACAAACGGCTTGTTGTGGTAACCCTGCCTGTGCTCGATGTGGTTCGAAAGATCACGAGAGCAAGGAATGTTCAGCTTCCAAACCGATCTGTATAAATTGCCAAGGAGAGCATCCTGCCTACTCCAGAGCATGCCAGCAGTGGAAGGATGAAAAAGAGATCCAAAAACTAAAAACAGAGCTGAATATCTCCTACCCAGAGGCTAGAAAACGCATGCAACCAATAAATAGCGGGAAGCCTTCATATGCCCAGAAGGTTTTTGCGAAGTGCACTATCGGTACGCAAACTGAGATGACCGTACCACCAAGAGAGTCATTCACTCCGATTGCACGCTATTTATTGAGGTCACAAAAGCACACCAAAAAAACGCAGTCAGCTGCCACTCCTATATCCGTACCTCCTAGTGCTCCACCACTACCAAAACCAAGTGGTAAAGAGCCAACAGTAATAACAGAAACAATGGATGTCGAGCACAAGGAGGTACCGGATGAATCAGTCTTGGAACTCTTTGCGGAGGAAGAAATGAACACGGGACAGCGTCCATTCTTCCCAAAAAAAGATAAATCCAAGACTGACAAAATTAAGCCCTCAGCACCTCGGAAGCCGCCTGATGGACCCACCAAGCCAAAATAATGGCTAAATTCCTACAGTGGAATTGCCGTGGATTCCGGCGAAATACTGATGACATCAAGGCCCTCCTGCAAAAGCACGAGCCAGTTTGCTTTTGCTTGCAGGAGACTTATCTAAAGGCAAAAGATGATCCCACCATGCATAACATTACAATTTTTCGTAGGGATAGAATTGCAGATGGTCCTGCTCACGGAGAAGTGGCTATCCTTGTGAACAACCAGACCCCAGTTCAGCTCTTGCTAATTACAACTAGCATAGAGGCTGTTGCAATTCACCTTACAGTGGGATTTTTATTAACCTTCTGTTCTATTTATTTGCCACCTGGGACTGACATCTCCCAGGAAGACCTTGATGATCTTGTAACGCAGTTGCCTCCCCCTTTCTTACTTCTCGGGGATTTTAATGGACATAACACCCTGTGGGGTAGTGCTAACATCAATGGAAGGGGACGAGTCATAGAGCGTATGCTAAATGACAATGACCTTTCCCTTCTAAATACTGGAACAAACACCTTCTTCCACATGCCTAGCCGTACTTTTTCTGCCATTGATCTCTCTATCTGCTCCCCTTCTCTACTCCCTTCTTTCACTTGGGAAGTGGATGAGAACCCATACGGAAGTGATCACTTCCCTGTGATAACCTTGTTACACCGTGGGAGCCCATGTCTTCCTTTCAGGTTACCACGGTGGAAGATTGATCAGGCTGACTGGTCTGCCTTCCAACATCAGGCAAATTTTGACCTAAGTACAGTCAGTCAAGAGCCTGTCAATGATGCAGTAACGTACATCGCAGAAATCATTGTCCAAGCAGCTGCGAATGCTGTTCCAAAAACATCTGTCCGGTTTCCACCATTTCCCAGACCTTGGTGGAATTCCCAATGCACAGCAGCAAAAAAGGCTCAAAACAAAGCGTGGGGGATATTCCGCAGATATCCTACCACGACCAATCTTATAGCCCTTAAACGCGCACGAGCCAAAGCACGCTATATCCGTCATCAGAGTCAAAAGGAATCGTGGATCAATTTTACTTCATCAATTACTCAGTCCACTAGTACTAAGTTGGTTTGGGATAAAATCTGGAAAATGAAGGGAAAATATACATCCCACCCTTCTTCAATCCTAGATTATAATGGATGCACTATTGCAGATCCAACTGCAATAGCCAATTCTCTTGGGGAAACATTCTCTAACATCTCTGCAACATCATCGTATTCCCCAGAGTTCCTGGTCCTGAAAAATAAAATCGAAAAACAGGCACTTCATTTTAAGTCTAAGAGCCGTTATTCCTACAACGAGGCATTTACTATACAGGAACTGAAAAGAGCCTTCACTCTTTCCAAAGCAAGTGCTATTGGACCAGATGGCATCCATTATGAAATGATTAAGCATCTTTCACCAAAAATCTATGGATTGTCTGCTCCTTCTATATAACAGAATCTTTATTGAAGGGCAGTTTCCAGATTCCTGGCGCAAGGCAATTGTTCTTGCCTTTGCTAAGCCAGGAAAGGATCCAAAAGTCACTACCAATTATCGTCCTATTGCTCTGACTAGCTGTCTGCGCAAAATCCTGGAGAGAATGGTTAATTCTCATTTAATATGGTACTTAGAATCAAATGACCTTCTCTCCAACATCCAGTGTGGCTTCCGAAGGAACCGGTCCACTTTGGACCATCTTATTAGACTGGAAACATCCATCCGGGATGCTCTCCTAAAACGTGAACACTTGGTGTCAGTGTTCTTTGACATGGAGAAAGCGTATGACACAACTTGGAGATTTGGCATCTTAAAAGATCTGCATAGAGGGCAACTCCCCATTTTTATTAAAAACTTTTTAGCCAATCGATCTTTCCAAGTTCGTGTGGGATCCTCACTCTCTCATTCCTTTAGCCAAGAGGAGGGAGTACCACAAGGATCAGTATTAAGTGTCATGCTTTTTTGCCATCAAAGTAAATTCCATCACAGAACAACTTCCTCCAACTGTAAACAGTGCCCTCTATGTTGATGACTTTAGCATATTTTGTCAGTCATGCAACATGAGGGTTATTGAAAAACAACTGTAGAAAGCCATTGATCGCCTCAACTCCTGGGCACTTGCTAATGGCTTCAGGTTCTCGCCGGAGAAGGCCATTTGCATACACTTTTGTCGTAAGTGTAATCTTCATCCTGAACCTGAATTAAGGCTCGGACAAAATGCTATTTCAGTAGCAGTGGACACAAAATTCTTGGGACTTGTATTCGATAAAAAGCTGACCTTTCTGGATCACATCCGTCAACTCCGCACAAAGTGCACAAGAGGGCTGAATATTCTGCTCTCTCTTTCCTCAACATCTTGGGGTGCAGATCGATGCAACCTACTACGCATCTACCGTGCACTTGTATGATCCAAACTAGATTATGGGTCGCTGGTATACAATTCGGCCAGAGACAGTGTACTTCGATGGCTGGATCCTGTCCATCATCAGGCTCTCCGTATCGCTACTGGAGCATTTCGAACATCTCCTGTCCAGAGCTTATACGTCGAAGCAAACGAACCACCGTTATCACTTCGATGTAAGCAGTTGTCTCTAAAGTACGCCTTAAAACTGAAATCCCTGCCAGACCATCCTACGTGGCCATTCGTTTTTGAGCCACGATGGGAAAATTTGTACAACACCCGTAAGACTGCCAATCGTCCTTTTGGTATTCATCTCCAAGAGCTACTCAAAGAACTTAATATCAAGGTAGACAAGGTTGCCGAAACACCAAAGCAACCCATTCCACCCTGGCTTGCTCATGTCCCGGCATGTGACTTGTCCCTTAGAAATTGGGGAAAGTCGGACACTCCATCATCTGTCTACCTGCAGCTTCATTCAGCACACAGAGCTGAATATTCTGACTTTGCGCCAGTTTATACAGACGGTTCGAAGTCGGAATCATATGTGGGATCTGCTGCTGTCTTTACAGACAGCACTACATCGGAGCAGATTCCCTCTGAATGCAGCATATTTACTGCAGACCTGCACGCTATAGAGTTAGCCTTGGATCACATTAGTAAATGCCAATACCAATGGTTTATTTTATATTCTGACTCTCTCAGCGTTTTACAGGATTTAATAACTGTGAGATATAATTCTCATCCAGTTCTGTCTAGCATTCAGCAGCAGATTCACTTCCTCCGTGAACGTGAATATGATATCCGCTTCTGCTGGATTCCTAGCCACGTTGGGATTAGTGGAAATGATTTGGCTGACACTGCAGCCAAATCAGCAATTCCCAATAATAATCGCTGCCTGTTAGTCCCCTATGTAGACTACAGGCAAATAATACACCAAAAGATACAATCCCAATGGCAGGATTCGTGGAGTAGACAGACTGCGAATAAATTATATCGTATAAAGCCTGTAACTGAACCGTGGCAGTCTAGTCTGCGCAGGAATCGTAAGGAGGAAGTCGTTCTTGCCCGGACCCGCATAGAACATAGTCATTTGACTCATTCGTTTTTGCTTAGGGCTGATGACCCTCCTATGTGTGAGGCACAATTTTATCCAGGAGACACATTTTAATTGATTGTCCAGATTTTAGTAATATCCGTTTTACCGCTTTTAATCATCTGACTGAGCCGTATACACTCAGTCAGATTTTATCCGACAATGACAATGTGTCTGCTGTTTTTAGCTTTTTAAAATTAATAAATATTTTTGCTCGTGTATAAAATTTACATTTTTCTTTTATACCTTTTATACATTTTTTATACCTTTTGACATATGACCTAACTAATTAGGTCACTGAAAGTTTAAATTTTTGTTATAAATCACCTGGTCTTGGCGAATTATAGCCTTAGTAGCTGATGCGCCAATAAAATCAAAACAAACAAACAAACAATCTGGCTTAAGGTCTCTCTCTCTACCTCATTCTGTCAAATTCATCTGTTGTCTCTACCGTTCTCTCAACTCCACTAATCACTTGGAATTCTTTGACTTCCTCTCTTTGCAACTTGACTTTCTCCAGTCCAACTTTCCTAACAGTGGGGTAATTTTCCTTGGTGATTTTAATGTTCTCCAGCTGGTGCTTCCGTTTTCTAGTCACACAGACCTGGCTGGTTGTGATACTAAGGCTTTTGCAATTACTAATGACCTTCCACAGATTGTTTGTCATTTTCTGGTTGATTGTCCTCTACATTCAACCATCCAGTCAAACACTTTTTAGTCACTCTCCATGTTGAATATATCACCTGATTTATCTCATTTCTTAGGAAATGAAGCAAATATTGAATAACTTTTATTATATCTAAAACATATTGGCTTGTACCGAAGCATATAATTTAACCTCTCTAACAATATGCTTTTTTTGAATTAATAATGAACAGACACAGTTTGGCATTAGTAGCCCTTGTGTCGTTAAACCGAATAATAATAACAACAACAACAGCACATTATTCATTTACCTACCAGAATACCAGACAATCTTAACCATACAGCCAACTCCCTTGATCTTTTTCTCACAAACAACCCTTCTAAGTACACAGTCGAAGTGAGTGGTCCATTAGGCACCTCAGATCACAACTTGGTGATTGTCTCTTCCCCAATGGAGCCTTTATCTCATGGCTATTCCCAGCCTTGTGTTGTTTGGCATTATAAGAATGCAGAATGGGATGACCTGCGAGATTTCTTTTCTTCTTTCCCTTGGTCGGCTTACTGTTTAAAAACTCCCAATGTCAACGTTTGCTCAGATCATGTCAGTGAAATTATTCTTGTAGTTCCATTAAAAAGTTATAATTTTTATGAAAATACATCGAATTTTGGAAAGAAAATGGATGTGGATAATTTTTTGTGACATTTCAACAGCTATTTTTTGAATTATGACCATTTTTGTGACCTCCTATGAAAACCCATAACTAACATGGTGGCAGTATATATAAGTCTATGTAATACTATACATGCTTTGATTGGAGTGGACATTTGTCATGTAATTGTAATTATTTTGTGGGTTATTCAGGCTTTTGGGAAGCCTGAATAACCCACAAAATAATTCCTAATTATTATCCCTATAAGGTTCAGTAGTTGTGCTGTAAAAAAAAAAAAAAAAAAAAATATATATATATATATTTTGAATAGTCTGGAGTTATTTTATATGCCTTATTCACACGCTCCCACTCTGCTACTATCGCAACAATAGCGACGCCATATTGGCTGCCATTTTGGATTGGTTACAAGCGAACTGCTTTAAACCTGCTAAATACTGCATGTTAGGTGATAAAAATTGTCAATTAATATCACTACTGATTGTGTATTGTTGCTGCATATTTATTTGTCATGTAATTATAATTATTTGTCATGTAATTGTAATAATTTGTCATGTGTAAAATGAATTATTTAATGAAATTGACTGTGCCCTTAAGTCACATGGTTGTAACTGATGTCTAGGAACCATCGTAACGGTAAAAACGCAAGATTTTTGGCAAACTTTTTAAAAGGGAAATTGTAATCAGAACTTGGATCCTTATACATCATTTAAAAGAGGAAGGTCCCCTCAATTAAAGGAACCCTTGATAAATTTTTAGACAAATTTTAGAAAGACCAAGAAAATGGATAATACAAAGGGTAAAACTGCAAACATAATTTCTGAAACACCAGAACAACTTCAAACAGAGCCTACAGATGCTGATAAAGATGACTTACCAGTCAACGAACTCACAGATGAGACAGAAGACCTCAAACTGATCCCCACCCCAAAAAAAAAACACAAAAGATTTGTTTCCCCCAAAACTGATCGGGAAACAAGATCTCAAACGGAGGCAAAGGAACAAGAGGAAATCCAACCTACCCAGACAGAAAACACTGAGTCCAGCAAACAATCTGACTCCCTGGAGATTGACCCTACTCTACCTAAGGGCCCCATTCTATACCAAGTTTTGAAACCCAGGATTCAACTTGAGAACAAACTTAAGGATTTCACAAATAGGATTACCACAGCTCTTCGTGGCGACCTGGTTGGACTCTGGACAAAACTGGAAACAATACTCTTGAAGGTCCACTACCAATCGGAGGTAAATGCTGCCAAATTAGATGCATTCATGCAGTGTAGGTGCGAACAAATGCCACAGCGTGCCCCTACATACGCAGACGCACTGAGGAACCCAAACCATAAAAACCCAACAAGAGCTAATACTGCAACCGCACCAAAAAGGAGGACCCTCCTCCCAAAACCGCATCTGGTCCTGTTTAAACCAGCAATTACAGACTCCACCCAAACAAGTGAACAAATAAAGGAATCACTAATAACAAACCTGTCCACTGATCTGAAGAATAAAATCAATTAGAAAGACAAGACCCACAGGACTAATAATAGAAACCGAGACTGAAGAGGATGCATCCCAAATCCTAAACAATGCGAAAATACCCTCCTTGGGCCTGCTAGCTGAGCCTTCCAGAGAAAAAGCCCTGTCTATAATAATTTTTGACATGGATAAGGAACTTACCCCATCAGCAGTTTAGACCGAAATCTACCACAGGAATTTACAGAATCTTTATCCCGACGATGATCGTACTAAACTAATTAATCCTAAATACCAGACCAAATCACGAGATGGTACTTCAATGAACTGGGTTGTGGAATTATCATCCAAAACCTGGCAAGCGATTAATCACCAAAGCAGAATATACATAAACTGGGGCAGCCACTGCTTCAAAGAACATGTGGCTGTTCCCAAATGTTTCAAATGTTGCCACTTTGGCCAAACCAGTCACGTGTGCATTCAAAAAGAGCCCACTTGTGGCTATTGCGTACAAAAAAGGCCATGAATTTCACACATGCCCAAATAAATCTGAAGATCCAAAATGTGCAAACTGTAAAGCACAAAACATCCAGCACTTGCATTCCATCAGGGACAGCAGTTGTCCAATTTACCTAAAAGCAAAGTCTACACCAGCAAAGGATCAATTATGGAACCACACCATAAACAGCAAATTTCAAACAGAGTATGCTTCTACAAAATTTTGCGGTGGAGTTGCTGGCCAACTCCACCGCAAAACGGAAGAAGAAAATATAGACCTACTACTGATACAAGAACCCTACACCCATGCCAAAGTAGTTAAGGGATACCCCACCACCTATAAGATCATACAGTGCCAGGGCGACACCACCTGGGCAGCTGTATTGGTTCACAATCCAGACTTCACTACAACCAAAATCACTCATTTCTGCCATTCCTGGGCTGCCTGTGCCCACATTATTTGTCCCGTTGGTGAATTCTACGCTGTATCCTTATACTCCAGACATGGGAATGACATCCTTCCGGTTATAAATTATCTCCAGAACCTAACTGCTGAACTACTGAATGCCAGAATATTTGTCAGCGCTGATGTGAACTGTCGTTCTCCAAGCTGGTACAGCCAAAGCCAGTAGTGAAGTGGATCCAGAAATGGACAACAACTTGAGGAATATCTTGCCAACAGTCCTTTCACAGTATTAAATCGCCCAAACAACCTTGCCACCTACTCAAGCACACTCTGGGAGTCTACTGTAGACGTAACTCTGTCAACTAGATCACTTGCCAGGTATATCTCAAACTGGACAGTGCAGGATGGCTGGTCCACTTCCAGCCACCGCGCCATAACCTTCCAGATGACCAGAGCACTTAATTGCAGTACCCTTCCAAGAATACAACTCCAGAGATTTGCCATCACTAAAGCAGATTGGCCACTATTCCAAACTAGTATCACTGCCACGGCCCGAGATTTCCATGTCCAATATCAACAGATCATAGACCCCAACTGGTATCAAAAAGCCATAACAAGAATCATTACAAATGCAGCCTCCCAGCCATCCCAAGGAAAAAACCTCAGTCAAGAACTGTCCCGTGGTGGAACCGAAACCTGCAGAACCTTCGACAAGAGGTGAACGCCAAAAGACGAGCGTTCCAACGTGCCCGTAGGACACAACCAGAACCAGAACCAGAAGTTGACACCCTTAAGCAAAGCTACAGGGAAAAGAGGAACCTTACACAACATTGATATGGCAAAGGAAAAAACTAGCATGGGAAAACCTAGTCTCTACAGTGGAAAATGATAAACCCTGGGGGGGGGGGGTACAAAATCACCACAAATGGACTCCCCAGGAGTGAAGTTATTCACTCCACCAAAACCCAACTAAATCAAACAACCACCAACTGGAGAGAATCCATAAACAACATCTTGAATACTGTTTTTTTCCCAGCAGTAAATCCTTCAACACTGCAGCAGATCCAATTATGCAAAAGCAATGAAAACTACTTCACAGTTCAGACTGAAAAACCCTTCTCAGAACATATAACCTCGCCGCCCATATAACAAAAAATAGAAAGACTCCAGGTCTCGACCAATTAGAACCTGAAATCATAAAGAAAGCCATCAAATACGTTCCGCAGCCCTTCTTAAACCTCTTCAACCACTGTCTTCTAGACAGTGTTCAACCACTGTCTACAAGAAGGCTGCTTCCCGCTCGACTGGTGAACAGTGAGTGACCGGCTAATCCTAAAAATTCCGTCCAAAAATCAAGACTTACCAGAATCTTACCATCCAATTGCCTTACTGTCATTCATAAGTAAAGTATTCGAATACATGTTGAAACAAAGAATTGAGAAGTACTACTCTGCAGCGAACCTATTATCTGACAACCAATATGGCTTTAGGAAAGGCAGATCTACTATTGATTAGCATTAGCATTAGTAGAGGCATTTGATGCAAGAAAGCAAGCTTATGCAGCATCAGCCAAAAAAAAAAAAAAAAAAAAAAAAACCCACTTCCACTTCACCCCTCTGTTCGTTCAAAATACCTGTCCAGCTGAGCCTTAAACTTATTTAGGCTATCAACCTCCACCACAAGGGATGGAAGTCTGTTCCACCAACCAACCACCCACTGGCTAAAGGCAAATTTCTGCACGTCTATCCTACATCTGTCTTTCCTCAATTTGAATTTATGCCCTCTCAGGTGATTTTTCTGAGCTAGAGGAAGAATCCCATCAGCATTGAGCATGCTTAAACCATTCAAGGCTTTATACACCTCTATCAGATCACCTCGCTGGTGCCTAGTCTCCAGACACTGTAATTTGCAAAACTTAAGCCTTTCTTCGTAAGAGCACCAATTTGTTCCATTCACTAATCTTGTTGCCCTTCTCTGTACTCGTTCCAGCAGCTCTACATCCTTCTTGAAATGAGGCCCCCAGACCTGTATACAGTACTCTAGGTGTGGCCTGACCATTGCCTTATACAATGGAATAATCACATCCTTATCCCTGCTGGAAAAATTCCTGTATATCATTGACAATACTCCATGAGCTACTCTTGCAGCTCTGCACTGCTCAGAGAACTTCATATCTGCCTGCACAACCACCCCCAAGTCCCTTTCATTCTCTACCACTGTCAGTGTAGTACCACAGAGTTGATACGTTGCTCTGGGGTTGCTGTTTCCCATGTGTAGTACTTTACATTTGTCAATGTTAAACTTCATTTGCCACCTCTCAGCCCATCTGCTCAACCTTTCCAGATCCTGTTGCAGCAGCATAGTATCAGTAGTGTCCTTGACAACCCTGCCAACCTTTGTATCGTCTGCAAACTTGGACATTAAGCTTGATATACCATCATCAATATCATTTATAAATACAGAAAACAATAATGGACACAACACTGAGCCCTGAGAGACTCCACTAATAACATTAGTCCACGATGAGCAGTGTCCATTGATTACCACTCTCTGTCTTCTTCCCCTCAACCACCCCTTTATCCATAGCAGCAATTTGCCTCCAATGTCACACTGCTCCAATTTGTGTAGCAGTCTTCCATGTGCAACAGTATCAAAAGCCTTTCTAAGATCCAAGTATATAATATCAAAGTTATTCCCTGCATCCAGTTCTTTTGACTGCATCATAGTATCCAATCAAGTTGGTCAGGCAAGACTTCCCCTTAACAAAACCATGCTGTGTCTGAGCTATAACTGAAGTCTTGTCTAAATGATCCTGCAGTGCTTCTTTAACCAGTGCCTCCATTAATTTTCCTGGAACAGAAGTTAAGCTCACAGGTCTATAATTACTTTTGTCAGCCTTTGATCCTCCTTTGTGAATTGGGGTCACATTTGCACATTTCCAGTCTATGGGCACCTCCCCTGAGTCCAAGGAAGCTCTCATAATTATGGCTAAGGGTTTGCTTACTTCCTTTGCTGCCTCCTTTAATATAATTGGATAGATCCCATCCACCCCTGGTGCCTTTCTTGTGTTTATCTTCAACAGTTTCTCCTCCACTTTACTCGCAGTTATTTCAAGATTCTGTAGCTTACTGCTAGAGTTGAATACACCTCTGGTATTTCCCTTGCTGAATAACTCCTCATGTGTGAATGTCGATGCAAAATATTCATTTAGTTTGTTAGCTACCTGAGCAGGATCATCAACAGTTGACCCATCAATATCAAGTGGACCAATCTGATTCATCCCCTTCCTTCTAGAGTTTACATAAGTAAAGAACTCTTTGCTGTTTTTCTTTGCATCCCTTGCCAAGGATTTCTCGTAATCTGCCTTTGCCTGCCTAACCTCCTTTGTAACTTGGTTGCATATCAACTTGTATCTAT
Source organism: Mastigoproctus giganteus (assembly GCF_048544385.1). Taxonomy (NCBI): domain Eukaryota; kingdom Metazoa; phylum Arthropoda; class Arachnida; order Uropygi; family Thelyphonidae; genus Mastigoproctus; species Mastigoproctus giganteus. The sequence continues at coordinate 206,730,886 of NC_143577.1, forward strand.
CATAGGCTTCTGTGTCATGTGTTAATTTGTAATTATCCCATGCATTTTTCTTCTCTGCCATATGCCTCATTAGTTCATCTGACATCCATTTTGGCCTAAACCTTGAACAATATTTCTTAGTTGGTATGTAAAGCTTAGTAGCTTCCAAGATAAGTTCTTTGAACTTATTTGAACTTTGATGCCCTGGTTCAAATTATAAATTCGGCCAACGGCTGTGAACAAAAATATTTCCTTGTCATCTCTGTCGACTTTGCTGGGCATTCGACACCCTTTGGTGGCCGAGCGTCCTGGCAAGGCTCAGAAGAGCAAATCTCCCCACAAATATGCATCTTTAAATGCATTGCACTGTATTTCTCACACAGGAAAATCACTGTGAGAGCTCCATATGCTCAAGTCACACAGCAGGTGCACAGAGGCTGTTTACAGGGCTCAATTCTCTGCTCCATGTTATGGAACATTGTACTTGACGAGTTTCTGCAAAAAGGAAACATTACATCTTTGGCTTATGTCGATGACCTGTCCTTGATGCTTGCTGCAGGCAGCAGGACACAACTGGAAGCTTCGGGAAATAGAGCCCTCGAAACCGTACAGGAATGGGCAACTGAACACAACCTACAAATCTCTGCCGGTAAAATCTGCTCAGTCTTACTAAAGGGACATCTGCACCCAAACAGACCACCACAGATAGATTCAAAATAAAATAGTTTGAATGGATACCCAGCTTAAATACCTGGGTCTCCTGCTGGATAACCTTACTTTTAAACCTCACCCCAAGTACCTGCAGAGGAAAATTAAAAACTATGTTTCACTGCCAGGATTACCAGAAAAGTGGGGCTCAAAAGGAGAACCCTCAGTCTATTCTACAAGACTATCTTTCTACCTTCTATTACATATGCTGCTCCAGTCTGGTACAACAAAACCACAATGGTCTCCAATTAACAGAAGCTAGAAACTATCCAGAGGACAATATTATTGACAACTTCTCTAGCCTGTTGCATGGTCAGCACTCGCAGCCTGCAGGCCATAGGGGGCTCCCCCCCCTGGATCTGGAGGTAGTGCGGCCTGGCATCCTAACCAACCTGACCAGAGGAAAGGCTACCACCTTCCGAGACTTCACTTCAAACACAGCAAACTGCCACAAAATGGAAAACCTACATTTGACCGAATACTTGCATGTCATTCCAGCAATGCTGGAATGACAGCACAAAGGGCACCATTACCAAAAAATTCATTCCAGACCTCAGAAAAACTCATCCAGAAATGCCAGTCTGGCTTTCCCCAGGCCTACTGTCCTCGTACCCACTCACTAGGCATGGGGCCATCAGAGGAAAGTTAATAACAATTGGATTAACAGACAACCCCCTATGTTCCTGCGGGCTCCCAGAGACCTGGGAGCACCTAGTGTATACTTGCTCAATCTACAAAGACTTCGCAGACGAACTCTTTTACAGACGAAGGACCCTCCCACCGCCATAATCTTGGCTTATATCACCACTGTACATCGGAACTGAGTGAGGACAGAGCACAATCCCAACAGCGAATACCAACACAAAGTCTCTCCATATACGAGGACCCTAACATGGAACCCCTGATCCCATGAATGGCACATCAGAATAGACAAATGACTACTGGTGTCTGATGTCAAGCATGCAGGGATGAGCTCCTTCTGGTCCCTCCACCAAGGACTAAAGAGTACACCATTTTAAAAATCACGTGAAACCAAAGATGGGACTTTGTCCAAAAGGAAGCCACAAACAGGACATCTCCGCTCCTGAAATGACCCACTCCACCAACGAAAATTCCAGCAATGGACTCAAGTAAAGAATCTTGTTTTTCCCGTGGAATACTGGACTATATCCGAACCTAACCTCACTACTATTGACTCTTGGACAGGACTCCCCAGTCCCCCACCCCCAATGGACAAGGACAAGACCTGGACATGGATCACTATGGTGGCCCTGATATAGAGACGGCCTATTGATGACTCTTAATCTGCTCTCCCTTGAGCAGATCTTTCCTTCCAACTCCCCCGGGCGGGAGGAGAGGGTTCCCTTTTCTTGCCGCCCCAAATTTTCAATCTGGTGGAGCATGGCCCACTAAAAAAAAAAAAAAAACAACGGGGATCACCTTCACTATCGACCCCCTCCTTCCTACTACACCTCCCCCCCAGTCTTCAGTCTCCCCTCCCAATACTTTCTCTTACAGAGCATTAATACCACACATCCAAACTTAAATTACAACAAAATTTTGCCCAACCTTTTAGGCTCCTAGAACTCGTCTTTTCAGCGTATCACCACACACAGTGCTCTTTATCAAAATCAACGCGATCACTTCAATCTTTTTTTTTCTTTTTTTATTATTTTTTTTGGGTCCATGCAACTGAAATCTCAGGAAAGTAGGTGACAGGACCTGCCAGAGTATCACTTACTGGTAACACCTGGTAGCTTCCAAGTGGTGGGGTATGGGCAACGTCGGTTCCCAATAGGGGCCCGGCGGCCAGTAAGCCAGAGGAACAATGGGCACAACATCTTACATCACCCATACACTTTTAAATCTCTGGCTTGACAGTGTTTCTGTTTCTGATGCAATGTGCATACGTGGAGATGGGAGAAACCCCAGGAGGCATTTGACCCTAATATACCTTATACCATATTCTTGTAGGAATGGAATCCTTTTATTCCACACTCCACCTTAAAATCTCATCCTTTATCTAAACCTTGGTTTTCCGATAAATGTGCTAAAGCTGTTCAAGAAAACAATGTTAAATATCGTAATTGGCTTGTTTCCAATTCTTCAGTTTCATTTTCTGCCTACACCAGAGCTTGCACCAACTGTAAAGCAGTTATTAATCAGTCCAAACTGGATTTTGAACAGGCTAAGAGTAGAAAACTTGCTTCTTGCCCTAATGGTAGTTGAGCATTCTGGTCTCTTGCCAAAGCTATTGGCCGAAACCTTTGCCCATCTCTGCTCCCACCTCTATCAAAACCTTCTATTGTCACTTCAGCCAAGGATAAAGCTGACCTGCTAGCATCCCATTTTCTTCCAACTCTTGTATTAAGGATCTTGGTTAAACACCTCCCACCATTCCCAACATGTTCCATTCAATGCCTCCTGTGGTCTTCCATCAAAAGGATGTCATCTTGGAAATTTGCTCATATCCAGCCAGTTCCAAAAAATGGTGACAATCTAGAAACCTTCCTTCTGATCAACAATCACCAGTATGGATTCCGTCAGTGTTTGATCCACTGGTGATATCTGGCTTATGTTTATCATTTCTGGACAAATTCAAGGGAAAAGTTCAGTGAAACACAAGCAGTTGCTCTTGATATCTCAAAGGCTTTCGATCGTGTTTTCCATAAAGTTCTTCTAAAGAAGCTTCCATCTTATGGTTTGCCAACTGTTTTTTGTAATTGAATATCCAGTTTTCTCTCTGGCCACTCAATGAGGTTGATGGTAGATGGCTCTCTAACTTCTCCACTAATGCTGGTGTCCCCCAAGGTTCAGTTCTTTCCCCACTCTTTTCCTCTTGTATATTAATGACCTTCTTCCATTGACTGGAAATCCTATCCATAGTTTTGCTGATGGTAGCACATTGCATTCCACTTTCCAGTTTGAGAAACCGTGCCTGCTCAATCAGCTTCAGCTTCTCGAAAATCTGCTACCAATTCCTTAAATGCTGATCTCCAGGTAATACTCCAGTGGGGCAAAGATAACTTAGTTGATTTCAAACCTTCTAAAACTCAGTCTTGTATTATATCTCACAAAAAGGATTCTTCTGTTCCTATGCTTATCTTTGGTGACACTCCGATTTCTAAGCAAAATGATATCTCTTTCGGGGATTACCCTGACTTCTAATCTCTCTTGGCACAAGAACATTACAAAAAATAAATAAATAACCTCACTCAGGCTTTTAGATTCCATTCAGAAGAAGGTAGTTAGGTTAATTAATGATCATCTCTAACAGAGTCTCTCCACTCTATCTCATAAACTTTCTGTTTCTTCTGCATGTCTTTTCACAAAGGGGGATCGAAGGGTGACACAAGTAATTACAGACCAGTTAGTTTAACTTCTGTTCCGGGTAAAATAATGGAGTCACTGGTTAAAGATGCATTGCAGGATCATCTAGACAAGACTGCAGCAATAATTCAGACACAGCATGGGTTTGTTAAGGGAAAGTCTTGTCTGACAAATTTGATAGGATATTATGATGTGGTTACAAAGGAACTGGATGCAAAAAATAATTTTGATATCATATATTTAGATTTCAGGAAAGTTTTTGACACTGTTGCGCATGGAAGACTATTGTACAAATTGGAGCAGAATGGTATTAAGGGTAAGTTGCTATAATTGATAAAAGGATGGTTAAGTGGGAGAAGACAGAGGGTGGTAATCAATGGGTGCTGCTCTTCGTGGACTAATGTTATTAGTGGAGTCCCACAGGGTTCGGTGTTAGGTCCACTGTTGTTTTGTATATTTATCAATGATATTGATGAAAGTATATCAGGCTTAATGTCGAAGTTTGCAGATGATACAAAGGTTGGCAGGGTTGTTAATGACAGTGATGGCCCAGGGGCTCACATCTGGTGAGTATGGGCTTGGCACACCCAGGGTCCTGAGCTGGATATCATCATTCTTCCCTTTCTTGGTGATTCCCTTCTACTTCTGACTCTCTCTTGGGGTAATTCAGATTTTTTTTTTTTTTTTTTTGGCTGGTGCAGCATAAGCCTCAGGCTTCCTTGCACCATATAGCTAATAATAATACTAATACTAACAGGATCTAGATAGTTTGGGAAGATGGGCTAAGAAGTGGCAACTGAAGTTTAACCTTGACAAATGCAAAGTACTGTATATGGGCAGAAGTAACCCCAGAGAAACGTACGAACTGTGTGGTACTACACTTAAGGTGGTAGAAAATGAAAAAGACCTGGGAGTAATTGTGCAGTCAGATATGAAGTTTTCTGAGCAATGCAGACAGGCTGCCAAGGAAGGTCATGGGGTTTTGTCAATGATATATAGGAATTTTGCTAGCAGGGAAAAGGAGGTGATTATCCCTATGTATAAGGCAATGGTATACGTACAGGTCTGGAGGCCTCATTTTAGGAAGGATGTAGATTTATTTGAGCATGTACAGAGAAGGGCAACAAGATTGGTGAGGGGAATGAAGGGATCTTCTTACCAAGAGAGGCTTAAGTTCTGCAAATTGCAGTGGCTGGAGACTAGGCACCTGCGCGGTGATCTGATTGAGGTATATAAGGCCTTGAATGGGTTGAGCATGCTGAATTCTGATGGGATCCTTCCACTTGTTCAGATTACGAACCTAAGGGGACATAAATTCAAATTAAGAAAAGACAGATGTAGAATAGATGTGCGGAAATTTGCCTTTAGCCAGCGGGTGGTTAATTGCTGGAACAAACTTCCATCTGTCGTTGTGGAAGTTGATAGGTTGAATAAATTTAAGGAGGAACTGGACAGTCATTTGGAGGAAATGGTGTGATTTTTTTTTTTTTTGGGCTGATTCTGCATAAGCTCATACACTTGCTTTCTTGCATCACATGCCACTACTACTACTACTACAGATACTTCCATGGGCACTGTTCTTCTGAAGTGGCTTCTATAATTCCTGTTCTCTCTTTCAAAACAGTCCGAACACATGCCACCACCAGCCAACATCCATTTACTGTCCAACTTCAAACTCACAGAACCAACTTTTCATCTTCCTCGTTTATTCGTTCAACTGCCATTTTCTGGAACAACCTTCCTTCATACGTATTTCCTGAAAATTACAGTCTACAGAAGTTCAAGTCTAAAGTCAACAGATATCTCCTTTCGTCTTCTCAACCTCCAACTCATGCACAGCACTAACTACTATAGGTTCTGATACCTATCGTGTTTGGGATTTTTATTAAAAAAAAAAAAAAATTCTCAATATGATTTGCAGTAAAGGATTGTTCTGCTGATGCCACTCTTTCTTCACTAACACATTGACAGAACCTGTTTCTTTAAAATTTTTCATCCAGTTAGTTATGGGATTCCAGTGTGGTGCATGTATGTTGCTAAATTACAATAAAATGAATGAATCACTCTTAGTACATACTAAACTTCACTAAATTACATTTCTAATATTTCTTACAGATTGATTTTATCATGTATAGAACAAGTTATGAAAATTTAAAACTGCACAAGGACTATGTAATGACCCTGTATATACCCATACTCTTTCCAGATTATATAGGTACATATACGTTTTTCATATATGTGTGTGTGTGTGTATGCATGCCCTAAGGAGTATATACAGTACATACAGAATTCTGAGTTTCAAATGTTTCAAAGTATGATGAATTCATCCAGTAAGGTGCTGCCATCTCTTATTTGAGTTTAGCATTAGCATTAGCATTAGCAGAGGCATATGATGCAAGAAAGCAAGCTTATTCAGCATCAGCCAAAAAAAAAAAAAAAAAAACCCACTCCCATTTCACGCCTCCGTTCGTTCGAAATACCTGTCCAGTTGAGCTTTAAATTTGTTTAGGCTATCAACTTCAACAACCAGTGATGGAAGTCGGTTCCACCAACCAACCACCCGCTGGCCAAAGGCAAATTTCCGCACATCTATCCGACATCCGTCCTTCCTCAATTTGAATTTATGCCCTCTGAGGTGATTATTCTGAGAAAGATGAAGAATCCCATTGGCATTGAGCATGCTCAAACCATTCAAAGCCTTATACACCTCTATCAGATCACCTCGCCGGTGCCTAGTCTCCAGACTCTGTAATTTGCAAAACTTAAGCCTTTCTTCGTAAGAGCAACCCTTTGTTCCATTTACTAATCTTGTTGCCCTTCTCTGTACCCGTTCCAGCAGCTCTACATCCTTCTTGAAATGAGGCCTCCAGACCTGTATACAGTACTCAAGATGTGGCCTAACCATTGCCTTATACAAGGGAATAATCACCTCATTATCCCTGCTAGAAAAATTCCTGTATATCATTGACAAGACACCATGAGCTACTCTTGCAGCTCGTCTGCACTGCTCAGAGAACTTCATATCTGCCTGCACAATTACCCCCAGGTCCTTTTCATTCTCCACCACTGTCAGTGTAGTACCGCAGAGTTGATACGTTGCTCTGGGGTTACTGTTTCCCATATGCAGCACTTTACATTTGTCGATGTTAAACCTCATTTGCCACCTCTCAGCCCATCTGTTCAACCTGTCCAGATCCTGTTGCAGCAGCATAGCGTCAGTATTGTCCTTAACGACCCTGCCAACCTTTGTATCGTCTGCAAACTTGGACATTAAACATGATATCCCATCATCAATATCATTCATAAACACCGAAAACAACAACGGACCCAACACTGAACCTTGAGGAACTCCACTAATAACATTAGTCCACATTGAGCAGTGTCCATTGATTACCACTCTCTGTCTTCTGCCACTCAACCATCCCCTTATCCATAGCAGCAATTTGCCTCCAATGCCACACTGCTCCAATTTGTGCAGCAGTCTTCCATGTGCAACAGTATCAAAAGCCTTTCTAAGATCCAAATATATAATATCAAAGTTATTCCCTGCATCCAGTTCTTTTGTGACTACATCATAGTATCCAATCAAATTGGTCAGGCAAGACCTTCCCTTAACAAAACCATGCTGCGTCTGAGCTATAACTGAATTCTTGTCTAGATGATCCTGCAGTGCTTCTTTAACCAGTGCCTCCATTAATTTACCTGGAACAGAAGTTAAACTAACAGGTCTATAATTACTTGTGTCAGCCTTTGAACCTCCTTTGTGAATTGGGGTCACATTTGCACATCTCCAGTCCATAGGTACCTCCCCTGAGTCCAAGGAAGCTCTCATAATTATGGCTAAGGGTTTGCTTACTTCCTTTGCTGCCTCCTTTAATATAACTGGATAGATCCCATCCAGCCCAGGTGCCTTTTTTATGTTTATCCTCAACAATCTCTCCTCCACTTTCCTCTCAGTTATTACAAAATCATCCAGCTCACTGCCAATGTTTACTTTACCTACATCATTCTCCTTCCTGAATAACTCCTCATGCGTGAATGTAGATGCAAAATACTCGTTTAGATTGTTAGCCACCTGAGCAGGATCCTCAACTGTTGAACCATCAATATCCAGTGGACCAATCTGATTCATCCCTTTCCTTTTCGAGTTCAAGTATGTAAAGAACTCTTTTCTGTTTTTCTTTGCATCCTTTGCCAAGGATTTTACATAGTCTGCCTTTGCCTGCCTAATCTCCTTTGTGACTTGGTTACAGACCAACTTATATCTATCATAGGCTTCCATGTCACCCATTAATTTGTATGTATCCCATGCATTTTTCTTCTCTGCCACATGTCTCATTAGTTCATCTGACAACCATTTAGGCCTAAACCTTGAACAATATTTCTTAGTTGGTATGTAAAGCCTGGTAGCCTCCAAGATTAGTTCCTTGAATGCTTCCCATTTTGAGTTTGCTGTTGGTAACATCATCAGTTGGTCCCACTGTATAGAATTTAAATACTGTCTCAGACCATCATAGTCGCCTTTACGAAAACAAAAACCCTTCCCTTTACCTCTGATGGTAGTTACCTCCTTGAGTAAATCCCACTTCAACACACTGTGATCACTGCCACCTAGTGGTTCATTTATCTGCAGGTTCTTAATGCATGAAGAATCACTACTGATAATCAGATCAAGAGTATTGCTTCCTCTTGTTGCCTCACGAACATGCTGATGTAGAAAACAATCATCCAATAAATCCACAAAAGCCTTGCTAGTGTGCGAGTGACCAACCCACAAATTCCAGTCAATATCTGGGAAATTAAAGTCCCCCATTATAAGACTCTCTGATTCACTGGCCCACTCTATTTCCCTGTACAATATCTTATTATACTCATCAGAGTCATTAGGCCTATAGCACACTCCTACTCTCAATTTTGATTTCCCTATGCTTATGTCACACCAAACTGACTCGACGCTGCCCTGTCCATCGATGTCGACTGGCTTCACTTCCTCGGACTTTATGTGTTTCTTAATTAATAGCATAACCCCTCCTCCCCTCCTGTCCTGTCTATCCTTTCTATACACATTGTATTCCCCAAATTCCAGTTCCGCATTACTTATATCTGTGTGACACCACGTCTCTGATATCCCAACAATATCTGCCTTTGATGTTTTGAGCAATACCTCAAATTCATCAAATTTTTTTACCAAACTCCTAGCATTGGTGTACACGCAGGTATACATGCACCTGTTTCTATTCTTAGCTACCCTAACACAACCCATGTGTTTACTTGTATCGCAATGACTACCAGCAGTCTCTGAAATATCCTGCATCCTGTTTTTCAGACTTCTGCTCATTTCAATAGAAGCAGTGCAAGAATCACTTCCACCTCTGCCACTGGCTACTGTTAATCTATTAGTCCTTGTATCCCCCCCCCAACTAGCAGTTTTCCGACCCACCTAACACTGCCTCGACAGCATCAGCAAAAATTCTTGCACCCTTTCTATTTAAGTGTATCCCATCCCTGTAGAAGCAATCTCTCCTGTTAACAAGTACAGTCCAGGCTGAAAAAAATTCTACCCCTTGAGCCTTGCACAATCCCTCCAGGGCCGAATTGATCGACAAGGCTCTCATCATATACTCCCTCCTATCGTGTCTGGGCAGAATTGCAGACACTTTCAAGTTCAACCCTAATTCACGGCTTTTTTTCAACAGTGACCTGTACTTGCTAAGTAATTCCGCCGGTCTCCTACTCTTAATATCATTAGTGCCAACGTGTACAACTATATCACCTTTTGTGCCCTTAAAAGATGATATCCGCTCTACAACGTCATCAACCTTTGCCCCTGGCAGACATACCCTGGTCCTATTCCACCTATCCTTTTTACAAAGGATGTTTCTAATAGATTTCAGTGCAAACATAAATTTTAAAATTACAAGAGGAGATTTTGTCCAATTTTGGTTTAAAGAGCTGAAATTCTCTGGAATTGACATCCAGAAGTTGATGAAATTGAATAAAGTGATACCTAAATCAATGTAGAATAGATTAGATATGATGATAATTACATCAAAAAGTGAAGTAATGGCAAGTTTTTTTTACAATTTTTTTTTTCTTTCAATTTTTTGTGATTTTTTTTAAAAATCTGATTTCATTTTTGAAATAATAATATTAGGCCACCAAGTCAAAATAAGAACAAATTAATATTTAAAAGCATTTATTTATAAAGTTTTCATTTTTATGTATTTTCAAAATTTCACAGGGAAAATATTCTCAGGGCCCACACAGTACTTTAAATCCACTCTTGTAAGGGCTAATAATGTGCCTTTTTCTTTTGTTTTTTCTTTTCTTTTATGGTCTTCTTTTTATTTTAGGCTATATACAGATGTACATTACTTTTTTTTTTTTTTTTAATTTCAGACCTCAACCAAACATTCCACAAAGTGAACTAAGGCAAGCTTCTATTCATCTACTGCTGTCCATGTTGACACTTCCTCTTCATTTTCGGAGCTTGTCAATCAAAGGTACATATATAGTGATGCTTGATAAGTTTATTTAATTAATTTTTTTTATTAATTATTCAACATCCATTCACAGTTCAACTTGAAATTTATGAAACTATCTTTTCCTCTTTTATTTATCCTTTCTACTTCTATTATTTGAAACAATCTTCAACTGTATATGTATTTCCTCAAAATTATAACCCGCGGAAATTGAAGTCCATCATTAGATGTATCTTCTGCTTTTTCGACCTTCAGTTCATGTACACAGTACTAGAGAACCACAGGTTCTAATACCTTTCATGGTTGAAGTTAATTATAAAAAAAGAAATAAATTATACTGTAACCTTGTAAGCACATTGGTGGATTTAAGCATACATCATTCTCGAGCATTCATAAAGCATTCTTGAACCTCAGAATTTAGAGGGATCCCCATAATCAATATATCTAAGGACACTGTCAAGACTTAATTGTCTTGACGTTCACATGCAATAAATTTCGAAATTAATACATTAAAAAGCCACTGCCATTATATTTTGCATAAATTATAAAATCATGCACCACAAAAAAGTATTCCTGCTTAATAACTGGAAATTGCCATATTTATTACTACAGCACATGCAACAGTAGTTGAGCTAAATGCTTTTCTGAGAGAAAAATACAGATATTTATATAAAACAAGGTTTATATAAATAAATCTTGTTTTACATAAATACATAGCATATAGTGATTATAAAGAAATATAAATTTCTTTATAATCTGAAATGCCAATTGCATAGGTTACAGGGATTATGCACCTAAGCATCCTGTGGATGCAAATTATTTGTCTACTCTTTTATAAACAGTAATTTTCTTATTTTGCTATCTATTAAATATATCTGCAGTGTTAAGTGCCAGTTTTCCAAAATGCTATTATTAAATCATATTTAAAGCTACTTTACTTCTCTACTTGATCTCTTGTTAATTTTCATTCTTTCATTGTCATCCAAGTTTGATCTTTTTCTCCAGACACTTTTAGCAACATCATGCCATAATAGCAACATATTGAGGGTTTAGTGTCAAATAATGTTAACTTTTTTCTTTTTTTGCAATAACTTTAGTTTTACTTTATACAAATAACAATTTTACTTTATACAAATACACAAATAACAATATGCAGTTCTGTGACATATCATGTCACAGAACTGCATCTCTCTAGTACTTTACAAGTTAACTTAGGTTATAAGTGCATTTGTGGTAAACCAAGAAAATGTTGAATGAATTTTTTTTGGTTAATTATAAAAACATCAACTACAAAATAATTTTATAGTTAACGTTGTTTGACGCTAAACCCTCGTTATGCTCACATGATTTCAGCTTCATTAAAGTGAGTTACATACTACCTAATATAATTATAAAAATAACAATCCTTATAAAACAGGTATAATACAAGTTAAGATTTCGAATTAGACACAAAAGTGAAATTCATATTAAGTATATGTAAATAAAATGGATTGGCAAAATTTATGCAGTTACAGTTAGTATATCTGAGCTCTTATAGTCCATTAAGACTTTCTTCTATGGATCACATAAATGGAAGTTGCATGTTTAATACCAACCAGGTAAGTAGCCAGGCTTATAGACAAAATTCAGCATTTATAAATGATATACATACTTGCTAAATATTCTAGTTCAGAAAATGTCCAAAAATTCAATTTTTATGAAAAGCTTAATTTTTTGCTAAATTTCATTTTTTTACCCTCCTGAAATATGTATGTTATACACCGATGAGTCAAAACATTATGACCACCTACCTAATATGATGTTGGTCCTCCACGTGCGGCCAAAACAGCTCGTATCCAGTGATGCACAGATGCTACAAGATTTCTAAATGTGTCTTGTGGTATCTGGTACCAGCACGTAACCAGCAGATTCTTTAACTCCTGTAAGGTCCGTGGTTGAGACGCTGCAGGTCGGAGTTGCTGTTTCAGCACAAACCACAGATGCTCGATGGGAATTTGAAGGCCAGAGTAATACCTGTAAGTCTTCCTAATGTCCTGTGAACCAGTCTCAAACAATGTGGGCAGTGTGGCATGGCGCATTATCCTGCTGAAAGATGGCACCACCAGAGGGAAAGACCGTTACCACAAAAGGGTGTACCTGGTCAGCAATGAAGTTTAGGTAAGTGATAGACATCACAGTGCCCGGAACATGGATGACTGAACCCAGTGTATCCCAGCAGAACATCGCCCAAAGCACAACACCGCCGCCACTGGCTTGTTCCATTCCTACAGTGCATCCAGGTACCCGGTGTACCTGGATGCACTACGGTGTACCCGGCTGTCTACATGGTGCAACAGGAAACATGATTCATCAGACCAGAGACCTTTTCCAATCGCTCAAGGTCCAGTTTTGATGCTCCCATTATAGGCGGTGTCGCTGGTGAACCGTGGTTAGTATGGGCACTTGGAGCAGCCTGTGGTTATGCAGTGCCATTTTCAGCAGGGTTCGATGTACTGTGTGTTATGATACATTACTCTTATCACCAGCATTCCAAATACGAGTTGCGCCACAGTCACCCTTCTGTTTCCATGTACCATCCGGAAGAGCCTTCAAGCATCGATGAGCCGTGGTCGTCCAACACCTCGCCTGCTGTTCATGGGTCCCCCCCCTCCCGGACCACTTTCAGTAGGTACTAACCACGGCTGACCGTGAACACCCCACCAGCTGTGCTGTTTCAGATATGCTCTGACCCAGTCATCTGGCCATTACAATTTGGCTTTTGTCAAACTCGCTTAAGTCCACTGCCTTTCCAGGGCTCCTCCGTAGCCAGGTGGGAAGGAGCAGTAGTGCGTAGCACACACTTCTTGATTAGACCGGGGTTCAGTCCCGTCACCACCAAATACGGAGGATGCAGAAAGGTCAGGGAATGACCACCACATATCCCGGAGCAATATGGCCTTAGTTGCTAATGCTCCTAAAAAACCAAATAACAAATAACTGCCTTTCCCATCTGAAGAACAAGAGTAATGCTGATTAACAGGGCTCAGTATCAGGTGTTTTTTATACTATGTCCTGACCCGTGCGTGCACCATAGTTCACCTACAGTTGCTTCAATTTGCTTAACAACTCGCTGGTCATAATGTTTTGGCTCGTTAGTGTATTTTTCAAGTACACGGTTCTTCAAAAATATTAACTTATATGGATTTATAAGTTTTAATAGAAAAGAATGGGTTATAAGCTGTAATATGATAACAAATATATGTTGAAACTTCAAAGTCTCCACCTGTTTGCCATCACTGTCAACGTATGCCTGGAATCTTCTCTAATGGTCTGCAGAACCCAAAGCACACATCTTGTGGTATTGTTGAAATCACATTTTAAATTTTCTGTCAGAGGTCTTGCAAACCACATGGCTTGGTAGCATAAACATATTCTTTTACTACACCTCATAGGCGTAAGATCTAGCAAACATGCTGGTCATTTTTGCTCCTCTGCCAGTCCATGTCAGTCCAAATTTCCTATTAAGGTAGGCACATGCATTCAAAGTAAAGTGAGGTGGAGTACCATTCAACTGAAAGTATCCCGGAAGTCGGATTTGTTCTCTGGGTAGTTCTCCAGCCTGTGCAAGAAGTCACCACTGTTGATTGTTTGTGGTGTTCTTTAAAAAGTGTGCACTGCCACCCTTGCCACAGTGACTGCACACCACACATTAATTTTAGGACTGGCTCATTCATGCCCACACACAACATGAAGATTCTTAATACTTCAGAAGATATAGTTGTGTTTGTTCACATGTCCACTTATGTGAAAGGTTGCCTCGTTGCTAAATGCCACCACCATTCTTCATCTCCAAGAAAATGTTGCTGCAAGCATTAACATCGACTTGAATGAATGTTTTGCATCTACATTCACACATGAGGAGTTATTAAGGGAGGAAAATGTCAGAAGGTTATCAAACTGTAACAGGGTGCTTAATGATTTTGTAATAACCGAAAGCAAAGTGGAGGAGAAATTGTTGAAGTTAAACATAAGAAAGGCACCTGGGATGGATGGGATCTATCAGTTATATTAAAGGAGGTGGCAAAGGAAGTAAGCAAACCCTTAGCCATAATTATGAGAGCGTCCTTGTACTCAGGGTAGGTCCCCACGGACTGGAAATGTGCATATGTCTCCCCAATTCACAAAGGGGGATCTAAGGGCAACATGAGTAATTACAGACCAGTTTGATTAACTTCTGCTCTGGGGAAAATAATGGAGCCACTGGTTAAAGATGCATTGCAGGATCATCTGGACAAGACTGCAGTAATAATTCAGCCACAGTATGGGTTTGTTAAGGGGAAGTCATGTCTGACCAATTTGATTGGATACTATGATGTCATCAAGGGTAAGTACACGGTATGGTATGGTATTAAGCGTAAGTACACTGTGGTTCAAAAAATATTAACTTATATGGATTTATAAGTTTTAATGGAAACAGAATGGGTTATAAGGATAACAAATATATGAACTGGATGCAAAAAATAATTTTGATATCATATTTTTGGATTTCAGGAAAGCTTTTGACACTTTGCATGGAAGACTACTGTACAATTTGGAGCAGTATGGTATTAAGGGTAAGTTGCTACAATGGATAAAAGGATGATTGAGTGGGACAAGACAGATAGTGGTAATCAATGGACACTGCTCTTCGTGGACTAATGTTATTAGATTCCGTCAGGGTTCGGTGTTGGGCCCACTGTTGTTTTTTTGTATGTTTATCAAGGGTATTGATGAAGGTATATCAGGCTTAATGTCGAAGTTTGCAGATGATACAAAGGTTGGCAGGATTATTAATGACAGTAATGGCAGCGTGCTACTGCAACAGGGCTGAGAAGTGGCAACTGAAGTTTAATATTGACAAGTGTAAAGTACTGCATACAGCAAGAAGTAACCCCAGAGAAACGTATCAGCTGTGTAGTACTACACTTAGGGTAGTATAAAATGTAAAAGACCTGGGGATAATTGTGCAGTGAGATATGAAATTTTCTGAGCAATGCAGACAGGCTGCCAGAGTAGGTCATGGGGTATTGTCAATGATATACAGGAATTTTGCTAGTAGGAAAAAGGTGTTTATCCCTTTTTATAAGGCAGTGGTCAGGCCATGCCTTGAGTACTGCGTACAGGTCTGGAGGCCTCATTTTAGGAAGGATGTAGCGTTGCTTGAGCATGTACAGAGAAGGGCAACAAAATTTGTGAGGGGAATCTAAGGGGTCCTTAAATTCTACAATTTGCAATGGCCTGGAGACTAGGTACCTGCAAATTGATCTGATTCGGGTTTATAAGGCCTTGAACAGGTTGAGCATGCTGAATTCTGATGGCATTCTTCCTCTTGCTCAGATTATGAACCTGAGTGGGCATAAATTCAAATTGGGAAATACCATTGTAGAATAGATTGCGGAAATTTGCCTTTAGCCAATGGGTGGTTAATTGCTGGAACAAATTTTCATCTGTCGTTGTGGAAGTTGATAGCTTAAATGAATTCAAGGAGGAACTGGACAAACCTTTAGAAGGAATAGATGTGTGAAATTGTTTTTTTTTTTTTTTTTTTTTTTCCCTGATGCTACATAAACTCATATGATTGCTTTCTTACATCACATGCTTCCATTACTACTACTACCACCTTATCTCCTGCAGACAGCCTTTGTCTGTGGAGATAAGGTTGATAATAAGGCCTGTAATGATGCAATTAAGCAAGTGTATGAGCTTATGTAGCATCAGCCAAAAAAAAAAACAATTTCACACTTCCATTTCCTCTAAAAGTTTGCCCAATTCCTCCTTAAATTTATTTAAGCTATCAACTTCCACAACCACAGATGGAAGTTTGCTCCATCAATTAATCACCTAAAGGCAAATAACCAGCTAAAGGCAAATTTCCGCACATCTATTCTACAACTGTCTTTCCTCAATTTGAATTTATACCCCCTCAGTTTCGTAATCTGAGCAAGCAGAAGAATCCCATCTGAATTCAGCATGCTCAACTCATTCAAGGCCTTATACATTTCAATCAGATCACCTTGCAGGTGCTTAGTGTCCAGCTGCTGCAGTTTGCAGAACCTAAGTCTTTCTTGGTAAAAGGACCTGGAAATGTGACCACTTTTCCAGGTCCTTATTCAAGATTCTCTACACATTTCCCAGGGAAGACTACATTCTGCACTGTATCGTCTGGTTGATTTCTTTGGGCTCTGCAAGAAAGCTTCTTATATTAACAGCTGTGTTTGCAAGGGATTGGCCTGTTTGCCGTTGACCTCTGTTCTCTCTGTAATTGTCAGCAACGGAGCTGGTTTTGACCAACTTTTAAATGCGATAAATGGTCAATGTCTAGGTTTGGTTGCAGTTGAAATTCTCAATATTTGTTGTAAACTGCTATGGAAGACCTGGAAGACCTCCATCCATGCAGCAACCATTCTTCTTCACTCCAAAGTAAATCTTGTTTCCATTTCAGTCAACAGAAAAGTAAACAAAAATATTTCCCATAAGTGTTAACATTTCTTTTTGAAGCACTCTGTATATGTTGTTTTTTAAGTGGCTCCTCATGCTTTGCATATAGTATAGCAAACATGAGCTTTTATTAGGTCACATAATTAATATATATTGCAGTTTTGATTTTGTGTCAGTTTATTGGATAGTAGTGAAATTCCAATGCTTTATGTAATTTCCATTTATAGAATGACGTGTGATTTTTGTCATTGTATATGTCTTTAGTTTTTCTGAATCATCATAAGTTAATTCTCTTAATTGTTTGCTTTTGAAAAAAAAATTATTTGGGAACATACTGCTCTCTCTCTCTCTCAATTAATTTTAAAAAATTAATTGGGAAGACCACATTCTGCAGAACATACTGCACACACACACACACACACACACACACACACACACACACACACACACACACACACACACACACACACACACACACACACACACACACACAGTGTATTGTAGGTTTTCTTTCATTCTTTGATTCTGAAAAACTCAATTTTTGAATTTGCTTGCTCTGAGATTGTCAGCCATACATTCCAGAGTATAAAGAAAGTGTTATTTATTGTTCATTCAAAGTGTTCTTCACCATGTAATGTCCTACAAATCATTCATTATTGGTTTCTTGTTTTGTGCTTGTAAAAAGATAAGGGTTTAGTTACTGTAACATTACCTTCAATATAAGTAACAATGTCAGGTGACCAAACCAAGAAGCATTATTAGAAGGAAAGGCCTTGAGCTTCAGGAATCATATCATAGAATATTCTTACAGCTGACTAAACACAAATATTAAATGAAATACAGGCAACCTCTATATAACACAGTACTTCTACAACAGTTTTGCTCTAACACGATTAGTAAATTGTGGCAATCCTTGCACAACATGGTACTTATGTAACACGGTTAGAGAATTTCGGCATCCAACATTTTTCAACATTTCCACTCTTTTTTGAATCGCCGCTGTTGACTCGCTAGTCGAAAAAAATTATTGAGAAATCCCTGTATTTTATTTTGTTGGGAAATCCCCATGCTATTGAACTTGTAGAAAAATCTAGATTTCTAAGTTTTATTATTGGATAGCAGATGTTAGAAGTTATGTTCCTACCACTACAGTTGTACTAGATACAACTTTAATGGTACAATTTCTTTCAATCAGCCATTAGATCAACTTCTTTCAATCAGCCATTAGATCAACTTCTTTCAATCAGCTATTAGATCAAGGCATTATATCCACCTTTAAAACTCATTACTTCAGAAAATCATTACAATAGATTTTGAAAAAAAAAAAGATTCCAAATCTATTGAAGTAATGGAGGCATGAAAACATTTCTCATTTGTGGACTGTATCACAATCATAGCTTTATCGCTGAAACAAGTAAAATCATCAGTGTTAAATGCATGTTGGAAAAATGTATGGTCAAAGTTAGTTCATTCAGGAAATATGGTTGAACCGGCAGAAAATGGAATAAGTGCGATAGTAGAACTTGCTACGTCGGCTGGAGGGGAAAGTTTTGATGATATAACTGCTGAAGCCCCCATGGGTAGCACAGTTGATAGAATCACCCTCCTCCCCACACCAGGTGGAAAAGACCTGAGTTCAAATCCCATCAATGACGGGAGGAATTTTTATTGGTCTTTTTCACAATGTGGCTGAGTTAGTCGAGCTTAGGCGAGGGTAACATGGTTTTTCTCTCGCAGAATCTCGGGTTTTTCGTCCAGCAAAATAGAAAATCGACCTCAGGACACACTCAATTTATAGACAATATACACAGAATAACATGGCCTTAGTTGCCTATGGTCCTAAAAAAATAAAAAAAAGATATGATTATTACTGAAGACATTCAAGAATTACTGGTAGAAAAAGAGGCTGGCAAAGCGGATTTTGTGGAAATGGCATTGGAGATAAAACCAAATCAATTCAGTGGATGATAGCTCAGATGAAAATTCTAAACTTCCAAATTTTACACTGAAAAACATACGGGAAGGCATAAAGTTAGCCGGTTAAAATCTTATTTCTTGAATGAAAGGAACTCAAAGTTCAAAAGCGAGCTTCAAAAATGCTTAGTTCCATACAACGAAATTCACAAAGATTTATCAAGAAAAAGCAAACAAAACCAGATTACTGATTTTTTAAAGAGTAGAAGATATGTGAAATCTAGAATGGTGTATTTTTGTTAGTTTTGTTAACATTTTTTAACGAAATAGTGTATTTTTGTTAGCTTTTGGAATGTAAACCCCCTCTTTTTTTCTACTTTTTCTTAGTCACGTATAACATGGTTTCACACAATACAACATTTTATATAAACCTAATTACCATGTTATACGAAGGTTACCTGTAGTTAGTAAATTATATAAACCATGAATAGTAAATATGGATATATAAGATTAAAACCAATTAAGAACTGATAAAAATATTTTGCCTAGAAGTAATAAAATATACAAATATAAGGGAATAGTCTGTGAGCCAGAGTGACACTTTGTTAACTTTAAGCAATATGATATTACCTGATTTTGGTTACCTGATTCTGGTGACCCAAATGTGGAAGCACTTTGTATATATACTTCTAGCATTCAATGATAAATGCAATAAAGGGGTCTGTATCCACCACGTTATGGAGTCTACTATTTTGAAATATTATCTTCATGTCATTGACTGTGTGAACAATGAGTAACTTGAGGACCATTATGGGTGGAAAGAGAATGCCATGCTCCTCCAAGTGTTTAGTGAGGAGAAATTGTGTGAAATCAGTTCTCTTACAAATTTACAGCCCTGATACCCCCCCCCCCATGTTCTTCAACAATTTTATAATTTCTTGCCTGATTGTACTGCATAGTACACCCCAGAATCTGGATCAATTTTATATGATACCTATAAAAGCAAAAGTTAAAGGCACAAAAGGTGATATTGTTGTACATGTATGTACTAGTGATATTTATCAAAGAATTTACTTCATAGCATGAGGCAATGTTGAGACAAAATTGTGAGCAAAGGCTAAATTTGAAAGTGTCATGAAGAAGGGCACAAAAGCATACACTTAAGTATAATTTCACAGTCTAGAATAAAGTTCTATGTGCGGTACAGACAGGCGGCTAGTAGAGCTCATGGAATTCTGTTATTGGTATAGACATTTTGGTAACACAGAACAAATAAATGATTATTCTGTTTTATAAGGCAATTGTTAGGTGCATTCTGAGTTCTGCATACTGGGTTAGCGGCCTCATTTTAGAAAGGAAGCAGAACAGTGCAGGGAAGAGGGAAAAGATTAATCACAGGCACAAAAGGTACTCTCACTAGGAACAACTTGAATGCTGATGGCTTCTTTACTCTTTCTTGGGCAACACATACAAGAGTACATAAATTTAAAAGGATGGTTGCATGATAGATGTAAGAAAAATAGCTACAACTTTCTGCAGACAATTGTAGCTATTTTTATCTGTATTTGAATTCTTCTGGACTATTAATATGGATGCTCACACAACTGCAAAATAACCATTAGTTTGCTGTTTATTTCAGTAAATTAGCAATTATTATCGTTAATTAAAAGACGGAAAGCTACTTTAATGTATAATTATAAAATTATGTAGAAAAGACAAATAATATTTTAGGGCAAGAAGCCTCAATGTCAAATTCAAATTATGGCTTTGTTTAGTGCATTTGCATCAATACTGTATAACACAGTTCAATTTTTTAGACAAACTGAAGTTTGTACATTGGCACCATTATTGCAACATCTCATATTGTGATGTCCTTAACAATATATAAGGAGGGCAATGAGTTGTCATCCTTATGCTTCACATAAGTAATGCTTCTTCATTAGAGATGACCACTGTTACTTATTTCACCACCACTAAGACAGCACTGTTTCAAAGCTGTTTGGCTTCTCTTCAGTGATGGTTAGGTACTCAGTGACTTTTTTTTTTTACACAATATGAAAAACACCAAAAGGTATGCTTCTTAGCACACCTTTTGGCGTCTCATATTATTTGTCTAAGAAGAAAAATAATATTTTAGGGCAAGAAGCCTCAAACTATGTCAAATTCAAACTATGACATTGGTTAGTGCATTTGCATCATTACTACATAGTTGAATTTTTTTAGACAAACTGAAGTTTGTACATTGGTATCATTATTGTAACCTTTCATATTGTGAAATCCTTCATGAATTGCCCTCCTTATACATCAAATAAGTAAGGTTTCCCCATTAGAGAAGACTACTATTACTTAATTTCAATTGAGTACCCACCCTCAGACAACACTGTTTTGAAGCTGTTTGGCTTCTCGTCAGTGAGCAGGTAATAAGTATCAAGCGATATAAGGGATGACAAGCTAGTTGTGACTTATTTACACAATATAAGGAGGGGAACTTGTTAAGAATTTCGCAATTATGTGATGTTACAATAATGATGCCAATGTACAAACTTCAGTTTGTTTAAAAATCTAACTGTAATAATGATTCATATGCACTAACCAATATCATAGTTTGAGGCTTCCTGCCCTAAAATATTATTTGTCTAAGAAGCATACCATTTGGCGTCTCTCATATTGTGAAAGTAAAGCGCAAACAAGGTTTACTTGTACCCCAATCCCTAACTAGTCTATGCTACTTTTTTAATAGATTTTCCTAAAAAAAAAGTAGCATGTGCATTAAAAAAACAAAGGTAGATAGTGCACTCCATCAGAAATGTAAAATATCAAGAACGGATTGTGATCACTAAATTTACCATTTGCAGCATGTCACGTTAAAAGTTTGCATTTTCTGTCACTTGCAAAATATCATTCACCAAATTGACTCATACACTGAACTGTTACACGCTGAATTGTCATGCACTGAAGTGTCATGTTGTTTGTTTTGTTATTTGGTTTTTAGGAGCATTAGCAACTAAGGCCATATTGCTCTGGGATATGCGGTGGTCATTCCCTCACCTTTCCGCATCCTCTGTATTTGGTGGTGACGGGCTCGAACCCTGGTCTAATCAAGAAGCATGTGCTACGCACTGCTGCTCCTTCCCACCTGGCTAGGGAGGCGCCGAAGTTGTTGTTGTTGCTTGGGTTTTATTGGCACATTAGTGACTAAGGCTATAATGCGCCCCTGGCTAGGGAGGCACCGAAGTGTCATACAATGTGTCTTGCAACAAATTGATGTGATCCCATATCCTGGTTATGGTTAACCTATCTTTCTTACAAAAAGATATTGAGTTAAAGAGTAACCTTGGAATACATGCTATGCCACCAATGAAATCATGGTTCATTGCTTGTCTGAGTGTTGCAGTCCTGTTTTGTAGTATCCTAATTTAGCCTTGTATTAATTATTAGTAATCCTTTTTTTCAAGTGCATAGATATATATTTCTTTTCTTTGAGTACATGTGTATATATATTGGAATTATGTCTAATGAGAATTAGATTTAAATATTAAAGTTTTAAATAGCGTAAATGAGGGTATTAGCTCCTACATTAATACTATTGTACAATGACAATTAGTTATTATACGTGCATGAGTTATATATGTACTTAACTTATTTATACATTATTACTTTTTAAATTATGGTACTACTTGGGAGCATCGAGTTTGTAGTGACCCCAACCAACCCACTAGTTATATATAAATCTAGCCATGGTATGGATAGCTTTATGTATAAATATATAACAGATACGTATAAAAACAACAAAATTAATGTAAATTTAAAGAAGATTAGAGACTTTTAGAGAAAGTTGGAGAAATTGGAGAATTCGCGAATACTGGAGAAATCAGAGAAAATTAGCAAAAGTTAGCGAAAATTAACATTCTCCCTCATGGCCATACATCTGCTACTTCCTCAGGGTCTTTGAGAAGACATATAGCCATACTAGAGGAATGGATTATACATACCCATTTCTGTAATCTCTATACCAGTTTTGCTAGGTTAACTTTAGGTAATTACTTGATGAATAATTTGGAATAATGCAAGTGAGTAATTTTTTTGAATATATGTACTTAATTTTAAATAAACAGGGTGGATTACATATATGACAGCAAACAGTGATAGGAGATTCAAAGCACTACGGGTATGTATCAGATTAAAATATCATTGTACCTCACCTCCATATCCTGTGGTGGTCAGTCCGAAAATGTTAAATTTTCTGCCTTCTTTAGGTTTTATGTGTGTGGTATTGTTTATTACGCAGACGTACCAGGTTTTATCCATGGCATGATAGTTTACCTTGCCATAGGCTAAATCTAATGCTCTGCATTTCTGAGAGTGGGCTGGATGTTAAATTATAATTTAAAGCTTGGGAAAATTGTATATTTTTGCTTGTTATTGTAGGAAGCAGATACAATATGATACTAATTTTTATATTTATGTTTGATGCGTTAAATTAAGCTAAAAATGAGAAATAATAGAAATAAATGGAAATAAATTGACATTATAGATATTAAAATAAGAAATAATAACAATAAATGAAAATAAATTGAAATGATAGATATTAAAATTAATCATGTTATCCATAGGGCATAGACTGGCAATGCTTTTCTAAGGCATGACGGCCCTGTATGTGCCCTTGGGGATAACTATTTACAAATATGTACAGCCTCCTTCATTGTGAATCTTAACTCTGTGTTTTTCTCGTTATATTCATGTTTGTAAATAAATTTTGTTTTAGTGGAATGCAATATACCTGCTTAGTGATGATGACCAGTGTATTTACATTCATGGTGTTAATAACTCTGCTAGTGGGGATTTGGTTTTGGACATCCAGGTACCATGCGGATAGGTGACGAGCCTCACCTATGTGCAGTTAACCTGGGGTTCAAATGGGGGTCAATTTACAGCTCTAATAGGAGCATTTATGTTCTGTGAAAAAACATTTTTTCTTTGATACTGTTAAGATTAATGTTAGTTTGTTGCTGTTTGAGTTTAGCTTGTGCAGCTATCTTTATGCGGTGGCTGATGTAATTGAGGTATTTTGTTTTTGATGAGGGTATTTTTTAGTTTTATTAAAGCTTCCACCATGTTTTCTAGGTTATTGCATATGTGTATAATTCTGTTGGTTTGGTTTCTGATCACGTTTTTATGTCTATTTTTGGCTAAATTAGTTTCCCAGTTAGTTAATTTAATAGCTGGGAGATTTGGTTTTATTTGGTTTTTTTTTCAGGAGCATTAGCAACTAAGGCCATATTGTTAGTTAATTAAAGTTGGTTAATCCCAGTTAGTTAATTTAATACCTGGGAGATTTGGTTTTATTTGGTTTTTTTTTTTCAGGAGCATTAGCAACTAAGGCCATATTGCTCCGGTGCAGTGGTCATTCCCTGACCTTTCCGCATCCTCCGTATTTGGTGGTGACGGGCTCGAACCCCGGTCTAATCAAGAAGTGTGTGATAAGCACTGCAGCTCCTTCCCACCTGGCTACGGAGGCGCCAGTAGCTGGGAAGCTAAACCAGTCTCTTTTATCGTAGTGTCTGGTATACACCTGACGCTATGATAAAAGAGACTGGTTTAGCTTCCCATTTGTTATTGTGATTTGAAAGAAGGTGGCTTGTAGGTTTCTGTGTTAGTTCTTTCTATAGTCAGTTCTTCGGAATAAATTTCCACAGTCGTGTTGTCGAAATCTGCATAGTTGATGACAAGTACATCGTCAATGTACCTATAGTATGTGATGTCTTCTTTAATCTTATTTTCATGAAAGTGCAAATAGAGGTTGGCTATGGAGCAAGAACTACTTGAAACCATAACCATGCCTCTTATTTGCACATAGATGCTATTACCCATCTGTATGTAGTTATTTTTCACATTAAGGTTGATAAGGTCTATCCAGTACTGTTTTTTATATCCTAGTTTATCTTGATATTCTTTGTAATATTCAGATAGTACTTTTATCAAATTGTCGAGTGATATGCTGATGAACAAGTTTTGAAGTCATAAGTGTACAATTTGTTAATATGGTTGTTTCTAATATATTCAATGTACTGCCTGTTATTGGAGATGAATTTTGTGTTTGTGAGATTGCTGATTATTATATTTAATTTGGTTTTCATTATTTTGCTAGATGTTTTGTTGTAGCTGTTCCAGCATGTGATGATGAACCTTTTCCCTGTTGGGTCTTTGTGGAATTTGGGAATCCAGATAATGTATGGATATTGGGTGTTATCCCTTTTTAATTTGATTTTATTATGTAATGCTGTTAGTTTTTTAATGATTGTGTTAGGGGTGGAGCTGATGAATTTGAATCCCAGGTTAATTGCGCATAGGTGAGGCTCGTCACCTATCCGCACGATACCTGGATATCCAAAATCAAATCCCCACTAGCAGAGTTATCAACACCATGAATGTAAATACACTGGTCATCATCACTATGCAGGTATGTTGCATTCCACTAAAACGAAATTTATTTACAAACACGGAATATAACGAGAAACCACAGAGTTAAGATTCACATTGAAGGAGGCTGTATATATTTGTAAATAGTTATCCGCAAGGGCACATACAGGGCCATCATGCCTTAGAAAAGCCAGTCCATGCCCTATGGATAATATGATTAATTTTAATATCTATAATGTCAATTTATTTGCATTTATTTCTATTATTTCTCATTTTTAGCTTAATTTAATGCATTAAACATGAATATAAAAATTGATATCATATTGTATCTGCTTCCTACAATAATACAAGCAAAAATATACAATTTTCCCAAGCTTTAAATTATAATTTAACATCCAGCCCACTCTCAGGAATGCAGAGCATTAGATTTAGCGTACGGCAAGGTAAACTATCACGCCACGGATAAAACCTGGTACATTTGTGCAATAAACAGTACTACACACATAAAACCTAAAGAAGGCAAGAAAATTGAACATTTTCGGACTGACTACCACACAGGATATGGAGGTGAGGTACAGTGATATTTTAATCTGATACATACCCGTAGGGCTTTGAATCTCCTATCACTGTTTGCTGTCATATACGTAAACCACCCTGTTTATTTAAAATTAAGTACATATATTCAAAAAAATTACTCGCTCACATTATTCCAAATTATTCACCAAGTAATTACCTAAAGTTAAGCAAGCAAAACTGGTATAGAGATTACAGAAACGGGTATGTATAATACATTCCTCTAGCATGGCCCCGAGGCTCAAAGCCCCTGAGGAAGTAGCAGATGTATGGCCATGAGGGAGAATGTTAATTTTCTCCGATTTCTCCAACTTTCTCTAAAAGTCTCTAATCTTCTTTAAATTTACATTAATTTTGTTGTTTTTATATGTATCTATGTTATTTATACATAAGGCTATCCATACCATGGCTAGATTTATATATAATTATTGGGTTGGTTGGGGGTCACTACAAACCTGATGCTCCCAAGTAGTACCTTAATTTAAAAAAGTAATAATGTATAAATAAGTTATATATATATATATATATATTTTTTATTACTATTTTTTTTTCTATGTGTCAGCTCTGGTAAGTACCTATGTAGATCTAGGTTTTTCAAGCTCATTTCAAGTACCTTTCAAATAACATATCCATTTATGTATGAATTGTCTTGAAAATTTTCCATTATGTAATATCATCTGTTCTCTGTGTTTTCAATTAATAGATGACGCAGTTTTACTAGATAACAGTGCAAAAACAGCCTTTTCATAACTGTTTTTGTGCTATTTATCAGAGGAAGAGAAGATTTCACCGACTGTCAGAAAGTCATTCTTGTCTGATTTTGATTTACAGAAGCTGAAACTGAGCTAATTCTTTGAAATTCATATCCAAAAGTTGATGAAATTAAATTAATTGATACACAATAGATGTAGAGGATATTATTGCTTCAAAAAATAATATCGAGCAAAGAAGCAAAAGTTTGTTCACACTCTGTCCTCGGCTTTGTAAAACATCAATAATGCAATACTTACTATAATATAACTAACTAATAATAAATATCACTAAAAAGTAATAAATGTTGGTTAAAACTAACAAATGATAAATGTGTATTCTATTGTATTCTTATTATTTTTTTAAAATCAATCTGTGTTATCGACTTCTTTATAACATAAATATACAAGAGAAATGATTAGTCTGTTATTTTGATATATGTTACCATTTCTAGGAACACATCCCCAATGTAAATTGGAAACAACCTGTATTAAGATAATAGCAAATTCCTGCTGGCCACGAGTAATAAAATCATAATGAAATCCTGTTGGCAAGCCCACAGGTATTTGATATTTATACACTTCTAGGAAACTTAGTTTGCTTTATTGGTAATATACAAAAATATTGCATCTGCACTCACAGCATATCTAAGCCCTAATTTGGAGCACTGTGAAAAAATCCTTGGAAATAGAAGGCTTAAAGATGAGAAAAAAAATTTTCGACCTTCCCTCCCAAAACAGAAAGTACTTTTCATCATGCACAGGAAGAAATCTATTAGGCAAATTAAATATGAAACTGGGCTTTCAATAGCAATTGCACACACACAAGATGAGAATAGGATATTATTATTATTATTAGCCATAAGGTGCAAGGAAGCCTGAGGCTTATGCTGCACAAGCCAAAAAAAAAAAATCCCATGTTACCCTGAGAGAGAGAGAGAGAGAGAGAGAGAGAGAGAGAGAGAGAGAGAGTGTCAGAAGTATAAGGGAATCACCAAGAAAGCAAGAAAGAGAAGAATGATGATATCCAGCTCAGGACTATGGGTTTGCCAAGCCCATACTCACCACATATGAGCCCCTGGGCAAATATCACCTCTACAAAGAGCTGATTCCCTGCACATACATTGAGTTAAGATGATTCTGCTCAGAGACTCTTCAGTTGTGTAAATGGGTTTTGTTACCTGTGTACACTAATGGCATTTTTTTTTTCTTGTTGATGTAGTGTTTCTTTTGAATATCTATGCCAATAAGCAAAAATAGTTAATAATTTGGACATCATCAGCTCTCATATCATTGAATAGAAATCTGATAACATGATATTAAAATGCCTGATCCAAAATAGCATGAAGTGTGTGTTTGTGTGTGTGTGTGTGTGTAACATCCTATATAGTTATAAATACGATTGCTTTGAAATAGATAGTATGTTGGCAATGCACAAATTTTTTACAAAATGTTATTTTTCATCTTTACAGAACATTTTAGAGAATGTTACTCTCATATGATTCACTTAAGTGGTTCACCTTTAGCATTAGTATCAGCATTAGTAGAGACATATGATGCAAGAAAGCAAGGTTATATAGCATCAATCAGAAAAAAAAAAAAAAAAAACCCTTCCCGTTTCACCTATCCATTCACTCCAAAAGTTTGTCTAGTTCAGCCTCGAATTTATTTAAGCCATCAACTTCCACGACAGATAGAAGTTTGTTCCAGCAATCAACCACCCACTGGTTAAGGGCAAATTTCTGCACATCTATTCTGCAACTGTCTTTCCTCAGTTTGAATTTATGCCCCCCTCAGGTGCAGAATCTGATTAAGAGGAAGAATCCCACCAGCATTGAGCTTGCTCAAACCATTCAAGGCCTTATACAATTCAATCAGATCACCTTTCAGGTGCCTAGTCTCCAGACACTGCAAGTTGCTGAACTTAAACCTTTCTTGGTAACAGTAACCCTTTGCTTCACTCATCGTTACCCTTCTTGAGTTGAGAAGAGTGAGTTGTACTTCACAAATGAAGAGCTGCTTTGCTCTCCAGTAATGACAGGAGCTTGTTATTTGTAAACATTAAAATCTATGTGGAAGTTGAATTTTTTTGGTTTTTCCATTGAATTTGATTCTCTTCCCTTTACTCCATTAAAATTATATATTCATTGTATATACTCACTATATTCAGAAGTTTTTGATCTCTGTGCTAAAGATTAAAGATAATTATTTTAAAATCTGAATTCTGTTATATTCCAGATATTTCTTCTACAAATGAAAAACCTGTAACTTTTCATTCTCTGAGGGTAAGATTAGTTAATTTGCTAATCAATGCTCTGCAAGTTGAGTCTGATTCAACAAATACACATATGTTGCTTGGTAAGTTTTAATTTATCAGTTTTTTTTAATTTTTTTTTATTAGTGAATCTTAATCTGCCCATTTTTAAGTTTAACTTATAAGCAGGTATCTGGGACTTTGGTGGAGCTGCTTAGTTAAAAAAATCTATTTTTTAGTAAAAAAAAGGAAATAGGAAGTTATGCAGAAACCTTCAGTTTCTTTTTCAAAAATTAAACTTTCAAAATCAAAAATTGCACCTTCATTCAATGTTTTTATGTTCTGTCTCTGAGGACTGGAGTCGGGGTGGGGGGGTTATCAATATGTAATGCAACCAGCCACCAGTGTCATCAAATCCACTGGTCTAAAACTGGTTATTTTCCAAAATAGTGATATGCCATGCTGAATTTCTCAGCACTTTTCACAAGCATGTTACAAGGAATGGAATGCAATTACTTAAGAGTTATGCACTAAACTGGAAAACTGAAATGAAGTAATATATAGAACACGAGCAGATCTAAATACCGTGAGAAGCTGTAGGTATAATGTTAAAAAAAAGAAAAAATCCCCACAACACTTTGTATAAAGGCACATGTCTTTTATATTCTAGATGTGTTGTCATACCCAAGCAGTGTATTATAGTTTGAAACATGCTAAACACTTTATGATTATTATAATATATGATTATTATTATAATAAAATTGTTATTTATTTTAATGTATTATTTATTTAATTAAAATAACAATTGCAACATTTTTTTTTTATATTGTATACCACATACAATCATTTTACTCATTTATCTATCATTTTGATATACAAGTAATATACAGGGTGTCCTTGAAATTGACTTTAATATTTATCTAGAAAATAATTCATTAAAATACAAGCTAAAAGTGTACGCTTAGTTTAAAGTATGAGCAATGGGTTTTGGGTTAAAGCATTAAACAGATTAGCCAGATTTAGCCAGATTTCCTCTAGCTTGTAAGAACGATGCTCAAAGAAAACAAGGCTTCAAGCAAATGAAAGACAAGAGTAACTGTACTTTTCTTTGTAAACCAAACAGGAAATCACAAACTGAAGCCACTTTGCGTAGGAAAGTTTAAATCACCATGGTGCTTCCATCACATGAACATGGCCTCAATGCCATTTGTCTGTGACTTTAGCAAAAAATGCATGGATGACTTCCAATATTTTTGAAAACTGGTTTTATAAGCAATTTGTACCTGATGTACGTAAGCAAGCACTTTCTTACAAGGGCTATATATCAAAGCTCTCTTTCTACTGGACAATTGTCCTACCCATCCTCCTGATAATCTAACGAGAGATGGTAAAATCCGAGTGAACTACTTACCGAAAAATATCACAACAAAGATACAGCCTCAGTATCAAGGGATTATAACAACATTTAAAATGAACTTTCACAAGATTCTGATATAGTGAATAATCACTAGTAAGGATTCTGTTACCTCATTTTTAAAGAAGCTGAACTTAAAGGAAGTTTTGTACATTGGTAGAAAAGTGTGGGAAACCATGACAAAAAAAGTGTATATCAAAATGTTGGAGAAACATATTGGGTGCAAGTCTGATCCCAGATAACTCCCAAGTAGCCAGTGACAGTGATGCAGAGAATGACTTAGATGGCTTTATAGGGGAAGACTTTGCCTCTACTGACCAGTTTTTGGAAAGGTACTCTAATGAAGGTCTAACAGAAAACATGGCAATGTCAAGCTAGTACTGGCACAGTTCATCAATAGAGAAAGAGGGACCACAGTAGAATGTTGGATAGATGGGAACTATCATACATATGAGCATGTGACTGACTCTGAAATAATCGAAAACATTATTGGCAAAAGTCATGATCCAGGTACAACCGAAGATGATGAAGACGAGGAGCCAGAGCCACTACCACTAAGATTGTGGAGGCACTCGCTGGTTTACAGATTGAAATTAAATTTCTTGAAACAGAAATAGTAGATTCCTTTTCGATTTTACACTTAAAACGCTTATTGAAATTGTTAAAAAGAAACAGAGTACATATGAAGTTTGAATTCTGAAAATGAAACAGTCAACCCTTTATTGCTTTTTAAAAAAATGAAAGACTTGAGAGTAATGACTGAAATGTGCAAAAGTTAGTGCCAATGTCTACTGAGTAGTTGAAAGAACACTAATATTATGTTTTCCTTTTTCTCCCGAATTTTCAACTGTTTGTTAATTTCAAAACATGAACATAACAGTCAATAAAATGACATGGAAAAGCAGTTTTGTGAGTATTGATTTGTTTTTGTGACAAAAAGTGTCTTTATCATGATTGTGTATTTAACAACATGAATATTGGTTGTATAGTGCATTAATAAAAGATTGAAACAACACAATTGCATAGTATTTCTTATTATTCTTTGTGTGATTTTTCTTAGACGTAGCAGTGAAATTATCACGCAAAAAAAGAAACAAGCAAAATTGATAGTACTTATGAAATTGGAATTCCGAAAAATGGCTAGAATTTTCTAACGTGATCCAGCTTATATTGTGATGTGATTCTTTGTACCCTCAGCATTGTGATATTAGCATTAGCAAGGGCACATGATGCAAGAAAGCAAACTTATATAGCATCAGCCAAAAAAAAAAACACACACACACCCTTCTCATTTTACTCATCCACCTGCTCCAAATTTTTGTCTAGTTCTTCCTTGAATCTGTTTAAGCTATCAACTTCTATGACAGATGGAAGTTTGTTCCATTTGTCGTTGTTCCGCTGGCTAAAGGCAAACTTCTGTACATCTATCCTACAACTGTCTTTCCTCAATTTGAATTTATGCCCTCTCAGGTGATTATTCTGAGCAAGAGGAAAAATCCCATCAGCATTGAGCATGCTCAAACCATTCAAGGCTTTATACACCGCAATCAGATCACCTTGAAGGTGCCTAGTCTCCAGACTGTAATTTGCAAAACTTAAGCCTTTCTTCGTAAGAGCAACCCTTTGTTCCATTCACTAATCTTGTTGCCCTTCTCTGTACTCGTTCCAACAGCTCTACATCCTTCTTAAAATAAGGTCTCAGACCTGTATACAGTACTCAAGGTGTGGCCTGACCATTGCCTTATACAAGGGGATAATCACCTCCTTATCCCTGCTAGAAAAATTCCTGTATATCATTGACAACACCATGGGCTACTCTTGCAGACTGTCTGCACTGCTCAGAAAACTTCATATCTGCCTACACAATTATCCCCGGGGACCTTTTCACTCTCTACCTCTGTCAGTTTAGTACCACACAGTTGATACGTTACTCTGGGGTTACTGCTTCCCATATGCAGTACTTTACATTTGTCAATGTTAAACTTCAGTTGCCACCTCTCAGCCCATCTACTCAACTTTTCTAGATCCTGTTGCAGCAGCGTACTGTCATTAGGGTCATTAACAACCCGGCGGACCTTCGTATCATCTGCAAACTTGGACATTAAGCCTGTATACCATCATCAATATCACTAATGAATACAGAAAACAACAATGGACCCAGCACTGAACCCTGGGGGACTCCACTAATAAATAACATTAGTCCACGATGAGCAGTGTCCATTGATTACCACTCTCTGTCTTCTCCCACTCAACCATCCCTTTATCCATAGCAGCAATTTGCCTCCAATGCCACACTGCTCCAATTTGTGCAGCAGTCTTCCATGTGCAACAGTATCAAAAGCCTTTCTATGATCCAAATATATGATATAAAAATTATTCTTTGCATCCAGTTCCTTTGTGACTATCATAGTTTCCAATCAAATTGGTCAGACAAGACTTCCCCTTAACAGACTCATACTGTGTCTCAGCTATAACTGAAGTCTTGTCTAGATGATCCTGCAATGCTTCTTTAACCAGTGCCTCCATTAATTTCTCTGAAGTTAAACTTACAGGTCTGTAATTACCTGTGTCTCCCTCTAATCTCTGTGTCTCTTTGTGGATTGGGGTCACATTTGCACATTTCCAGTCCATGGGTACCTCCCCTGAGTCCAAGGAAGCTGTCATAATTTTGGCTAAGGGTTTGCTTACTTCCTTTGCTGCCTCCTTTAATATAACTGGATAGATTCCATCCACCCCAGGTGCCTTTCTTATGTTTATCTTCAACAATCTGTCCTCCACTTTACTCTCAGTTATTAAAAGATTATCTAGCTTACTGCCAGAGTTTAATACACATCTGGTATTCCCCTCCCTGGATAACTCCTCATGGTGAATGTAGATGTAAAATATTCATTTAGTTTGTTAGCTACCTGAACAGGATCATCAACAGTTGAACCATCGATATCAAGTGGACCAATCTGGTTCATCCCCTTCTTCTTAGAGTTTAAATAAGTAAAGAACTCTTTGCTGTTTTTCTTTGCATCCTTTGCCAAAGATTTCTCATAATTTGCCTTTGCCTGCCTAACCTCCATTGTGAATTGGTTACAGACAGATATAACAGGTTTCAGCTGTATATGGTTTCAGCATGACAGACTCCACAATTTGGGCAACAAGTAAGAATGTTCTTAAATGATTGTTACTGTAAACACTGGAGTGGTCGCGAGGTCCCATTTTTTTGGATGCCACGATCTCCTGACCTTAACCTGTTGGATTTGTATGTGTAGGTCGCACGAAACAAATTAGTTACGCTACAGAGGTTAACAACGAGGTGGCTTGGTGAATCATATCCACAAAGCTGCTGCTGCTGCTGCTATTAAAAACAATACAGTGCTACTCACACCATGTTGAATACTGCCTCCTGTCGCATGGCACTCATTTAAAACATGTTTTGTGATATTTCTCTTGATCTTGAAATAACATACATGTATAAATTATAAATCCAGTTTAATGTAAAAATACAAATATATACTAATAGGCAGTAGCTTTCGAGACTGGCGTGTCTCTTCATCAACTAAAATTCAAATACAAAAATACAACGGATAAGTGCAATGAGCTGAGTGAGGCACGTTAATCATGTGCCATTGTTGTTGCATGGACGTGCGCTGCTTTTACTCCACTGATCATCTAGCATTAAAACGGTTGTCTCTAGGATGGGGTGTAGACGTATGCCTTTGTGGTGGTTTATTGCCTTTGGATTGTTTAATATGTTAAGTGACTCTAGCCATAGGCGGTGGTGAAAGTGTCTTGAGTGGTCTACTACTACTTCACAGTCACGTTTGGGATCAAGATCGTGGTTGGTGGCCCAAAAATGTTCCGCGGCTGCGGACTGGTCAGTTTCGGCAAGCCGGATTGCTCTGTCATGTTCCGTAAGGCGATCTTGGAGACGCCTTGATGTTTCTCCTATGTAGCAACTGTCACAGTCTCTACAGGTGATGCGATATACTACATTGCTGCGTCAGACAGGTGTGACAGGGGTCTTCACACTGGAGACAAGTGAACGTAGGTTCCTGCAGGGTAACTGCACGCATTTGATGTTGTAATTTCTAAGGACCTTTGAGATCCATCCTGACACGCCTGGATAATAGGGAATGTAGACGGATGATATACCATCTTGATTTGGTGGTCTTGGGTGGGATGTGAGTTCTTGTGCCTGTAATAGGCATCTGCCTAGCACATGGGATGGATAACCACATTTGGTTAGGTCCGCCTTCACACGGGAGATCTCGTTACGCCTAATTGTATCAGTGCTGGAATGGCTCCAGGCCCTGGAGAATAGGGTGTGGGCAGTGCTATTGAGATGACTTGGTGCGTGGCCGGATCTGTAGTTAGTGAATTGACCGCACCACATAGGTTTGCGGTATACTGAAGTCTCTAGATGTGGGCCTACGCGATGTACTAGGACATCCAGGAACGGGAGCGCATCGTTGACCTCTAACTCTATAGTAAACTTGATGAAATTGGATAGGGAGTTGAGGTATTCCAGTAGAATAAATTCCTCAGCAAGTACATAGCAGTGCTATGTACCTGCTGATAGACTAAATACTCAAAAGTGAAGGTCTTCTACGTGCTACTGGCTGCCAACTACTGCAATTCTGTAGATTACCAAAGATCCACAAACCGGGTATTCCCCTTAGACCAATAGTGTCGTGCTGCAGTGCCCCAACGTATGAACTGTCCGAGCATATCGCGCACCTCCTCTCACCTCTTGTAGAAAATACCTCACACACCGTTAAAAAAGCAGTGAATTCATCCACCTCATTAAGGACCTTTCAATCCTTGACAACACCGTCATGGCATCATTTGATGTGATTTCTTTATTCACTTCAATTCCCGTCCAACAGGCCGTGCACTGCGCCAGAAGGCTCCTCGAGAACGACTTAAGCCTCCAATCCAGGACATCACTATCCACTGATGACATCTGCACCACCCTCAACATATGCTTATCAAACAGCATCTGCACTTTTGAGGATTCAGTCTTTCAGCAGGTACATGGCACTGCTATGGGTGCCCCTGTTAGTTCCGTAGTAGCCAACATCACCATGGAAGATCTGGAGAAGCAGATACACCGGAACCCACCTACACCTATTACAACATGGTGTAGATACGTTGATGATATTTTTACTGTAATACCACGTGGCTCTGAAACAGCACTACTGGAATACCTCAACTCCCTATCTAATTTCATCAAGTTTACTATAGAGTCAGAGGTGAACGGTATGCTCCTGTTCCTGGATGTCCTAGTGCATTGCGCAGGCCCACATCTAGAGACTTCAGTATACCACAAACCTATGTGGTGCGGTCAATTCACTAACTACAGATCCGGCCATGCACCAAGTCATCTCAATAGCACTGCCCGCACCCTATTCTCCAGGGCCTGGAGCCATTCCAGCACTGATACAATTAGGCGTAACGAGATCTCCCGTGTGAAGGCGGACCTAACCAAATGTGGTTATCCATCCCATGTGCTAGGCAGGTGCCTATTACAGGCACAAGAACTCACATCCCACCCAAGACCACCGAACCAAGATGGTATATCGTCCACCTACATTCCCTATTATCCAGGCGTGTCAGGACGGATCTCAAAGGTCCTTAGAAATTACAACATCAAATGCACGCAGTTACCCTGCAGGAACCTACGTTCACTTGTCTCCAGTGTGAAGACCCCCGTCACACCTGTCTTACGCAGCAATGTAGTATATCGCATCACCTGTAGAGACTGTGACAGTTGCTACATAGGAGAAACATCAAGGCATCTCCAAGATCGCAGGCGCAGAACATTTTTGGGCCACCAACCACGATCTTGATCCCAAACGTGACTGTGAAGTAGTAGACCACTCACGACACTCTCGCCACCGCCTATGGCTAGAGTCACTTAACATATTAAACAATCCAAAAGCAATAAACCGCCACAAAGGCATACGTCTACACCCCATCCTAGAGACAACCGTTTTAATGCTAGATGATCAGTGGAGTAAAAGCAGCGCATGTCCGTGCAACAACAATGGCACATGATTAACGTGCCTCACTCAGCTCATTGCACTTATCCGTTGTATTTTTGTATTTGAATTTCAGTTGATGAAGAGACATGCCAGTCTCGAAAGCTATTGCCTATTAGTATATATTCGTATTTTTACATTAAACTGGATTTATAATTTATATGTGTATGTTATTTCAACCATGGACCCCAGTACACCAGGCCCATTCGTTACTATTCCCTTGATCTTGTTTTTGATTGTAGGTAATAAAATTAATTTACTCCTGGTGTACAGCATTATTGAGTTTCAGTTGCTTTTCAATTTATAGTGTAATTTTAATTAACAAACATTTATTGTTCTGGATATATTGATAACCATGTACAGTACAAGTAACATTATTCAGATACTCAGTAATAATTAAAATAAAAATGTTTTTACATAAATAAAATGTTTCTACTTAAAGTAAGCTTTTCATAAATTTACTATTATATGTAAAATACTACAAGCAGAAATGACATCACTAGTCTAACACCCTAACTCAAAATCCATTGCTCTTGCTTCAAACTGAGTCTAGACATTTCTTGTATTTTATTGAACCATTCCTTCAATAAATATCAATGTCAGTTTCAAGGACACCTAAAAAAATGTTTTGCTTATACTCTAGCATGTAACCCCAGGGGCTCCCATCTGGTGAGTGTGGGCTTGGCACACCCAGGGTCCTGAGCTGGATATCATCATTCTTCTCTTTCTTTGGTGATTCATTTCTACTTCTGATTTATTTTCTTTCTTTCTCTCTCTCACACAGGGAATTTTTTTTGGCTGGTGCAGCATAAGCCTCAGGCTTCCTTGCACCATATGGCTAATAATAATAACATAGCAACTACCCTGTGTACTTGGTAGCAATACCCGTCATGAGGTGGAACCCCCTTCCCCAATCAGGGAGAAATAATATAAGATAATAATAATGTCATATAAGTCAGAGGAGTTTACAGTTCATCATTTTGATAAGAATACATTCATTACATATATTTAGCAGTTATATGGGAAAGAATAATGGTCAAGTGAGATGCATGCATTGTGCACTCCCACACTGGCCATTCAGCTAAATTTTATTCTGAAAGAAAACAGAATGATTCCTAAAAAGAAAAGTGATATATAGTTTTAAAAAAAAAGTACCGTTTTATTCTAATTACCTTAAGTTATATTCTAGTTACAGTATAAAATGAAGCTGTATTTTTTTATAAATGCTATGTTGTAAAGCACCACTAATAAATCAATATTAATGCAGGGAATGTCTGTGAACAGAATCATGAGATTTTAATTTGTGACACTGGTAGATGAAATATAATATCATGATGAAACTTAACCAGTAAGCTCCCAGTTAACTTTTTAAGTATGGTAAAACCTCATAAGTCCAGTACCCTTAGGGACATAGCATGTTACAGATTTTTGAAAATTCTCTGTGTTTTTTTTTTTTTTTTTTTTTTTAAATCTTATATATAACATTATATATAGTATTCAGATATATTTCATTATTTATTAACTAATACAGTAGTTTGATCCCTATAATCTCCAGAAAATGATAGTAATCATCATTAGCCAAAATTTTAACCTATACCGATGGATTAGTCCAGTGGGTAATGTACTTGCTTGAGAAATAAAGGTTGTGGGTTTGAATGCTGCCTCTGGTGTGGATGTTGCAATTGTCCAAGATATATGAGATATAAGTAGTGTGACGTGATTTCAGCAATGAAATCACCTTAAAAACTAAAATACATACTAATGTACTATGAACTAATATTGAATGTCTCATAAGACAAATAATTTTATACATTGTAAATATGTATTAATGATGATATACAGTCTAGGAAATATGTAAAACAGAAAGAAATTGATGTTTTGAAATTATTAATAGAATATAATATATCAATTTGGCACTTGCCATGCTTTTTTAATTCTGGTCAGCCTGTTTTTCCTTCTGCCCTTGTACTGTCACCTATCCTTGGAAATGTTATTTTGATTCTCAATCACTGTTATCCACCAGTTTTTGTTATTAAAATCAATGTAATATAAAAGTAACTGTGATTGATACTAGCTCTTATATGAAAAGCTGAAATGTTAGTTTTTGTTATATTTGGCAGTAGTGAAATGAAAAAAGCCGCACTGTGGGAAAATTTACAGACATATAAGTTAGTGCAAATGCATCATGTCTGTATGCAGTAAATTAACTGAAGTTATTATATTGGTATTGTTTCATACATCTTATATTGAGAATGCCTTCATGATGAGTTGCCTATTTGGTTATACTTTGAATAAGTAACGCTTCTCCAATAGATTTTAGTCCTAACACTTCCTCAATAGAGTTTAGTCCTAATGCTTCCCCAATTTCAGTGGATATGACCATCCTGACATCTATTTCAGGGATATTTTGGCCACTTCATCAGTGGGTGGGTAGTTTAATACCTAATAAAAAATTAAGTATTAAAAACTAAACACCATTTGGCATCTCTCATATTGTGGACTTATTTTCACAACTGGGTTGTCAGCTGTAATACCAACTGTCACCAGTTTAGGGGTACCTAAACTGGTGATGGGCCAAATAGTCCTGAAATGACTGTCTGGGGGTGGTGGTGAGAATAAGTAACAATAGTCTTCTCTGTTGGGGAAGACATATTATAACCATAAGTAATTTGTTGTGGAGGCATTCACAATTTGAGATGTAATGAAATATTGCCACTATAATAACTTTGTCTAATTTGCTACATATAGACATAATGCAATTGCATTAACTTTTATGTCTGTAAATTTTCCTGCAGTCTGAGGCTTTTGCCCTGAATTTTTATTAAAATATTAACCTGCCAAAAACTAATTGGCATCTCTCATATCGTGGACTTAATTTCACAACTGGGTTATCAGCTGTTATACCATCAGGATATTTCACCTAGCTGTTTCAGGGCTATTTTTGGACCTTCACCCACTGATGAAGGTCCAAAAATAGCCCTGAAACAGCTATCTGGGTGGTGGTGGTGGTGGTGATATTCACTGAAAATAAGTAACAGTAGTCTTCTCTGTTGGGGTGGCATTAGTTATTCGAAGTATAACTGAATGTGCAACTGTAATAGCTTCAGTTAATTTACACTTTATATACTTCAAAATAAAACCAAGCCATAGAATAGTGGCACATTTACCACAAAATATAGACATGAGCATGTTACCACATATCGATGCCTACTTTAAAATAATTTTTGTCCTACCTGAAAGAATGGGCAGTGGATGAGAGATGGTTTCAGATTATAGACACACTTTTGTACATAGAAGGTAAGGAGATTATCCTGTCTGGTAATCTTGGCTATTAGTGATTCTTTTTTTTTTTTTTTTTTTTTGATTTGGTAGTTGTTGGCGCATTGGCTTCTGTGGCCATATTGCACCTCCCAAGGTTTTTGCAGTACTTTGATCCAAGCCCGAGGCGGGAATCGAACCCGCGACCTTTGGGTTGCCGGGCAGGTACTTTACCCACTCGGCTAGCCTGGTCGGCTTTAGTGATTCTCTGTAGCAGACTATTACCAGAATGACCTATTGTAATTAAATGAAGAGCCTACTAATACTGGCTGTCTAGGATTTTGAGAACCTTTGAAAGAGTGCAGAAGCCCTGACTTAGCTTAGGTTAGGCAGTGAGCAGCTTGTGGGCCAGGTTTTGTCTGCAAAAATTCCTGATCTAGTGAATAAGAAAGAGCGAGTGAGTGAGCCCCTTTGTTAGTACACAAAAATAAGAAGGAACAGGAAGGGAGTGAGGACTGAGAGTTGCCACATTCTGTACATATATAAAAAAAAATTTAAATGTACAGAAGTATATTGATAAATCACAATTTTAATATTTTCCTATTTGCTGACAAATTATAGTATCCTAATGAGGGAATTTAATGACAGCTTCTACGAAGGAGTTCAGGTAGAAGAAAGAAGCTTGAATATCCTTCTAGTTTTCTTTGATAGAGTTGATTGACCCTCATGGTTGCCCTGGCATAGAAATTAACAGTTTTTCCTTATTGGAGTGCTACAAGCTTCTGGTCAAAGAATATTTCTTCGAGTAGATATGCTTTCCCCTCATTCGTTTGTTGCTAGTTACATGGCCAGGTTTACCAAGGCACAATTGGTATGGTTGCCCTTGGGTACTAAGGTCACAGGGGTTCTGGGATCAATAGGATTACTGTTGATTTGTGGAGAGCACAGCCATATTGTGCCAGGATCCCAGCTACCTAAATCTGGCATTAAATAGGTGCCACAATGAAGAGTAAAAAAAAATAACAGAAATAAGCTATAATAATAGAGTACCCGTGAAATGTAAACTAATATCACTAGTTTAATATGAAATATGTAAAAACAGTGGTTCTGATATGTCAGTTTACTGCAAAATTTAGCCATCTGTCCTCACACGCATACATCAGTTTCACCTTTTCACACATTTATAGCAATATAGTAATTCTTACCCACATTTTAATAGTTGGTTTCATTACTTTACTTGATATAGTGAAGGGGCATCATAGACATATACATAAATCAACCTCTCCTGAATTTCCTTGTAAGATTTTTTCACAACTGCCGCTACCACAAGAAATTCCAACACATTTGTTTGAATTTCTTTAATGCCCTAGTATGTCACACATTTTACTGATGGCTGAGGTATGGGCCTCTTGAAAAATTTGATGTAGGCATAAGGATTCTCTGTTGCCAAATTACAATGGTTGTGGGTATTCACTTTTTGTATTTTATAAAAAAATGGTTAACATTTGTCCGAAACACTTTGAAAAACTAGTTCTCATCCTTCTCATTGTTTGCAGAGTTCTACCTCGTGAAATGTCTCCTTCAGTAAATCTTATAGTAGCAATTGCTGGACATGATGGGTTTTTATGAGGGTAGTAGTGTAATGTATTCCTTACTGCTTGGTACACTGTCATATTTGGACTGCCTTATTAATGCAAAACTGCACAAAGATTGGCTGTTAAATCTGTTGTTTAAAGCGGCTAATTTCCCAATGTGCTCTTCATAACAGACATGGAATTGCTTTCAGGCATTTTGTTTCCTTGAACCTCTTAACTAGTTAAAAACTAATCCAGGTGGTAATACTGGTCCAGTTTCACTTCATGTCTTTCTGAAAAAAAAAACTTCTGTAATGAAATTTTATTCAGAATTCTCCATTTTACAGTAATACTTGTAGAGCAGTGTTTCTCAAACTTACAGTAATTGTGTACCCCTTTTGAGAGTTTAGTCTTACCTTCATACCCCTTCTCAGGCAAAGATAATTTAGGGTAGTTTTAATAATATACTATTTTATCTCAACTAGAATAAATACAGTACAAGATATAGCATTCATTTATTAATATATAATAAAAGTTATATATACTATATATGGAAATAATAATTTAAAAAAATTAAGTAATAATAAAAATCTATGTCTATAGGAGAATATATATCTATGTTCTCCTATCAGATTTATTGATAGGAGAACATAGATATATATGGCTTATTTGTACCAGTCTGAAATTAAAGTACTCATGTTAGCTAATGAAGAAAGCACATTTTTAATACTTACTATTTTGGTACTGAAATTGAAATTGGTATTAAAATGGATAAATTTAAATGAAGTTTAAATTGTTACATACCAAGCACTTTTTTTTAATGTAGTAGTAGTAGTAGTGGCATGTGATGCAAGAAAGCAAGTGTATGAGCTTATGCAGCATCAGCCCAAAAAAAAAAAAAAATCACACCATTCCCTCCAAATGCCTGTCCAGTTCCTCCTTAAATTTATTCAATCTATCAACTTCCACAACGACAGATGGAAGTTTGTTCTAGCAGTTAACCACCCATCTGTCGTTGTGGAAGTTGATAGGTTGAATAAATTTAAGTTGTTTTGCACAACAACTTACAACCTTCATTGAGTAATAAAGGATTAATCAAAATTTAACAAATCATGCTTTTTTGAAAAGACTACTTCACTGGCATTCTAAAATTAACCCAGTTACTGTTCATATGTACAACACAGTAGAGTTCATTTGCAGAAAGGGGAGACAAAAGCAGTAAACAAACGGCATAATTATCAAGTGATTACTTCCCACTAATGTCTGGTAAAAAGTTCTGATAAAGAACACACACACACACACAAAATTAGATAAAAGGAAAAAGAAAACAAAAAATCACACATTATATAGTGCTACCATCTTTCATGATTCAATAAAATGAAATTGGCATTCTAATAAGAGAAGAGGTTTACAAACTGCAATATATAAAGAATTTGGGTTTTCAAATTTTGATTCATTTTGATTCAATTAACCAGTGATTCCTATGAGCAGAACCCACTGCACTAAATTTTATTGAATTGTTTTCT
The DNA here is from genome assembly GCF_048544385.1 of Mastigoproctus giganteus. NCBI lineage: Eukaryota > Metazoa > Arthropoda > Arachnida > Uropygi > Thelyphonidae > Mastigoproctus > Mastigoproctus giganteus. The sequence continues at coordinate 206,773,555 of NC_143577.1, forward strand.
GCAGCTAAAAAAACTATGATAAAGTAAAATAAAAAAATTCTGCCTTGTACTCTTTAAAACCCTTTTGCATACCTCTGGGGTACATGTATCACACTTTGGGAAACACTATTGTAGAGTATTATTATAAAATGTTCTCTCTTTTTTCCAATAGCTCTTCTTTAATCTGTTTTTAATTTTTTTTTTGTCAGACTTTTGAAAACCCTATATAATTTTACAGTGACAAATAGGGATATATTCTTGAAAATTGCATTCTAATCTAAAAATTATGAAATGAATTTAAAACTTTTATTAGTTTAATATAATGTGGCCTGTGATTTTTTTTCCAGTTTTTAGCCAAGTTTGTTTGTTTTTTTAATATATAGATATTATTATTAATTTTGTCAATTTGTGGCTCTGTTCACGTTTAGCTTAAATACAGTGACCACGTTCTAGTATATGTTCACAACATAAGGTGAAGAAATATATCTGGTCTTCGTACATTTGGTTCTAGACATATTATGTGCTGACCATATATCATGTGTTTTGACACATGTTTTTGCCATAAAGACCTAAATTTTAATATTTTAATTTTACTGCTTTTTTTTCTTCAGTAAGTAGCATTGACCTGGATCCTCTAACTGAAGAAGCCTGAAATTGTAAAGAAAAACTTTTTAAAACATTTTGGTAGCATTCCAAAATTGTAACAGGAAAAGTTTCTTTTTCTTGAATTCAGCTTGGAGTATACTTCCAATATTTCATCTTTTCTTAATGGATTGCAATACTATTCTATGTATTTTTAATATATTTAATATGAAATTTAAATATTTGAAAAATACTGTGCTTTTAAAACTTTTTTATTTAAAAAACAAAACTTTTATTAATTTTATCAAAAATTAAAAAAATATATATGTATAAATTTTGAACACGAGACTGTTAGTTTATCCAATTATCAAGTTTAAAAAAATTTTAGCATGCAACTTTTCAAACCCACACATGCACTCATATTTCTACTTGTTATGTACATAAATGAAAAAAAAAAATATATATATATATATTGTTTTTCATTTTTAAATTTCTTTCAGATTTGGTGTGTATGTGTGAAGTTCAAAATTTGAAAATTACATGTTTTTCCCTATTGATTGAGAAGTGAATATCTTGTATTATGTTTATTTATGGAAAAACAATAACAAATCCTTCAAAAACACTAATATTAGATTGTACCTTTTTTTTTTATAGAACTAGTGGGAGAGTACTAACCAGTAACCTTGAACTAGAAATAACACAAAATTCAAAACTTCCTTGGGCGTTTAGGATAGTGACCCAGCATCTTACATGTTCTTTCTCTCTCTACAATCCATTAAAAAAAAAAAAAAAACCCACTTCAAATGCCACCCAAAGTAAAAGTATGTCTTTATTTAGGAAGATAATAAAAATTTCATATTTTAGCCTTCACCAAACAGCTGATATTGAACCATTATGTTCAAAAGGAACCACTGCCAGGGTTAATGACTAAAGTAGAGTTTGTTACTGGTTATTGGGCTGTGTGTGCTGTTCTGTGTATTGCAAATTGTTTGTTTTGAAAAAGAAAGTTAGGTATTGTTTAAATATATGAAGGTTTTTTTTGTAAAGAGAATTTGAGAAAAGAATACTTTACTTTGAATTAGGTGAGTAATGTAACTACACTATGGTAATTGATACATGGAAGTAGGTATGGTGTGCTGAGTCAGCTTCTACCAGCTCATGGAACCATAAAGTTTTGCATTAGCCAGTATGACATAATTGAATAGAAATAAAATAAAATAAAATAAAATAAGCGAAGCAAAAAACTTTAAAATATATTTTATGACATTAGCATTAGTTGAGGAATATGATGCAAGAAAGCAAGCTTATGCAGTATCAGTAAAAAAAAAAAAAAAAAACCTCCAATTTCACCCATCTATTCAGTCCAAATGCCTGTCCAGCACAGCCTTAAATTTATTTAAGCTATCAACTTCCACAACAAGAGATGGAAGTCTGTTCTAGCAATCAACTACCTGCTGGCTAAAGGCAAATTTCTGCACATTTGTTCTACAACTGTCTTTTCTCAATTTGAATCTATGCCCCTCAAGTTCTTAATCTGAGCAAGAGGAAGAATTCCATCAGCATTTGAGCTTGCTCAACCCGTTCAAGGCCATATATATGCTTCAATCAGATCACCTTGCAAGTGCTTAGTCTCTAGGCACTGCTATTACCAACATATAGGCTTACGTTCTGCAAACTGAAGCACTCTTTGTTCCCCTCAACAACCTTGTTGCCCTCCTTTGTACTTGTTCTAACTTCTCTATGTCATTCCTAAAATGAGCCCTCCAGACCACAGTACTCAAGGTGTGGCCTGGCCTGGCTTGACCATTACCTTGTACAACGGGATAATCACATCCTTGTCCCTGCTAGAAAAATTCCTATCATTGACAAGCCTCCATGATCTGCTCTGGCAGCCCATCTGCACAGCTCAACGATCTTCATATCTGACTGCACAATTACTCCCAGGTATTTTTCACTCTCTACTTCCCTGAGTTTTGATTGATTGATTTGATAGTTGTTGGCGCATCGGCTTCTGTGGCCATATTGCACCTCCCAAGGTTTTTGCAGTACTTTGATCCAAGCCCGAGGCGGGAATCGAACCCGCGACCTTTGGGTTGCCGGGCAGGTACTTTACCCACTCGGCTAGCCCGGTCGGCTACTTCCCTGAGTGTAGTACCACACAGTTAGTATGTTTCTCTTGGGTTACTGCTACTACCCATATGCAGTACTTTGCATTTGCCAATGTTAAACTTGAGTAGCCACTTCTTGGCCCGTTTACCCAACTTTCACCCAGGGGCTCACATCTGGTGAGTATACTGGTGAGACCCTGGGTATGCCAAGCGCAGCTTGGCATACCCAGGGTCTGGAGCTGGATATCATCATTCTTCTCTTTCTTAGTGATTCCTTTCTACTTCTCTCTCTCTCTTGGTAACTCGGGAATTTTTTTTGGCTGGTGCAGCATAAGCCTCAGGCTTCCTTGCACCATATGGCTAATAATAATAATAATAATAACTTATATAGATCCAGTTGCAGTAGCATACTGTCTTTGCTGTTGTTACCAACCCTGCCAACCTTTGTATCATCTGCAAACTTGGGCATTAAGCCTGATATACCTTCATCTATATCATTGATGAATATACAAAACAACAATGGGCCCAGTATCGAACCCTGAGGAAGTCCACTAATAACATTTGTCCATAAAGAGTAATGTCCATTGATTACCACTCTGTCATCTCACACTCAACCATCCTTTTATCCATTGTAGCAACTTGCTCTTAATGCCATACTGCTCAAATTTGTACAGCAGTCTTCCAAGTGCAATAGTATCAAAAACTTTCCTGAAATCCAAGTATATGATATCAAAATTATTTTTTGCATCTAGTTCCTTTGTAACCACATCATAGTATCCAATCAAATTGGTCAGACAAGACCTCCCTTTAACAAACCCATGCTAGTTTTAACTTGTTAGTTTAACTTGTGTACCCATGGTACACAAGTTAAACTAACAGGTCTATAGTTACTTCTGTTGCCTTTTGATGAAATCCCCTTTGGGAACCATTTGCACACCTCCAGTCCATGGGGACCTTCCCTGAGTCCAAGGAAGCTCTCATAATTATGGCTAAGGGTTTTGTGTACTTCCTTTTTACTGCCTCCTTTAATATAACTGGATAGATCTCTTTGGCTCCAGGTGCCTTTCTTATATTTAACTTCAACAATTTCTCCTCCACTTTGCTTTCAGTTATTACAAAATCACTTAGCTCCCTCTTAGAGTTTGATGAACTTCTGGCATTCCCCTCCTCATGTGTGAATGTAGATGCAGAATACTCATTCAGTTTATCAGCTACCTGAGCATCATCATCAATAGTCAAACTATCTATGATAAGTAGGCCAATCTGATTCATCCCTTTCCTTCTAGAGTTTACATACGTAAAGAACTCTTTGCCTAAGATTTCTAGTGATCTGCCTTTGCCTGCCTAACCTCCTTTGTGACTTGATTACAGACTAACTTATATTTTCCATAGGCTTCTGTGTCGCCTGATAATTTATATGTATCCCATGCATTTTTATTTCATCATTCCCTCATTAATTCATCTGACTTCCATTTAGGCCTAAATCTTGAACAGTATTTCTTAGTTGGTATGACAAGCCTAGTAGCCTCCAAGATTGTCCCTGAGGGCTTCTCATTTATTATTCACCATTGGTAACATCATCTTATTGGTTGATCGCACTGTATAGAATTTAAATGCTGTCTGAGACCACTTTAGTCACCTTTACAAAAGCAAAAGCCCTTCCCTTTACCCTTGATAGTAGTTACATCTTTAAATAAATCCCACATTGGTACACTATAATCACTGTCGCCCAGTGGTTCCTTTATCTTCAAATTCTTAATGCATGAATAATCAATGCTGATAATCATATCAAGGGTATTATTCCCTCTGGTTGCCTCATAAACTTGTTGCTGTAGAAAACAGTCATCCAATAAATCCACAAAATTCTTGCTAGTTGCTAGTGGCCAACCCACAAGTTCCAGTCAATATCTGGAAAGTTAAAATCCCCCATTATAAGACATTCTGATTTACGGCCCCACCTATTTCTCTGCACAATTGCTCATTATACTAATCAGATTCATTAGACCTATAACACACACACACACACACACACACACCTACTCTCATTTTCCAATGCTTATGTCACACCACACTGACTCAACATTGCATTGTCCACCAATGTGTCAATTGGATGTACTTCCTTAGATTTTATGTATTTCTTGACTAACAGCATAACCCCCCCTTCCTGTCCTCTCTATCCCTTCTGTACATACTGTACTCCCCAAATTCCAATTCTGCACTGCTTATATCTGTGACACCATATCCCTGATATTCCAACAATATCCACATTTGATGTCTTGACCATCACTTCAAACTCATCAAATTTATAAACTATGCTTCTAGCATTGGTGTACATGCAAGTATACATATACATGCACCTGTTTCTACTCTTAGTTACCCTAACACAGCCCATGTATTTACTTGTTCCACTATGACTCCCAGCAGTCCTGGAAATCCCAAGCGCCTTGCTTTCCAGGCTGCTGCTCGTTCTAATAGAAGCAGTGCATGAATTGCTTTCACTTCTGCCAGCGGCCACTGTTAATCTTTTAGTCTGTGACCCCCCCCCCCCAAGCTAGCATTTTCTGACCTACCTACCTAACACTGTCTCGATAGCATCAGTAAATATTCTTGCACTCTTTCTATTTAAGTGTACCCCATCCCTGTAGAAGCAGTCTCTCCTGTTAACAAACAAGACCATGCTGAGAAAAATTCTACCCTGTGACCCTTGCACAATCTCTCCAAGGCTGAAATGATTGACAGGGCTCTCATCATATACTCCCTCCAATTGTGTCTGGACAGAATTGCAGACACTTTCAAATTCAATCCGAACTTGTGACTTTTTTTTCAACATTGTCCTGTACTTGTTAGTTAAATCTGCAGATTTCTTACTCTTAATGTCATTAGTACACCAACGTGTACAACAATATCATCTTTTTGCCCTTAAAAGATATCTACTCTACAACATCAACCTTTTCCCCCTCCCAGACATACCCTGGTCCTGTTCCACCTATCCTTTTTGCATAATGTATGCAAAACACCTATCCTTTTTGCAGTAAAGTCACCAACAAAAACTAGCTCCTGTAGGACCAGCACATTCTGCCTTGGAGATCGCCACTGTATTGCCTGATGCACAAGATTGAGCTGTGTTGTTGAGTTGGACATCTGAGAGCTTGATGGGCTGTCATATTAATTTCTTCAAGGGCATCTACCCTACACCTGAAACAATCATAGATGTCCATCAGAATGCTGAGAGTTGTTGCCTAATTTCTTGACACTGTAGGCACCTAGAGTGTCATAATGAACATATGTACCTAGGCCCTAGAGTGTCATAATGAACATATGCACCTAGGCATCTAGAGTGTCATAATGAACATATGCACCTAGGCACCTAGAGTGACATAATGAACATAGGCACCTAGAGTGTTATAATGAACATATGCACCTAGAATGTCATAATGAATGAACATATCGTGATGAAATGTAATTTACCCACTGCAGCACATGACATGCATCAGTTAATAATCATTAATTTGTGATTAATGATTATTAACTGGTAATGCTGGTAATGCTTTTCAGACAGTACTGAAACACTTTAAGCACATTCCAGCTAAAGCTGGACTTCTATTAAAAGTTTTCCATTTCTAGATTTCATAGTTGGCAGGAATGTGTAAGCAATTTAGTGAGAGAACATTTCTGACATTTTAGGTCTTTTACCTATTTTAATATGCATATTTATATATATTTTTTTCAACTTTTTGTTATAAATATAATGTACAGTTAAATATTACAAATTAATCAAATAAGTTAATAAAATGAACAAATTTGCATCCCAAAAATTCAGCTTATCTGCATGAGAAAAAATTTTCAGTTAATATCATGATTTAACTCAAACATTTAATTAAAAAAAAAAAAAAAAAGCAGTGTACCATTTCAATGCAGGTATTGAAGCAGTTGAAACAAATAACACTACATTGTGTTCTATTTTTCTCTCATGACTGTTTAGGGAATGCTACTGGCCTCCTGGGGAAAGCAATTACTAATTAGTAATTGCAATTAGTAATTAGAAATTACTACACTTATTAAACAGTTCACCTGTAGTAACTAGTATCGTATTTAATCAAAAATGGAAGTTTACCTTCCAAACGCTGCTTGGCTGCTCATTTAAATTCAGTGCATTCATTCATTCACCACTCAACACAAATGAGGTTATCTGTTACCTGATGAGTGACCCAAATTGGTAACAACAGTGCCTTTGAGTTTTTAATGAATAACAGTTTTGCCTACTGGGTGATGTTATTCAATTAAAACTAGTATTTTAATTTTAGGTTGGCTTGTGGATAAATATAATTATTTCTGAAGAGCCTAAGCCCAAGCTCTGTTGCTGTCACCAGGACAGTAGTGTTCCCTGGCAGTCACAACAAAAACACAGTGCAGTGTAGCATTATTTGCTCAAATTAACTCAGACTTATTTTACAAAACACTACACACAAGAAGAAGAGTATATAAAGTAATGTGGAGTAATATTTAAGGGTATTTAGCTGTCTGGCTATCTCTTCATCCTTATAAATTTCATTTTCAGTTTTTACCAAAACTACACATGTATACTTCAGATACACTAAAAATGAGAGAAAAATAGGGTGTGAGGGGGAGGGGGATTATACTTACATAGCAAAGCTTCTATCAGAACCCTGTATTCTGATGTTTTAAATAGTGGTCTTCCTTTGAGATTTTTTCATTGGTTTATGTTAAATTTAATAACTGTGATTGCCTCTAAATACAAAAATTCATTTGTACATATTTTATTTAAAAAAAAAAAAAAAAAGTAAGATTAATTATTTACGTTGAATCACATTCTCAGCTACACCCCTCAGAGATATAGTATTTAAAAATCACTGTAGTAATAAAAGTGTGATACTTATTTTTTTTATACTTTCTCATATTTAAATCGGTATTTGTCAATGTTATTGAAAAACATTATGTTGAAAAAGTGATGTCTTTAAGTGACGTGTCAGTAAATTTCAGTGAGGTTAGTCTTATCATTAAATGAACTGTCATTAAGTAGAAATTCTCTCTCTCTCTGTGTTGACAGTCTTATGTATCTTATCTTATCTTATTATTTTTTTAAGGTGGTTTATTGCTCTGTATACAAGATGCTGCAGCTAGTGAAGAAGTAGAGCAAATAACTCAGCCATCTGGTAATGAAAGTGTTTCTACTGAACCTGTTACTAGTTTACTTTGCTCAGGTAAGAATTATACCTGGAAATATTTCTTAACAAATGGATTTTTGATATTCATTTTTTTTTTACAAAAAAATATAAATAGGGAAACTATATTTTTATATAAAATTCTGAAATTGCCACTTCACAAGAAAAATTCTTTCCAAGGTGATATAATCATTATTGAGCATCTTTTTACAATTTTAAGAAATTGCTTATTTCTCATTTGATTGTCTAAATTAGAAAACTGTGCACTAATATTGGTATGGTGTCCAAGCAGCTTTTGTGTTACGTTATTGATTTTTGGTCACAGCAAATTTTACTTCATTGTGACTTCAGTAATAATGTTGTTACTATTAGTGATATTGTTACTTCAGTAGTAATGTTTTTGGAATAAGAACAACAAATTAAGTATATTAACACACAGTTTATTAAGCCTAAATTTATTATACAAGTATATAAAAAAATAAGTAAAATGTATAAAAAATAAGTAAACATAGATAATAAGTAAAATAAGTAAAAAATTAGGTAAAAATAATTTCATAATAAAGTTTAAATTCTCATCTGACATGCTTTGCTGACTTCTTTTCTTACTGTTTGTGTCTGTTGCTGAATGACGTTTCCTAAGCAGCCACAAATCGACATATTTTGCTAGATCAAAGTGCATCAGTGGCGGGCCTACAATTTTAAGAAATAGTGACGAAGAAATTGTTTTTGTCATCAACAATAGGTGCCTCCATAGCCAGGTGGGAAGGAGCAGTAGTGTGTAGCACACGCTTCTTGATTAGACCGGGGTTCGAGCCCGTCATGACCAAATACGGAGGATGCGGGAAGGTCAGGGAATGACCAATGCATATCCCGGAACAATATGGCCTTAGTTGCTAATGCTCCTAAAAACCAAAAAATAACAATAACAATCGTCAACAAAGCTCTAGTTGGGCTGACAATCAGATTCATTTGTGAAAATCCTCGTTCACATTCGCTTCATGTAATTGGTATCGTACTCAGAGCGGTCATCAAATGCTTCAATTTTTCCGAAACTGTCTTTTCAATTTGATATTCCCGAAATCCACGAATTGTATCTCTTTCATTTAACTGAAACCTAATTTACAATTTTCTAACTTCATTCTCACCAAATGTCACTTGAGAGTTAACATCTTTACACCAATGTTTCCTATCAAGTACTCTGGCCGATGCTGCCAAATCAGCATTTTTACTGTCAAGCAGCCTGCTTTCTACTGATTGTTTCAAAGTTCTGCAGAAAGCTTCCAGATTGATTAAAATAATTTCTGTAATCTATCCCATGAAGTGAAACTCCTTGAAATCTTAGATTTTCGGCAGCTTTGGCAGCATTTCTGTAATACTTTCCCAGAACTGTTCTTCTTTCATGAAAAAGTTGTACAACAATTTCTTTTTATTTATTCACCCAGTACAGATCTATATCATGCTCCTGCAAGACCAAGCTTAAGTGTGATAATTCTTGAAGAGCATTACACATTAAACCTAAGTCTAATATAAAGTTTGTAGTCGTAATTTTCTTTTGTAATCCTTTATATGTGCATCTTTCTTTGGTCTCGCATTGAGTCATTCTTTGCTTCTTGAAAATTATCAACTAACACCTCATAGTTATTTCAAACAGCCGAAACAGACGGGAAACTCGATGCCACCCATCATATGCTTAAAATTCTGCCAGTTTTTAATAGTTCACTATCCACCAAGTGCACACCTTCAATTCTCTAGCATTTTTTGCCGATATAAAGTTTATCAATAAATGCTTTAAATCTGTTGATACCTGTAACAGATTTCACAGTATCAGCAGCTAATAGTTCTATTCGGTGATTAACACAATACCACACTATTAAAGAAGGGAATTTTTCTTTCATTAGTTTTGTAACACCACTTTTACTACCCATCATAACATCTGCACCATCACATACGACACAAACTAAGTGAGTTTTTAAATAGTTTTGCACCATATCTTATGACTGAAGTCAATCGAGCAGAGAATCAAATATCCCTTTTGCAAATCGATTGAGTTCGATTAAGTCCAAAAACAAATTTACGAGAGGTCTCATTCCACTGTCAAATATACAAGTTTGAACGTAAATGATTAAAGTGGATTTCTTACTAACCGTAGTCGATTCATCAATTATCAATGAAATTTTACTGTTTAACAACGATTTCATAAGCCAATTTTTTTTTAATTTCACCGCTAAGATGTTAATGCAAGTGTTAGTTGAATGAAGAATATCACCCATGTCAATCCCATTTAATTCTTGTAGGTCAGTCTGTAGGTCTTGTAGGTCACCTGCTATTAATTTTTCATGAAATAAACTCTTTAAACAGATTTTCAAGGGGCTGTTTCTCATCTTCTGCAAGCAGTTTTACGGCAGCTTTATGGCCTGCTGTTTCCTTGTTATTGAAAATTTTCTTTCTTAAAGACAGTAGCTGTTGCTGTCTACTTTCACAAAAATAGATAACTTCATTGTTTGCCCATTCCTTAGAAATCTTCATGCCCATCTTCTTTTCCACTCCAAAAGTTCCAATTTGTTTACTTAATGCACACCCAATTGTCTTATTTTGATAATTTTGCCAATTATACTTTGCACAGAAGTAATTTTTTTGATCAACAGTCCAGCAACTTGACCAGTCATTTATGTCAGTCATCTCTTGCTGTTGGATGCAGAGACCATCAGGAACAAAAACAATCTTTGACACAATCTCTAGTTAAGTCATCACTCACATTCTCACTTTTTTTTAATTTTTTTACTGTGGAAGGTGAAAAGAAACTAGTAATTCTTTTCATTTTTTACTTTATGGTTCAAGACATTTTAATACTAATTCACTCACAATCTTGTTACCACACAGACAGTTAAATAAAACTGTTGTGTCTAAATTGAAAATGTGCAAATACAAAGTTATTAATGTTGAACAAACTTTTAAATTGTAGAAAAAGTCTCAGAAAAACTAGTGTGGAACAATACGAGCCCTTAAGAAATGGTATTTCTTGACTTTTCCCCCTTTAGAAATATCATTTCTTATTTCTAAAGGGAGAAAAGTCAAGAGAAAGGTTACCAAAATGAGTGTTACTTAGATGAATAGAACACCTGTGAAAGTGGGATAGACCCTAATAAAATAAATCTACAGTCAGACCTCTATATAATGAAATTGATTGTTTGCTTGCAAAATTTCGTTATAAAGAAATATGATCTTTTCAACGATGAAAAATACTGTAACTCAACGTTCAGAAATATAGTAAATGATAGGAAATAAATCAGAAATAAGTGAGAATAAATAAATTTTTTAACATTTAAAAACAATTTATTAATATAAGATTTTTTTTCATCCCTGCATGATGCACACAATATCAGTACAGTTAAGAATTATTTTGCAAAATATTTGGTTATTTTTTGTTGTAATATATTGATGTACAGTAAATCTGTACATCAATATATTACAACAAAAGTATATCAATATATTACAACAAAAGTACATCAACATATTACATTTCGTTATCTATTGTAGTAATCTAGTGTTGTACACTAGATTTACTGTACATCAATCATTAAAAAAAAATTTGCATTTGTTTTAACATATCTTTTATTTTCAGGAACATTTTCTTCACCCTGAAAGCCACAGCAAAGTTTCAAAAGCTATCAATATTTCATGTTTAGGAGGTTTAATACCTCCTAAACATGAAATATTGATATCATCATTTCATCATTTCCTTCTCTTGTCATCGATATTGTCACTAGTTCTTAAATTTGAATTTTTTTCTTTGAACTAGTTCTTAAATTTGAATTTTTTTCTTTGAAACTGTCCAAAATGTCAGAATTATTCGGGTACTGTAACTGTGTAAACAGAGATGGGGAAAATTTATGGAAAAATGTGGATAACTCACTTCCACGAAACAACAGATGATTATTTGTTGGGATAAAAGAAAATCACTCTCCAATTCTTGAACAGGGTGCTTGCATTAGAAGGTTGAACACAGCCCATTGCCCACATCGGGAATAGCGCTTGATCTACACACTGTTGACCAGTGCAACTTCTTGATATGTGGGATAGGTGGTCAGATAGGTTTTACGAGTACCACTAAGTTGTAGAATGGTAATCCCTTTAGCGCTCTTAATTCGTGGTTAGCAGCAGCAGCACTAATTGCCTGAAGACTCTGACCTTCAGGCAATTTCAGCAATTAGTGCGAACAGTGCATACCGAGTTAAGTCTCTGCTAATCCATTCATTATATGAAAATTTTCTTCACTCAATGGAAAAACTATTTTAAATGCAATTTCCAAGGGGAATTCAAAAAAGAGGTCCGAGTGAGTAATTTAAAATTCTAAAAATGCTTATAAAGTTTTATATAGAAAATATCTTAACAATAGACAGTAAAAAATGCAAATTTAGTTAAATAACTTTAAGCTTATTTCAGTATTAGGTAAACATGTGAATAAAATTTACTGAATATTACAAATTTTGAAATGTAAAAGGTAAAGGTAAAGTGCAGCCATTATCAACCCACTGCAGGATGGAAGCATCCTCAACAATTCATTCTGAGGGAAATGGACCATAATCTGCCACGCTGGTCCAGTGCGGGTTGGCAGATCGACCGTATTCAGCAGTCAGGGGCTTGAACCCCGGTCTACTCAAAGAGTGTGTGCTACTGCACTCCCGCTCCTGACCACTCGGCTACGGATGTACTGCATCCAAATATCACACGTCACTGTCAATAACGGTGCCGGTATGCTGTACCATTGTGTACCGTCCCAAAAAAAGCACTGTTGTTAAGCCCTTTCATTTTACTTTGAAAGTAGCTCTCAAAATAATTTGTTGTACTGAATTTTTGTCAGAACTGTTTCACTGAAATTACAAAATACACTCAATATGAAAAGTAATCCGCGATATGGTATTAATATTGTTATAGTTAAGGTCACCATATGTTCCAATTTTCATTGTTTTTCCTGGTGCCTGAAAGTTTCTCTCTCTCTCTCTCTGGGGTGCAAAACTTCCTGTATACCATTGACAAAATGTGATGAACTGTGCTATCAGCCTGTCCACGCTGCTCAGAGAACTTCATGGTGAGCTGTACAACTACCTTAGGTCTTTTTCATTCTTTTTTTTACTTTGGATGTTGTATTATCCAAATGGTAGGTTATTCTGGGATTACAACTATCCATATGCCAAATCTTGCATTTATCAAATTGTCACCTTGAAAAAAATTAGGCAGCCCCTCTACCTAATTTTTTTAAGTTTTGCTGCAGCTAGAAATATTCTTCAGTAGTATGCCCTGATTCCTGTCATTAACCACCCTGTCAACCTAAGCATTATCCACAGACTTGGACATTAAGCTTGGTATGTCTTCATCAGTATCGTTAATAAATAATAAAAACAGTAAGAAGCCTTGCACTGAACCCCAAGGGAGGACTCTACTAATAACATTAATCCAAGATGAGCAGTTCCCATTAATAACCACTATCTGTCTTCTGCAATTTAGCCATCCCTTTATCCACAACAGAAATAACCCTTACAACTACACTACTCCAATTTATACAGTAGTGTTTCATGTGGAATAATGCCAAAGCTTTACTGAAATCCAAGTATATATGATGCCAAAAGTATTATTTGCATCCAATTTATTTATAATTGTATCATCGTAGCTAATCAATTGATCAGACAGATCTCTCCTTAACAAATCCATACTTAGATTACCATATAGCTGTATTCCTGTCAAGGAGACAGGAATACAGCTATATAGTAATCTAACTACTTCAACTACTCACTGTTATTTTTGAACAGTAATTGCTATAATTACTTATTCTTTGATCCCCCACCCTTGTGAGTAGGAGAGACATTTGTGTATCAATGTAGGGCCTCTGCTGAATCCAAGGATGCTCTTGTAATTATGGCCAAATGATTGCTTACTTTTTTTTGCTGCTTATTTTAATGCAATTGGATAGATTCCATCAGACCCAGGTGCATTACAGGAACTCCCCTGTCTAATACTATCAGATATGTATGAAAAATATATGAGAAATTTGTGAATCTGTCATTTTCTGTTTCAGTCAAAGAAAAAAAATTGTTTATGTGTTAATTTTTTTCCATTTATTTTTTTTTAATATATATTGGATAAAATTTGCAGTCAAGACAAACAAAGAAGCAGAAATATATAATAGTAAATAGGAAGTTTTTTGAGAGGTTTTTCTGTATAAAATTTATTGGAATTCTTATGCTGATAGAGGTATATAAATCAAGTTAGGCAATAAGCAGTGCATTATATTTCAAGCGTGTTTGATTTCTTAAATTAATTGATTTTTTTATTCTTAATGTTGTTAATAAAAGTGAAAAGCAAATAACTAATTTTCTTTTGACCAATTAATTATTAAATATAAATTGTTAATTAATTTTTAATTAACATCATGTAACTAATAATGGTAATTAATATTGTTATGTGTAACTAATAATATATTATAGTAATTGTTTTCACTTCACTACCTCACAGGTTATGTTTTTACCTCACAACCTACTATTCAGTGTTTTATAATACATTATAAAAATCACAACATGTGAAATGTAACATGTATTTCATGCTCTGGAATGTAATAAGTCAAACAAATAATTAAATAATTTAATAACAATTTAAATATTGTATATTTCATGTTTCTGCTGTGGATAATGTGATAAGAAAGTAGTTATAATTCATGATGTACATTTCTTAAATTAATTGATTTTTTTTTTTTTTTATTTAGTAAACTGATAGCAGAATAATGAACTTCTCAACTGATAGCAACTTATGTGCGAACCAAAACCATTTTGGTTCTGTGTCTGCATATATTGTTCATTCATTTATTCAATCACTGCACAGCAACAAACATAATATCCAATGCTACATCTGTAGTATATGGTATGTGGATAGTTTATGTGGTGTATATTAAAAAAAAAAAAAAAAATTTTTTTTGTATGGCTTGACAGAGCTTTCTAAAAAAGCTAACTATAAAATTTAATGAAAATCGATCCAGTGTTTCAGCTACAATATATGATATACGGATAAACTATGTAAAAAAAAAATAATAATAAATAATTGTTGGATTTCTATTTGTTTAATTTAATGAAATTTGGGCTGGATAAACAAATCTTTCTAAAAGACCCAAATATAAAATTTCAGGAAATCCATCCACTGGAAGTAGAGTTATTAGCTGCAAGGAGGTAGACAGACAAGACAGATGCACAGATGTAGTAAAGGCAGTAGAGGAGTAGACACTTAATACATATATCTATAAATGTGCCTAAAAATGATATAAATCTTATAGAACCAGTGCATGGAAGACATATTTGGAAAAATAATGAGTAGAATGTTTTTTTTAGTATATTGATAATCCTACAATTTGATGATGATGATGATGCCACTTTTCATTGCCAGCATCCTTCCCAAGACAAGTTGGCACCAATAAGGAGCAATTACTTTAAATGTGCTCTTAGTCTAGGAATGTGTATGACTTTACATGAGCAAATGGTTATTACTCATTTACATGAGTAACTGTTTAAGTAACCATCTAATTGAGTAACCAGTAAATGGTTAAAAATGGTTAATCAGAGATAGTTGTATATTTCAAAGGTACATTCCATCAAAACGAAATATATGGAATAAAAATATGGATAGTTAATATTACTAGTATTTCATATACTAAGAAAGTAGCGATATTTACTGGTAAAGGAGTTGGTGAAGAAAGAAAAATGAAAAAGAAGGAAGGTAAAAAAGTTGTCACTTGCTTTGTTACAGAAATTGATAATAAATACCCATAAAGGATACCTATGATAATGTTTTAATTAGTTTAGATTTAATGAAGATATATACTTTCTAAAAACTTGATGATTATTTTGGGTTCTATATACAGAAATAAGCCATGGTTACCACCATATTTTATGGCTCTGGAAACTGAAAAATCCCGTGTTTTGGATTCAAAAATGGTGTAATGGTGGTATCTGGTGAGTATGGGCTTAGCACATCTAGGGTCCTGAATATCATCATTTTTTCTCTTTCTTGGTGATTTCCTTCTACTTCTCACTCACTCACTCACTCACTCACTCACACACACACACACACACACACACACACACACACACACACACACACACACACACACACACGCCGACCGGGCTAGCCGAGTGGGTAAAGTACCTGCCCGGCAACCCAAAGGTCGCGGGTTCGATTCCCGCCTCGGGCTTGGATCAAAGTACTGCAAAAACCTTGGGAGGTGCAATATGGCCACAGAAGCCGATGCGCCAACAACTACCAAATCAAAAAAAAAAAAAAAAAAAACACACACACACACACTCTCTGAAAAATTTTTTTTTTTAGCTGGTGCGTAAGCCTTGCACTATATGGCTAGTAATAATAATAATAAAACTATGAAATCCAACTCTGACATTTTTAAGATGTCCTCTTTCTCATCTGATGACATAGCTGATTCTTCTAATATTAGAAAAACCTAATATTAGGATCAATAATATTGAGTTTAAGTCTTCTGAAAATTCTCTGCTACAGATTAGGATTAGCAGAGGCATATGATGCAAGAAAGCAAGCTTTTGCAGCATCAGCCAAAAAAAAAAAAAAAAAAAAAAACCTCCCATTTCATCCCTCCATTCGTTCCAAATCCTGTCCAGCTCAGCCTTAAATTTATTTAGGCTATCAACTTCCACAACAAAAGATGGAAGTCTGTTCCACCAATCAACACCTGCTGGCTAAAGGCAAATTTCATGTGGCATATTAACATGCAGTTAATGTATAAAATGCATTTCTCAAAACTACACATTAAACAGATGTATGTGAAATAAACATAAATTTCTCATATAAACTTAAGTAGCTTGCCTAGATATATTCCTGATGATTTGCAAATAATTTTTTTTTTTTTTAAAAGAAATATGAAACCATATGAAGGTTTCATGTTTTTACCATTTTCACCTTCATATGAAAATGCCCCTTTGATCCATAGGTTGGAATAGGGTATTTGGGGAACAGAATACAACTTGAATTTAAGGGCAAGAATCTACAATATCAGATAAATGATTAGGAGCATTGGCAAGCATTAATATTACTTTAAGAACAGAATATAAATAAATACAGTTATTATAATATCTGATAAATTGTCCTATTTGAAAAATACACCCAAAGAAATTTTACAACTTGCCTCCTCCTTTTCATCATTAAAGAGCCTTATAGAAAATTGCTATCATGAAGCATTCCTAATAACATCAATGCTTCTTTTAGTGCTGGGATCAGAATCCTCTGCCTCCATATGTTTTATACTACTTCATGTTTTCTCTTAAACTTTTTTAGGTTCAGGCTCTTTGGAAGAATGCTAGAGATTTTATCGTCACTGTCATCCCTTTCTTTATTTTGTGTTTGTGGTTGTAGCTTTATGATCTCTCTATGAGAAGACTTCACATCTCATTCTCTATGAGAAAGGCTGACATCTTCAATATTCACTTCCGAGTAAGGTGTTTTGCTATGTATAAAATTTTTACTGTGGCATTTTCTTGCATTTTTTGGAAATCTTTTTAGTTACAGACAAAGGAGAAACTGTGGGAAAGCCTTTTCCAGCAGCCTTCCATAGTGGATTGCTTGATAGCTTTCCAGTTTTCAGCAGTGTTTCTCACTGCTACAAGGATGGTATACCCTTTCCAAAACAGCATGAGAGTTGCTGCTTCCTTCCCCACACTAGTAGTAGAATTTGCCTAAGCCATGGTTTTTTTCAAATAATCCTGCTTGAAGGTGAAAATGCCCCTTTGATCCATAGGTTGGAATAGGGTATTTGGGGAAAGGAACACAACTTTCATTTTAGGGCAAGAATCTGCAATATTATATGAATGATTAGAAGCATTGGCAACGATTAACATTGCCTTACCATCAAATTTTTTTCACATATCTGGTAAAAAGTAGTGCAGAAACCAGTCCTAGTAAAGCATTGCAGTAAGCCATGCATTCTTATTTGATTTCAAAATCCCTGCAGTGAAGATTGAAACATCATTGAAGCCTATGGATTTTCACTATTGATACATTTTCACTATAGTCACCAGTTGTATTATTACATAGGTTAAGCAGTGTTTGGAAATCAGGAAATTTCTTCTCAATTGCAAAGTATGTATGTGAGGGAATCTTCTTTTTCAATACAAAAAAAATAAAAGATCTTCTTCCAGTATACAATATAGATGAAACAGAATCTCCTGTTTCATCTATGTTGAACATTTCATACCATCGTATCCTCCCCCAGCTCAGTAATTTCAGAAATCAAGTTGATGAAACTTTCAGCTGCTTCCAAATCATGCAATAACAGCTTTCCTGCATAATTTTACATTGTGTAGTCCTGCAGATCTTATGAGTTTTCAGATTTTCATAGATATCTTTTGCTTTGAAATTGAAGAGGTCTGTGGTACCGGGTTCCATAGACAAGTAAAGAAGGCACCTCCGTAGCCAGGTGGGAAGGAGAAGCAGTGCATAGCACCCGCTTCTTGATTAGACCGTGGTTCGAGCCCGTCGCCACCAAATACGGAAGATGCGGAAAGGTCAGGGAATGACCACCGCATTTCCCGGAGCAATATGGCCTTAGTTGCTAATGCTCCTAAAAACCAAATAACAAACAAGTAAAGAAATTAGTTATCCTGGTAAGAACAGTACCTAATTTTAATGATAAACAGTAACTAAGATTAAGTAACAGGAGTTTTCGAGATTTAACTATCTCTTTATCAGCTGTGTGAATAGATATTGAAATATAAAAATATGAAACTTTACAAATGGAAAGTGCAGAGCATGGTCATGTTGAGTAAAAATTGAGAGTGTGCATGAGAATGTGCGAATGCTGAAGCATCACAGTGCAGTTGTTGTAGATGCTGGGTGCATACATGGGCTGAGTGCCAGCATTTGTCATGCTGTAATGCTACAGACTGCATAATTGGGTGTAGTCGCACGCCTCTATTGCAGTTAAAAATGCTGTGACAACCAGATACGTGACTCAAACCCCAGTCATTGATGGTAGTGGCAGAATTGGTCATCCACCTCGGTATCACATCTGGGATTGAGGTCGTGTTGCATTGACTAGTAATGCTCTGCAACTGCAGTGTATGCAGAGTCAGCTAATCAAATGGCCCTTTCATGTTCAAAGGGGTGATCCTGGAGCCTTCTGGCAGTTTCCCCACACATAGCAGCTGCCACAATTGTGCCATGTGATATGGTATATTGTACCTCTAAGTAAAAGAAGGGAGACTGGTGTCTTTACCCTTGAGACAAGAGATCACAATCCTCTATCGGGAAGTTGCAGGCACTTTATCTGGTATCCATGTAAGATCTTAGAAATGCAATCTGAAGTGCCTGGGTAATACGGGATGTATGCGGTAGACATTGTCTCGTCGCTATGGGGGAGCCTTGAATGTGCAGCAAGCTCACAGCTTGTAGGTCACACTTGTCCAAGACACAGATGGAATAACCACAGTTGGTGAGGTCAGCTCTTATCTTAGAAACTTCATGGCATTCAGTCCGTGTATGCACCCAGCATCTACAACGATCACCTAGTTCTGCATTGTGGATGCTTTAGCATTCACACACCCTCGTGCACACTCTCACTTTTTATTCAACATGACCACGCTCTGCACATTCCATTTGTAACGTGTTATATTTTTATATTTTATTTTTTATTCACACAGCTGACGAAGAGATACTTAAATCTCAAAAGCTACTGTTACTTAATCTTAGTTACTGTTTATCATTAAAATTAGTTACTGTTCTTTCCAGGCAAACTGAATTTCTTTACTAATCTATGGAATCCGGCACCACAGGCCTCTTCAATTTCATTCGTTCGACTCATGACCCTTATACATCAGTGTTACAGTGGAGCTGCAAAAATCCTTCATCTTGATAGCTCAAAACAAACAGCACCCTCATTCGCACATCAACGCAAGTCAAATCACTTCAACCATTTCCATATGAAAAGTGTGCCTGTTTCAAATTTGGCCTTCGAACCTTGAGAATATGGATTGGCTACCTACACCTAGAGCTGCAGAGAGCCACTATCAACAATTCCAGACTTATCCAGGAACTCAGAGGTTTGGTTTCTCCATTAACCTTTTCAATCCTGATTCACACTCTTTGTTCCCAGGCTATCCGCGAATCCGATATTTACTGCTCTCGCCAACAGCATAAGATCATTGGCCTACTCTGAGAGGTTCATACTTCCAACACCCGCAAGGATCCCTCAGCAGACCATTCTCACTTTCTCTTAAACCTCAGCAGCAAATGCTTATCTGATGACCAGACCGAACTCCTCACTTTCAGTATGAAGTTTGCTATTCTACCATGTAAACCCCCCATCACACAACTTGCTATGGGGTATTAGATTCATCCTTGACCTGCCTCTCCCAAAGAAATTGCGAAAGAAATTCACTTCAAGACAGCTTCAATTCTTCAGTATGTCTGCCCTACTGCCTCTAATCTCAACTGTTGCCAACATGCTTCCCTTAATTCTATCAAGAATGACAATACCATCACCATTCTACCCGCTGACAAAGGATGCCATACGGTTGTGATGGAATCTCCTTGAGTATCTAAGTAAGGCTCTCTCTCTCTTCTACTCAATCCTAACGTCTATAAACCAGTGCAGGACCCTCCCATCAAAATCTTGGAGTGATTGGAATCCAAGATAAATAAGTTAGTTAACGATTGGTTCAAGTCCGGGAAGATTTCGAAGTCCACATGTTGGCAATTACACGCCACGGGCTGCCAGCTCTCCAGTTCTATGGCCTACCAAAAGCCAGGCATTCCTTTAAGACTAATTGTCTCTTGCTGCAATTCTTCAACATACGAACTGTCAAAATATGTCACCCATCCACTAACACCCCTAGTGGGAAATACCAGTCACACCATTTCAAGCAGTAAGGAATTCCTACGCCTTACCAAACACCTCACCATTCCCGAAGACAAGATCATGGCATAATTTGACGTTGTTTCTTTATTTACTTCCATATCTGTGCAGCAAGCCATCATATATACCGAGCACCTTTTGAATAGAGATGCCAGCTTACTGGACAGAACATCTCTATCCATGGAGGATATCTGTGCTTGTCCAACAGCATGGTCACGTTTTGTGACTCTCTCTTCAGACAAATGCACTGCATGGCATGGCATAGCATGGCTATCCCTGTCAGTTCCTTCATTGCGAACATTGTGATGGAGGAGTTGGAGGAACACACATTCCTGAACCTGCCAGTCCCCATCACCCTCTGGTGTTGATACATCGACGACGTCTTCACTATTATCTCCCTCCATCCAGTTCACAATAGAATTAGAGTCAAGCAACACCCTTTCCTTCCTGGATGTCTTGGTGAAGCGCATAGGCTCAAGTCTGGAAACTTTGGTATACCAAAAGCCCATATTCTCTAGCCAGTTTACCAACTACAGGTCCACAATGCATACCCCCTGCCACCTGTTCAGTACTGCGCATGCACTAGTCTCAAGTCTGGTGTCATTCTAACACCATGGACCCCTGGCACAACAAATTTCTAAGGTAAGAGCTGACCTCACCAACTGTGGCTATCACACCTATGTCTTGGACAAGTGCGACCTACAAGCTCGTGAGCTTGCTGCACGGCCAAGCCCCACCACCATAGCGATAAGACAGCATATACCGCATACATCCCATATTACCCTGGTGCTTCAGATCACATTTCTAAGATCTTACGTGGGTACTAGATAAAGTGCCTGCAACTTCCCGATGGAGGATTGCAATCTCTTGTCTTGAGGGTGAAGACACCCATCCTCCCTCTTTTACGCAGCGGTACAATATACTGCATCACATGCCATGATTGTGGCAACTGCTATGTCAGGAACTGCCAGAAGGCTCCAGGATTGCATCTCTGAACATGAAAGGGCCATTCGATTAGATGGCTCTACACATTGTGGTTGCAGAGCATTATTGGTCGATGCAACAGGACCTCGATCCCAGACATGATACCGAGGTGGTTGACCAAACCTGCCACTACATCAATGACTGCGGTTTGAGTCACTGCACATATCTGGTTGTCATAGCATTTTTAACCACAATGGAGGCGTGTGGCTATGCCCAATTATGGAATCTGTAGTGTTACAGCATGACAAATGCTGGCACTCAGCCCATGTATCTACAACAATCACCTAGCTCTGCACTATGATGCTTTAGCATTCGCACATCCTCGTGCATGCTCTCACTTTTTACTCAACACGACCATGCTCTGCACCTTCCATTTGTAAGGTTTCATATTTTTATATTTTATGTATGTATTCACACAGCTGACGAAGCGATACTTAAATCTCAAAAGCTCCTGATACTTAATCTTAGTTACTGTTTTTCATTAAATTAGTTACTGTTCTTACCAGGCTAACTGAATTTATTTACACATCTTTTGCTTTATTTTGAATCATTGGTCATGAGGGGAGGGTAAGAATAACTGCTAAAAACAGTCATCCAAAAATAGGTATAAAAATTCAAAATATCATGAAGTATTGGATTTTATATCATATAATATGTTAATAAAATATCAAATAAATTATTTTATATTTTATAAGACAATCTTTATATTTGATAAGATTTTATCCCATAAAATATTAATACATTTTATAAAATTTCTTAAAATCAATTTCTGTATCATATATCAATAAAGTATAATCTAATATAGCTAATGTATAAACATATATATCTAATATATAAACATATATTAGATATAATACTTGTTTATAATAAAAAAGTAGATATACAGAAAACATACAGAAACCCCATAAATGATATATATATATATATATATATATCATATCATTTATGGGGTATATTTTTATAATTAAATTGAATAAATATATAATAAAAAGTAAAAGGTATATATTTACTTACCCAGTTCTCTAGAGATCATATAAGTACCACGTAGCATTTCAAAGTATACAAGAAAAGGGATATAGTCTACTCATGTAATGGTGCTTTGCATTGAATTAGAATGCACAGCACCATTATGTGCATAGACAATTTAGCATCATTCTGAGAACTAGTTAATTTTTTAAATAGTGTTCAGTTTTATTAAATGATAAATGAAATGGTTCATATAGCAGGTTTGGATGAAAGTTGCTGCAGTATTTTCTTTGACATGTGGTTTTGATTGTCTTCTATTTCAATTTTTATCAACTACAGAATCATTTGTTTTCAACTCTGATGACACACCTTTTTAGTCATTGTTGAGTGTGGCCCTTTTCACTGCACAAACATTTGTGCACATGTATTGCACACTTCCATCTTTTGTATTTTTCGGCACAATTTCATCATAAAATAGAAATTGATAAGAATAATCTTTTCAGCTAAAGATAAGTCTTTGGCCGTGAAACATTTTTGATAACTGTTGGTTGTAATTGGATGGTATGAGTGGAAGAAGAGTCATAAGAGTTTCAGGCTGACCACTTTCCAGTGAAGAGTTTGGTGCCAAAAAAATGGGATGAGTAAATCCTGAAGTCATTGATTTCAGAAATAGATTTAAAATGGGAAAAAACACTTCATTCAGTTACCCTGTGCACTGCAGCTGGTTTACTTGTAATGTAGTAGTAGTAGTGCATGTGATGCAAGAAAGAAAGTGCATGAGCTTATGCAACATCAGCCAAAAAAAAAAAAAAAAAAATCACACCATTCCCTCCAAATGCTTGTCCAGTTCCTCCATAAATTTATTCAACCTATTAACTTCCACAACGACATATGGAAGTTTGTTCCAGCAATTAACCACCTGCTGGCTAAAGGCAAATTTCCACACATCTATTCTACATCTGCCTTTCTTAATTTGAATTTATGCCCCCTTAGTTTCGTAATCTGAACAAGTGGAAGGATCCCATCAAAATTCAGTGTGCTCAACCCATTCAAGGCCTTATACACCTCAATCAGATCACCACGCAGGTGCCTAGTCTCCAGCCACTGCAATTTGCAGAACTTAAGCCTCTCTTGGTAAGAGGATCCCTTCATTCCCCTCACCAATCTTGTTGCCCTTCTCTGTACACGCTCAACCAAATTGACATCCTTCCTAAAATGAGGCCTCCAGACCTGTACGCAGTACTCAAGGCGTGGCCTGACCATTGCCTTATACAGAGGGACAATCACCTCCTTTTCCCTGCTAGCAAAATTCCTATATATCATTGACAAAACCCCATGACCTGCCCTGGCAGCCTGTCTGCATTGCTCAGAAAACTTCATATCTGCCTGCACAATTACTCCCAGGTCTTTTTCATTTTCTACCACATTAAGTGTAGTACCACACAGTTGGTACGTTTCTCTGGGGTTACTTTTACCCATATGCAGTACTTTGCATTTGTCAAGGTTAAACTTCAGTTGCCACTTCTTAGCCCATCTGCCCAAATTATCTAGATCCTGTTGCAGTAGCACACTGCCATTACTGTCATTAACAACCCTGCCAACCTTTGTATCATCTGCAAACTTCGACATTAAGCCTGATATACCTTCATCAATATCATTGATAAATATACAAAACAACAGTGGACCCAACACCGAACCCTGTGGGACTCCACTAATAACATTAGTCCATGAAGAGCAGCACCCATTGATTACCACCATCTGTCTTATCCCACTTAACGATCCTTTTATCCATTCTAGCAACTTACCCTTAATACCATTCTGCTCCAATTTGTACAATAGGCGTTATTCCATGCGCAACAGTGTCAAAAGCTCTCCTGAAATCCAAATATATGATATCAGAATTATTTTTTGCATCCAGTTCCTTTGTAACCACGTCATAATATCCTATCAGATTTGTCAGACAAGACTTTCCCTTAACAAACCCATGCTGTGTCTGAATTATTGCTGCAGTCTTGTCCAGATGATCCTGCAATGCATCTTTAACCAGTGACTCCATTATTTTACCCGGAACAGAAGTTAAACTAACTGGTCTGTAATTACTCGTGTCATCCTTCATTCCCCCTCATTTGTGAATCGGGGATATATTTGCACATCTCCAGTCTGTGGGAACCTCCCCTGAGTCCAAGGATGCTCTCATAATTATGGCCAAGAGTTTGCTTAGTTGCTTTGCCGCCTCCTTTAATATAACTGGATAGATCCCATCCACCCCAGGTGCTTTTCTTATGTTAGCATTAGCATTAGCATTAGTAGAAGCATTTGATGCAAGAAAGCAAGCTTATGCAGCATCAGCCAAAAAAAAAAAATAAAGTAAAATAAATAAATAAAAAATAACCACTTCCACTTCACCCCTCTGTTCATTCGAAATACCTGTCCAGCTGAGCCTTAAACTTATTTAGGCTATCAACTTCCACGACAAGGGATGGAAGTCTGTTCCACCTACCAACTACCCGCTGGCTAAAGGCAAATTTCCGCACATCTATCCTACATCTGTCTTTCCTCAATTTGAATTTATGCCCTCTCAGGTGATTACTCTGAGCTAGAGGAAGAATCCCATCAGCATTGAGCATGCTCAAACCATTCAAGGCTTTGTACACCTCTATCAGATCACCTCGCTGGTGCCTAGTCTCCAGATATTGTAATTCGCAAAACTTAAGCCTTTCTTCGTAAGAGCACCCCTTTGTTCCATTCACTAATCTTGTTGCCCTTCTCTGTACTCGTTCCAGCAGCTCTACATCCTTCTTGAAATGAGGCCTCCAAACCTGTATACAGTACTCTAGGTGTGGCCTGACCATTGCCTTATACAAGGGAATAATCACCTCCTTATCCCTGCTAGAAAAATTCCTATATATCATTCACAATACACCATGAGCTACTCTTGCAGCCCGTCTGCACTGCTCAGAGAACTTCGTATCTGTCTGCACAACCACCCCAAGGTCCCTTTCATTCTCTACCACTGTCAGTGTAGTACCACAGAGTTGATACGTTGCTCTGGGGTTGCTGTTTCCCATATGTAGTACTTGATATTTGTCAATGTTAAACTTCATTTGCCACCTCTCAGCCCATCTGCTCAACCTTTTCAGATCCTGTTGCAGCAGCATAGTGTCAGTAGTGTCCTTGACAACCCTGCCAACCTTCGTATCGTCTGCAAACTTGGACATTAAGCTTGATATACCATCATCAATATCATTTATAAGTACAGAAAACAATAAAGGACCCAATACTGAACCCTGAGGGACTCCACTAATAACATTAGTCCATGATGAGCAGTGTCCATTAATTACCACTCTGTCTTCTCCCCCTCAACCACCCCTTTATCCATAGCAGCAATTTGCCTCCAATGCCACACTGCTCCAATTTGTGCAGCAGTCTTCCATGTGCAACAGTATCAAAAGCCTTTCTAAGATCCAAGTATATAATATCAAAGTTATTCCCTGCATCCAGTTCTTTTGTAACTGCATCATAGTATCCAATCAGATTGGTCAGGCAAGACTTCCCCTTAACAAAACCATGCTGTGTCCGAGCTATAACTGAAGTCTTGTCTAGATGATCCTGCAGTGCTTCTTTAACCAGTGCCTCCATTAATTTTCCAGGAACAGAAGTTAAACTCACAGGTCTATAATTACTTGTGTCAGCCTTTGATCCTCCCTTGTGAATTGGAGTCACATTTGCACATCTCCAGTCCATGGGTACCTCCCCTGAGTCCAAGGAAGCTCTCATAATTATGGCTAAGGGTTTGCTTACTTCCTTTGCTGCCTCCTTTAATATAACTGGATAGATCCCATCCACCCCAGGTGCCTTTCTTGTGTTTATCTTCAACAATTTCTCCTCCACTTTACTCTCAGTTATTACAAGATTCTTTAGCTTACTGCTAGAGTTGAGTACACCTCTGGCATTCCCCTCGCTGAATAACTCCTCATGCGTGAATGTCGATGCAAAATATTCATTTAGTTTGTTAGCTACCTGAGCAGGGTCATCAACAGTTGACCCATCGATATCAAGTGGACCAATCTGATTCATCCCCTTCCTTCTAGAGTTTACATAAATAAAGAACTCTTTGCTGTTTTTCTTCGCATCCCTTGCCAAGGATCTCTCGTAATCTGCCTTTGCCTGCCTAACCTCCTTTGTAACTTGGTTACAGATCAACTTATATCTATCATAGGCATCTGTGTCACGTGTTAATTTGTATGTATCCCATGCATCTTTCTTCTCTGCCACGTCTCATTAGTTCATCTGACAACCATTTAGGCCTAAACCTTGAACAATATTTCTTAGTTGGTATGTAAAGCCTAGTAGCTTGCAAGATAAGTTCTTTGAATGCTTTCCATTTTGAATTTGCTGTTGGTAACATCATCAGTTGATCCCACTGTATAGAATTTAAATACTGTCTCAGTCCATCGTAGTCGCCTTTACGAAAGCAATACCCCTTCCCTTTACCCCTAATGGTAGTTACCTCTTTGAGTAACTCCCACTTCAGAACACTGTGATCACTGCCACCTAGTGGTTCATTTATCTGCAGATTCTTAATGCATGAAGAATCACTACTGATAATCAAATCAAGAGTATTACTCCCTCTAGTTGCCTCCCGAACATGCTGATGTAGAAAACAATCATCCAATAAATCCACAAAAGCCTTGCTAGTGTGTGAGTGACCAGCCCCCAAATTCCAGTCAATATCTGGGAAATTAAAATCCCCCATTATAAGACACTCTGATTTACTGGCCCACTCTATTTCTCTGTACAGTTTCTTATTATACTTATCAGAGTCATTAGGCCTATAGCACACTCCCACTCTCAATTTTGATCTCCCAATGCTTATGTCACACCAAACTGACTCGACACTGCACTGTCCAGCGATGTCGACTGGCTTCACTTCCTTGGATTTTATGTGTTTCTTAACTAATAGCATAACCCCTCCTCCCTTCCTATCCTGTCTGTCCTTTCTGTAGACATTGTACTCCCCAAATTCCAGTTCTGCATTCCTTATATCTGTGTGACACCACGTCTCTGAAATACCAACAATATCTGCCTTTGATGTTTTGAGCAATACCTCAAATTCATCAAATTTATTTACTCAACTCCTAGCATTGGTGTACATGCAAGTATACATGCACCTGCTCTTCCTCTTAGCCACCCTAACACAACCCATGTGTTCACTTGTACCCCCATGATTCCCAGCAGTCTCTGAAATATCCTGCATTTTATTTTCCAGGCTGCGGCTCATTCCAATAGAAGGAGTGCAAGAATCACTTTCTCCTCTGCCAGTGGCTACTGTTAATCTATTAGTCCTTGTATCCCCCCAATCTAGCAGT
This sequence comes from Mastigoproctus giganteus, assembly GCF_048544385.1. Taxonomy (NCBI): domain Eukaryota; kingdom Metazoa; phylum Arthropoda; class Arachnida; order Uropygi; family Thelyphonidae; genus Mastigoproctus; species Mastigoproctus giganteus. The sequence goes on from NC_143577.1 coordinate 206,801,645, forward strand.
TTTCCGACCCACCTAACACTGCCTCGAAAGCATCAGCAAACATTCTTGCACCCTTTCTATTTAAGTGTATCTCATCCCTGTAGAAGCAGTCTCTCCTGTTAACAAGTACAGACCAGGCTGAAAAAAATTCTACCCCTTGAGCCCTGCACAATCTTTCCAGGGCCGAATTGATCGACAGGGCTCTCATCATATATTCCCTCCTATCGTGTCTGGGCAGAATTGCAGACACTTTCAAATTCAACCCTAATTCATGGCTTTTTTTCATCAGTGACCTGTACTTGTTAAGTAATTCTGCCCGTCTCTTACTCTTAATATCATTAGTGCCAACATGTACAACTATATCACCTTTTATGCCCTTAAAAGATGATATCTATTCTACAACGTCATCAACCTTTGCCCCTGGCAGACATACCCTGGTCCTGTTCCACCTATCCTTTTTACAAAGCATGTTCCTCGTTTCACTGATAATAGAATCACCAACAACTGCCAGTTCCTGTGGGATCAGCGTATTCTCCCTTGGGAGTTGCCGCTGTGTTGCATGATGACCAAGTGCAAGCTCCTGCATTGATGTGAGCAGCTGAGAGCCTGATGGGCCCCTCAGTTTAGATCCTTCGAAGACATCCACCCTGTCCTTCAAGCTGTCATATAGGCCCATAACAACGCTGAGTTGTCGCCTGATTTCCTTACACTTTTTACATCGCGCACACACAAAGACATCCCCCATGGCTATATCATGTTCCATTCCAGAGAGTTCGGCAAACATTTCACAAGTTGCACATTTTCTTAGGCTGTGATGCGTTGGAGAATAACCTCCCCCTCAGTTTTCCCCCGAGTCACAGCACTCCTGCCACTTTGTGCTGTTACTTTGCCACTCTAGTTTTGGGCATGATACTTAAAATTTATAAGATCAATAAATTAAATTAATTAAATGTCAATACTACGCTATCTAATAGATAGCGTAGTATTGTGTATGTGTTCGTAATCAGGGTTGCAACAGTTACTTCTGTGGTTAATACATTAGCCTGCAAACATGGTGAACTAGTGACTTATGCAAAATGATGGTAATGCTCCATTTAGCATTAGTAGTGACAAATAATGATAGCAAGCTTATACAGCATTAGCCAAATATTTAAATAAATAAATAAAAACCCTTCTCCATCACCTATCCATTCCCTCCAGTAGTTTGTTTAGTGGAAGTGAACACTTTGTATTTATTCAAACTGTTCACTTCCACAATAACAATAACAGATGGAAGTTTGTTCCAACAATCAAACTTCTGCACAACTGTTCTGCTATCATTCTTCCTTAGTTTGAAATTATGCCTCCTTGTGTGTAGTTTGAGCAAGAGGAAGAATCTCATCAGCACAGCTTGCTCAATTCATTCAAAGCCTTAACCACCTCAGTCAGATTACTTCACAGGTGCCTACCCTCCAGACGCTGCAGTTTGCAGAACTGAAGCCTTTGTTCCCCTCATCCATCTTGTTTGCCCTTCTCAGCACCCATTCGAACAGATCCATACCCTTCCTAAACAGAGGTTTCCAGACCTGTATGCTGTACTCAAGATGTGGCCTGACCTTTGCCTTTTACAATAGGATGATCTCCTCCTTGTTCCTGCTGGAAAAATTTCAATATATCATTTACAGAACCCTATGAGTTGTCCTGACAGCTGTCTGCAATACTCAGAGAACTTCATATCCATCTGCACAATTACCCTTCAGGTATTTTTCATTTTCCACTACTCTGAGTGTAGTACCCTTAGTTGGTATGTTATTACTGCTACCCATGTGCAGTACCTAGCAATTTTCAATATTAAACTTCAATTGCCATTTCTCAGTCCATCTGCCTACTTTTTCTAGATATTGTTTGCAGTAGCATACCTTTATTACCATCATTAACCACTTAAAATAAGTAGTTCTAGAACAATAGTCAAGTGCAACAGTGTTGCCCCCTGAAAAGCAATAAAGGTAAGTAATTGATATGCAGCACAGGGTTAGAGGTATGTATGTGTGGAGAGAAAGAAATTAAGTGGGTGCAGTGGCATGATTATTACAGGATGTGTATTTTATCATTTCAAAGAATTCTCATTATTCAAGAGATAAACTTTGGAAGGAACAGATATTATCGCAAAAGAAGAATGTTAAAAAGTTTCTTTCTGTTTTTCGTAGAAAAATCAATTAAAGTTTATGATTTTTATTTCGTGATTTTTCACCCTTTGTAATAGATCCTGAAGCTGGTGACAGTAACGAACACCATTCCTCGTGTGAATGCAGTAGTCTGGGCCCAGATCTAGACACTCTTCTTAGAGCAGATTTTCCTGCATTAGATTATGGTAAAAACACTTTTGTTTCAGCTTGGCTAATCCTCTTTCATGAGATGCTGGTGAAGGTCTTAACACATTTGTCTAAATACAACTCTGTAATATGATTTTAAGTACTACATTTCTTACTAACACTACTAACTAAACCCTTTCAACTGTTGTCTTTAAATGGTGGGAATTGTTTTCTAGAATCATTATTAATTGAACCCTACCTCTTCTTATCTGTTGTTGAATGAAATAAATTTCAATGTGTAACTAAACTGTATATAAAAAGTAATGATATTTTATTCCTAATAAAATTATTAAAAATATTTGAGTCACAGTTTGTTTTTCATATAATTTTTTAAAATATTCTATTTCATTGCTATGCATAACTTGCTATTTACTCATTTTTTTTGTTGCGGAAGGATTGAAAAATTTAATTCTCTCTATTTCATGAGCTGTACAATATATGCTTTTTTAAAACTGCTGTGTTTAATTGTATATAAGGCATTACCAGAAATACCAAGTGCACAGGGTTGTTGTTGTGTCTGGTGTTACTGATGGTCGAGGAACTCTCTGACTATACTACAGGTGTTCAGGATTGTGACTTTCTGGAGTTCCTTGTAGGTGTTTGTTGGGAGACTTATTGCTGCTAGGCTGTTATGTAGGGTCTTTGGCACCATACTGGTGGTTGACACGATGATTGGGATGGTTGTAACCTGTTGCATATGCTTATTATTATTATTAGTAGTAGTATTAGTGGAACTGGCAAATGAAGCAAGGAAGCAGTCTTATATAGCATCAGCCAAAAAAAAAAAAAAAACAAACCTTATATATCTGTCTCATACAGTGGGATAATTACCTCCTTGTCCCTTCTAGCAGAGTTCCTGCATATCATTGACAGAATCTCTTGAGTGTTCTAGCAGAATGCCTGCACTGCTCAGAGGACTTAGTGTACAATTACTCCAAGGGTGCTTTGAGTGTACCCTTACCAATTACTACCTAATTGGTATGTCATTCTGAGATTACTGATACAAATATGTGCAGTACCTTGTATTTACCAATTTTAAACCTCAATTGCTACTTCTCAACTCATCTGCCTAATTTATTCAGGTCTTGTCGAAATAATATGCCTCAATTCTTGTCATTAACCACTTTGCTAACATTTGTATCATCTACTAACTTAAACTTAAGCTTAACAGTAAGGAGCCAAATGTTGAATGTCGAGAGTCTCTAATAACATTAGTCCAAGGAAAGCAATGTTATTTATAACAACCCTCTGTCTTCTGGGGCATTAAGGGTCTCTCTCTCTCACAACCTTTTTAAATATTAATTGTGACGAAGCACATTATAACCATAGTTGTTTTTGCACCATAAAAACCTAAACCAAACTAAATCAAACCAAGCCCTTAATGCCACATTATACCAATTTGTTTAGCAATCTTTCGTGTGGAAGCATCAAAAAGTTTACCAAAGTCTAAATATATTATGTCAAAATTATTATTTGCATCAATTTTCTTTGTTACTACATCATAGTAGCTATGCTGTATAATTTCTGCATGATTTTATTTCTGTTAAGGTGATCCTGCAATACTTTTTTAACCACTGACTCCATTATTTTTCCTGGAACAGAAGTCAAGCTTACAGGTCAATAAATGTATGATTGCTCATGCATCCTTTGTCCCCCCCCCCATTGTGGATAGGAGACACATTTGCACACCTCCAGTTTATAGGAACAAGATTATGAGGTATCATAATCTTGATTCAGGGATACCTCATCACATAATTATGAGGTATCCCTGAATCCAGGGATACCTCATAATTATGGCCAAGGGTTTACTTACCTGTTTTGGTTATTCTTTTAATATAACTGGATAAATCCCATCATCCTGAGGTGCCTTATTTACTTTTAGCTTCAGCAAATTCTCTTCCACTTTCTTCTCAGTTATAATAAAATCATTTAGCTCCTGGGTTGTAACTTAGTGTTTTTCATCCCCAAGAAAAATTTATTCACACAAAAATGAAGATACAAAATATTTATTTAGTTTATCCACATCCAGAACAGGATCATCAATAGTTATGCCATTCATAAGTAGTGGGCCAATGTTCATCCTTTTCCTTCTATTGTTAACACAGTCAAAGAATTCTTCGCTACTTTTCTTAGCCAAGAACTCATAATCTGCTTAGTTTGTTTAACTTCCTTAGTAACCTGATTGCAGACTAGTGTGTACTTGCTGTAGGATTCCATCTCCTCTGCTAATTAATATTCATCCCATTCATTTTTCTCCTCTGCTGCTAATCTCATCAGTTAATCTTACATTCTCCTGTTTCATAATGATTCCACTGCACAACTTTAGTTGGTTTACAGTGTACAGAAATGATGCTGTTGTACTAAATAATATGACAGTAAACTCTTCTCGCAGTCTGAGGATTTTTAACCCTTAATCCTATGTGTACCGAACTACACCCCACTTAGCACCTCGCATGTTGTGAAATTAAGTCACAACTAGGTTGTCATTTGTTATACCATTGGCATAGCTACCCACTTGCCGATAAGGGGTCAGATAGCCCTGAAACAGCTGTCTGTGTGGTGGTACCCACTGAGAATGAGTAACACTATTCTGTTCTACTGGGGAAGTGTTACTTATTCAAAGTATAACGAGATTAACATTAGTAATGGCAAATAATGCAAGAAAGCAAGCTTATACAGCATCAGCCAAAAAAAAAAAAAAAACTTTCTCATATCACTTATCCATTCCCTTCAATAGTTTGTATAAATTTTCCTTGAACTTACAGTTGGAAGTAGTTTGTTCCAGTAATTTTCCACTAAATGAACTTATAGATGGAAGTAGTTTGTTCCACTAAATTTGTCTTTAGCCACTTGCCGACTAAAGACAAATTTCCGCACATCTATTCTGTAACCATCCTCCTTCAATTTGAATTTATGCTCCCTCAGCTGTGTAATCTGAACAAGAGGAAAAATCCCATCAGCATTGAGCTTGCTCAATCCATTCAAAGCCTTAAAGACCTCAGTTGAATCACCTTGCAGGTGACTAGTCTCCAGACATTGCAGTTTTCAGAATTGAACCCTTTCTTGGTAGGAACACTCCTTTGTTCCCTTCACCAAACTCATTGCCCTTCTCTGCACTTGTTCCAGCAGAACTGTATCGCTCCTAAAATGAGGCCTCCAGACCTGTAAACAGTACTCAAAATGCAGCCTCACCATGGCCTTGTACAAAGGGATAATTACCTCCTTATCCCTGTTAGAAAAGTTCCTGTATATCATTGACAAAACCACATGAACTGTCCTGGAAGCCTGTCTGCAATGCTCAGAGAACCTCATATCTGACTGCACAATTACTGCAGGTCTATTTCATTTTCCACTACCCTGATTGTAGTACGAAACAGTTGATACATTATGCTGTGTTATTATTACGCATATGCAGTACTTTGCATTTGTCTGTGTTAAACTTCAGTTTCCTTTTCTTAGCCCATCTACCTAATTTTTCTAGATCTTGTTGAAGCAGCATACCTTGGTTATCTTCATCTGTATCATTGATAATTATAGAAAACAACAATGGGCCCAACACCAAAACCTGGGGGACTACACTAATAATATTAATTCACAAAGAGCAGTGTTCATTGATTACAACTCTGTGTTTTCTGACTCAACCATCCCTTTGTCCATAGCCGCAACTTTCCCTTAATGGCACACTGCTCTAATTTGTACAGCAGTCTTATATGTGCAACAAGGTCAGAAGCTTTCCTGACATCCAAGTATATGATATCAAAATTATTTTTCATCCAGTTCCTTTATGGCCACATTGTGGTATCAAATCAGATTGGTCAGACGAGATTTCCAGTTAATAAACCCATGCTGTGTATGAAGTATAACTGCAGCCTTGTCTAGATGATCCTGCATTACTTCTTTAACCAGTGACTCCATTATTTTCCTTGGAACAGCAGTTAAACTAACAGGTCTGTAATTAATCATGTCACCCTTTTATGTCACCTGTAATTAATCATGTCACCTATGGGAATTAGGGATACACTCTCACATCTCCAGTTCCTGGGGAGTTCCTCTGAATCCAAGGATGCTCTCATAATTATTGCTAAGTGGTTGCTTACTTCCTTTGTTGTCTCCCTTAATATAATTGGATAGATCCCATCCACTCTAGGTGCTTTTCTTATGTTTAACTTCAACAATTCGACCGTTGATGATCCTGCTCAGATAGCAAACAAACTGAATGAGTATTTTGCATCTACATTCACACATGAGCAGTTATTAAAGTTTGAAAATGGCAGAAGGTTATCCAATTGTAGCAGGATGCTTAATGATTTTGTAATAACTGAGAGCAAAGTGGAGGAGAAATTGTTGAAGTTAAACATAAGAAAGGCATCTGGGGTGGATGGGATCTATCCAGTTATATTAAAGGAGGCAGCAAAGCAACTAAATAAACCATTAGCCATAATTATAAGAGCATCCTTGGACTCAGGGGAGGTTCCCACGGATGGGAGAAGTGCAAATATATCCCCAATTCACAAATGAGGGAGATCGAAGGGTAATGACACACGAGTAATTACAGACCAGTTAGTTTAACTTCTGTTCTGGGTAAAATAATGGAGTCATTGGTTAAAGATGCATTGCAGGATCATCCAGACAAGACTGCAGCAATAATTCAGATACAGCATGGGTTTGTTAAGGGAAAGTCTTGTCTGACAAATTTGATAGGATATTATGATGTGGTTAACAAAGGAACTGGATGTAAAAAATAATTTTGATATCATATATTTGGATTTCAGGAAAGCTTTTGACACTCTTGCACATGGAAGACTATTGTACAAATTGGAGCAGATTGGTATTAAGGGTAAGTTGCTACAATGGATAAAAGGATGGTTGAGTGGGAGAAGACAGAGGGTGGTAATCAATGGGTGCTGCTCTTCGTGGATTAATGTTATTAGTGGAGTGCCACAGGGTTCAGTGTTGGGTCCACTGTTGTTTTGTATATTTATCAATGATATTGATGAAGGTATATCAGGCTTAGTGTCGAAGTTTGCAGATGATACAAAGATTGGCATGGTTGGTAATAACAGTAATGGCAGTGTGCTACTGCAACAGGATCTAGATAATTTGGGCAGATGGGCTAAGAAGTGGCAACTGAAGTTTAACCTTGACAAATGCAAAGTACTGCATATGGGTAGAAGTAACCCCAGAGAAACGTACCAACTGTGTGGTAGAAAACTACTTAAGGTGGTAGAAAATAAAAAAGACCTGGCAGTCAGATATGAAGTTTTCTGAGCAATGCAGACAGGCTGCCAGAGCAGGTCATGGGGTTTTTGTCAATGATATATAGGAATTTTGCTAGCAGGGAAAAGGAGGTAATTGTCCCTCTGTATAAGGCAATAGTCAGGCCACACCTTGAGTACTGCATAGAGGTCTGGAGGCCTCATTTTAGGAAGGATGTAGATTTGCTTGAGCGTGTACAGAGAAGGGCAACAAGATGGGTGAGGGAAATGAAGGGATCCTCTTACCAAGAGAGGCTTAAGTTCTGCAAATTGCAGTGGCTGGAGACTAGGCACCTGCGCGGTGATCTGATTGAGGTGTATAAGGCCTTGAATGGGTTGAGCACGCTGAATTCTGATGGGATCCTTCCACTTGTTCAGATTACGAACCTAAGGGGGCATAAATTCAAATTAAGAAAAGACAGATGTAGAATAGATGTGCAGAAATTTGCCTTTAGCCAGCGGGTGGTTAATTGCTGAAACGAACTTCCATCTATCATTGTGGAAGTTGATAGGTTAAATAAATTTAAGGAGGAACTGGACAGGCATTTGGAGGGAATGGTGTGATATTTTTTTTTTTTTTTTTCTCTTTGGCTGATGCTGTATAAGCTCATACACTTGCTTTCTTGCATCACATGCCACTACTACTACTACTAATTTCTCTTCCACTTTCCTCTCAGTTATTACATATCATTTAGCTCCATTAGATTTTGATATACTTATGGCCTCTACTTCCTTAAACAATTATATGTGAATTTAGATGCAAAATACTTATTTAGTTTGTCAGTAACCCGAGCAGGATCAACAACAGTTGAACCATCGATATCAAGTGGCCCAATTTGATTCATCCCATTCCTTTTAGTGTTTACGTAAGTAAAGTTTTTGCTGTTTTTTCTTTTCATCCTTTGCCAAAGATTTCTCGTAATCTGCCTTTGCTTGTGTAAATTCCTTTGTGAATTGATTACAGACTAGTTTATCTAACACAGGCTTCTCTGCCACCTGAAAATTTATATACCTTCCATGCATTTTTATTCTCTGCCACAAGTCTCATTAGTTCATATGACACCGAATTAGGTTTAAACCTTAACAGTATTTCTTAGTAGTTGTGAAAAGCCTAGTAGCTTTTATGTTTAATTCCTTGAATGCTTCCCATTGGCTGATGGTCGCATCAGCAGTTTGTTCCACTGTATAGAATTTAAAACTGTCTGAAACCACTGTAATCACCTTTATGAAAGCAGAAGCCCTTCACTTTCCCCTTAATGTTAGTAACATTTGTAAGTAAATCCCACATCAATACACTGTGATTACTGCCACCTAGTGGTTCTTTTATCTGCAGATTCATAATGTATGAATAATCATTGCCAATAATCAGATCAAGAATGTTACTCCTTCTGTTTGTCTCTCTAACATGCTGATGTACAAAACATACGTCATCCAATAAATGCACAAAAGTCTTGTGAGTTTGGGAATGACCAATCCTCAAGTTCCAGTAATGTTATGGAACGCTACCACTGTGCATCGTGTGTATGGAAATGATGCTATTGCACAAACGTATATGATATTTTAGTTAACTTAACATTCAGGTTAATGAGTTGACTAATATTTTCCAGTTTTTTTTAGTGCTTCAAAGGTTGACCTATATGCTGTGATATTTGTTTGGAATGGGGGAAAAACCCTATTGGTTTGGCTTGTTTATGTCTCGCTAAAATTTGTAACGTGAAAGTATATTTGAGGGTTTAATGCTGATGCATGTGTTATCTACATTAAAATTGTTGTGTGGCTTGAACTTCATATTCAGATTGTGAAGGATGAAGTTGTTGTCCACTAATAATGGCTTTGTAGTAAGAAAAATTATATTCAAAATAACAGAATGTGACTGACTGTAGACAAAGGAAGTTACATTCTCCAATATCAAATCTTATTTTATATTTTCAATTGAAGAACTACTTGTCTTCATACAAAATTTCTTCAGTTTACCTTAAAGTCATATATATCCTGGATTTTTAGCTAAAATGTCCATTATATTCTTTCTTGTGATGTGTTGCTATTGAATATTAGTTTTACATCTTCTGCCACATGAAGGGAATAAAAAAAATTGCATGCCATTTGTCTCCACTTGAATGCTGCCAAGCATAAGAATACCAAAGGTTGTCCAAAATGCAGCTAAGTCCCCTTTTAATTGAACACTGTACATTGAGCCCTTCACAACTAGGACAGCTGCACTGCTTTCTGTGGGAAAGCTTATTAAGAACGTTTGCATTAATGGGAAGCTTTTTACAATAGTAGTCAACAGCTTCTTACTGTGTACTCCCATCTTGTTAATGCCAGTGTTTTGGTGAAAAAGAGTGAGAGGTCTGGTGTGAAACTTAGTTAAAGGTTGAGATGGTGACTTGAGGAATATTTTATTTATGTTTTAATTAAAGCATAAAGAAAGAGTAAAAATAGAAAGAAGAATAAAACTCTGCATTGAATTCCATTTGGAAATGATTTGCCTGGATTTTTCAAAACAGAGAGCATTTGTTGGAGTGAATTACCTTTTCAACTTTTCCATATTCATTAGAAATACCTTTTCTGGTTCCAGAATACCCACAATCACATCTGCTGTATAATAGTCGAAAGAATCACTCGTGTCATCTATGGAAACCCAAAGATTTTTGTCTTTCATCTTTTAATGAATTTTGTGAGTGGTTTCCTTGTTATATTTTGCCAATATAAATCTTTTTCACTGTGGTGGATTCATGTTGTTTCTTTCACACAGTATTTTGTGAAGAGCTCCCAAAAGTTTGTTGCTGCAGTGAAGTTCTTACACAAGTCTCTTTGAAATTCTGAAATTTTATTCTTCATAGGTGTATTAACACTTGTTGACAGGATCTGAACTAACTTTTTTTCTTTCCTGATCACATTCCCCTTGTGTTTGGCAGTCTCTTCTCACAAACTTGCAGTACAGTACCTTGTTGGCTATAATTCCCCCCCCCCCCCAAACCCTTTTGACATATTCCCTTAACTTGGCTGTTTCACTTGTTTTTTTTTTTTTTTTTTTGGAGCCATGCCACCTATTCAGTGAAGTAGAAACAGTAAGTCAGTAACTGAAATAATTTGCAAGTGAGTTATCTTTTTGAAAAATAGCCTCCTTTGTCTAAGATGATTATTTTTTTTTTTACTCTAAGAATGGAGGCATTGGGACTTGGACCTTATAAAACAGGGGGTGCACAACCCAGAGGTCACTCCCTTGGAGGTCACAGAACTTCAAGGGGTCATGAGGGAGGGTTGCCAATTAAGGAATATTGAAAAAGAAATCATTCCCAAACATAATATTTTTATTATATTGTGTGACAATGTAGTTCCTACAATACATAGTACTTTTATCATATCACATGACATTGTAGTTCCTATTTTTTATTATTTCTTATTTCTTTATAAAATTCCTTAATTTGTAACACTCCTTTGCAACCCCATTGTAGTTCCTACAATGCCATGCAATATGATACAATAAATAAGATGTAGTTGAACAAGGATAAGCTTTGATTTTATCCTCTGCCTGTGATGGATGTTATTGTGCTTGTTACTAAAACTCATTAGTCTGTTTCATGGACAGGACATTCTTGGTTAAATGTGTGGACAGTGAAGTGTGAGAGAAGTATGAGTTTTACATTAAATGTAATCATTCTATTGTTATATATTGTATAATTTTCTATTCTTTATATTGTATCGTCTTCATTTTATAAATATAATAAATACTATTCAAACCTATAAATGATGTATTTTTCACATTGTTCCCTAGGCAAATAGACACTGGTGTACCATTATCATCTAAATTTAGGGGTCACAGGTAGGAAAGGTTGTGCACCCCTGTTATAAGACACTAAATGAAAGTTTGTTCCAGCAATCACTCACACTTCTTGAACAACAGTCAGGTTACTCAAAATTCCTTTGTTTTCTGTGCAAAATGGGATAACAAAACTAAAGCTGATCATTTGATTTTATCACACCCGTAATCAAAAATGTAGAAAGTGCAGAGAATGCGTCAAGGTGAGAAGTGATGATAAGCGATGCCAATTAATTCTCAAAGCAGATTGTTTCTGCCATTGCTACATGTCAAACTGGGACTAATGAAACATTTTAAGGTGATAGATAGAGGGAGGTTGTTTTCAATACAGTGAAACTTCCCTTTAACGGACAGCCACGGGGAACGAAAATGTGTCCGTTAGAGAGAAGTGTCCACTAACAAGAAGTCTGAGGGAGGAAAAAAAAAAAAGAAAGAAAGAAAAATCGTTAAACATTTAATGTAAAATTAAATTAAATTATATACAGATTTTGCACAATATTTTTGTAAATAATATACATACAATTGTGCTATGCATATTATGACTTTATCTTAAGAAAAATACATACAGTAATCACTTATTTTCTTCTGCACCTTCTTCCGGCTGATAATTTTGTTTTCAACATTTGTTTGGAGTGAAGAAACCATTGAAAGTCCTTCAGTATCTTCTTCAGCGGTGAAAAACATTTTTAAACGATTGATTTGTATGAGTGCTTCTTCTATTTTCATCGGTGGTTCGTTGTTAATATGTTCTTCGACAGAATGACCTCCTTCCATTTCTTCATCCTCATGAGGAACTTCTTGAAAAATATCGATGATGATAATGTCGTTGATATCTAGAGCACCATCTTCTGTAGTGAGGTTCGAGTCTATATCTTTGTAGCCAGGGTCACTTGTAGCGGAGGTATCGTACATTATCAATAGATGTTGAAGTTCTTGTTCTTCTTGGTACTCCACATTGCTGTTCACAACTTCGATTTTTGCGTTTGAGAAGCCAGACTTTACAAAACAGTTCATGACAGTTTATTTTCTAATTGCGTTTACTGAAGAGGAAATCCATTGAATCGCATCTAGGATGCTGATTTTCTTTGCAAGGTCACTCGCACATGTTACATCGTTCATGTTTGCAATGAGATGTCTTAAAACTCATTTTCTGTAGTGAAGTTTAAAATTTTTTATTATCCCTTGATCCAAGGGCTGACACTCTGCAGATGTGTTTGGTGGCAGAAAAACAATTTGAATGTTAGACAATTCAATGTGCGGGTGAGATGCAGCATTATCCATGAAAAGAATAATTTTTCTGTTTTGACGAATCATGTTTTGGTTAAAGTGACTTATCCATTCGCTCATGATATCTCGTGTCATCCACGCTTTTTTATTAGACTTTTAGTCAACATTCAAAAGATTCAACTTTATGCCCTTGAAACAACGAGGATTTTGTGGTTTTCCTATAACAAGAGGTTGTTCAAAGTCTCCCAGCATATTTGTACACAATAGTACAGTCAAGCATTCCTTAGAATTTTTTCAGCCCTGGCACTTTTCGTTTTTTAGACTCATTGTTTTTTCAGGAAGAGCTTTAAAAAACAACCCTGTCTTGTCACAGTTGTAAATATCTTTAGTTTCAAAATCACGACATAAACCTTCCAATTGGACGGTCCACTCTGTTACAACCCCAGTATCAACAGATCCACCTTCACCACTTACGGTTTTCCAAGAAATTTTATGCCGAGTTTTGAACTTGTCTAGCCATCCCACAGAAGCTTTGAACTCATTTACTTCCATAGATTTTGCAACCTCCAAAGCCTTTTCCCTAATAATAGGCCCATTAATGGGAATTTTTTTAGCAAGTGCGCGACAAAACCACTCATACGTAACATTGTCAATTTGAAGTCCAACAGTTTTCGGGAATGATTTTTGAACCTGATCATTTCCGTGTTGCCAAAATTGTTTGAGCAGTTCATTTTTTTCCTTTAGGATATCGCTTACCTGCGTCTTCCCGATTTTGAATTTTGCAGTGAGATTGCGAACACTATTTTTTTGCCGATTACACGCATTAATGAGTTCGACTTTATCTTTTAAAGTTAAATGTTTACGAGAAGACATTGTGCACTTCACACGACACTGAACAAAACTGAAAACTGAAACTGAAAAGACGAAAGGCCGACCATATTCCTGCCCCTGCACACACCGAATTCATCAGAAGTTTTACACATGCCTTAAAATTCTTGAAAAAGGGTTTAGAACCGCGATGTAAACCTTGATAAAATTCAGAGAATCGGAAATAGAAAATAAACACACGATTGAGGCAATACGTGGAAGAAACGTTCCTAGAAAAAGGGCTGTAAGCTCGCCCACTGTCCGTTATGGGGAGATCAAATTAAGTGCTAATCTAAACGAAACAGTGCAGATTGCCTGTCCGCGTCCATTACAGAGAATGTCCGCTAGACAGAAGCTGCAAACACGTTAAAACCAATAGAGGTGCGGCGCCTCCGTAGCCAGGTGGGAAGGAGCAGCAGTGCATAGCACACGCTTCTTGATTAGACCGGGGTTCGAGTCCGTCACCACCAAATACGGAGAATGCGGAAAGGTCAGGGAATGACCACCGCATATCCCGGAGCAATATGGCTTTAGTTGCTAATGCTCCTAAAAACCAAAATAACAATAACAATAACCAATAGAGGTGAGTTGGGGAATTTGAAAATGTCCGTTGTAGAGAGATGTCCATTAACAAGAGGTGTCCGGTTAGTAGAAGTTTCACTGTACATCATTTCAGAAATTTCCTGGAATAAGTGGTGATAAACTCAATTGTGATGTTTTCAGTGGATCACAGATCAAAAAATACCACAAGATGATAATTTAGCAATTTTTATGATTAGCAAGAAGTGGAGGTTTGTGAACAACTGTTTAGGCACTTATAAATCAGAGGACTACAAGAAGATTGTCAACAGTATGTTTACTACTTTCAGAAAGTTTATAATATGAATGTAGAGGTTCTTTTCTGCACAGCCACCTTGAACACTTTTCACAGAACCTTGGTGAGTAAAGAGAGGGTGAAAAGTTTCACCAAGTTGTCAAGACTTGAGTAAAAAAGATACCATGGTAAATGGAATGAGGCAGTGTTGCAAATTACTGTTGGTGTTTGAAAAGGGGATTCATGAAATGAATAAAAATTTCAGAAAAGCACAAATTCAGCCATGTACACAAAATTCTATTTGGAAAATTAAATGCACTAGGCATAATCCTTATGGGTTTTGATAATTAACTATATAATATCGGTGTAAATACACCATAGTTAACCCATATATTTGAGCTACGATTGTAGCGTAGAAGGCATCGTTTTAAATGTATCTCATAATGTGGTTGCCTTCACAACAAGATAGCTACTATTGAATTACTTCAAATAAATAACGCTTCTCTAGTAGAGAAGGCTACTGTTATTTATTTTCAGCGGTACCACCACCCAGACGATCGTTTCGAAGCTTTTTGGCTTCGTCATCAGTGAGCGGGTAGGTACCCAGGTAATACAACAAGCCATCTCAGTTGCGAAGTTATATCCACATTATGAGAGATGCCAGAAGGGTGTGGTGGTAATGTATTTGGAAAATTAAATGCACTAGGCATAATCCTTATGGGTTTTGATAATTAACTATATAATATCGGTGTAAATACACCATAGTTAACCCATATATTTGAGCTACGATTGTAGCGTAGAAGGCATCGTTTTAAATGTATCTCATAATGTGGTTGCCTTCACAACAAGATAGCTACTATTGAATTACTTCAAATAAATAATGCTTCTCTAGTAGAGAAGGCTACTGTTATTTATTTTCAGCGGTACCACCACCCAGACGATCGTTTCGAAGCTTTTTGGCTTCGTCATCAGTGAGCGGGTAGGTACCCAGGTAATACAACAAGCCATCTCAGTTGCGAAGTTATATCCACATTATGAGAGATGCCAGAAGGGTGTGGTGGTAATGTATTTGGAAAATTAAATGCACTAGGCATAATCCTTATGGGTTTTGATAATTAACTATATAATATCGGTGTAAATACACCATAGTTAACCCATATATTTGAGCTACGATTGTAGCGTAGAAGGCATCGTTTTAAATGTATCTCATAATGTGGTTGCCTTCACAACAAGATAGCTGCATTATGGCCACAGAAGCCAACAACTAATAAAAAAAAAAAAAAAAAATTTTTTTTTACGGAAAATGTGTCATGACGGATTGACTCTTTTTATTTTAAAAATTTTTTTATTTATTTTCTTATTTTTTATTTTAAAAGTATGCATCGTGCGAATATCATTGTATAATTTTTTGTGCTTTTTATTAATTTTTTCATAGAAAATACATGGGAGTAATTAACCCATTTGGGCTATCCCGAGTTATCTCGTGTATGCCAAAAAGTGTGCAAACTATACAGATATTTTAAATAAATTAGCGCTTGAGCTAAAAGAAAGGCACAGAAAAAGTCTTCATTACTCATTATATAAATAAATTTTAAAAATCAAGCAGAACGCACAAGCAGTAATCGCGAACTAACTACATTCTGATACATGGCCACCACAAGTGAACAGGCAAGGTAAGCGTCGCTTACGGGCAGCAGTTCAAGAGGGTGCCGAAATATTTTTCGATATTGTTTTTGCGAATTATTTTTGTGGGTTCAGTATTCTGCATTTAGGATGGCAAATTATATTTTGCTTTCTGGCAGCACAGGAACGCGAACTACTGTTCTGACATTGCTGTACAATATAAGTAAAACGAAAGCCAGTCGTCTGCTGCCAGGCGTAACAAAATCCTGAGAAAACTCGGGAATTTACCTGGCTAATGCAAAATTAGCCAGAGAAAATACGTTTTAGTCCTAAACTTGGAGGTATTATTGTATCTCGAGATATTTCGTGTAGTTCCAAATAACTTTTAAAACTAAAATTGAGATATCTCGGGATAATCCATGCAGGGGTTAAAGACCAACAAGCCTTGAAACGGTGCGGTCTGGGTAGTGGTGCCCACTGAGAATAAGTAGCAATAGTCTTCTCTTTTAGTGAAGCATTACTTATTCGAGGTAGTGCAATACATGGCAGCTCGTTGTGAAGGAAGAGCACAATGTGAAATACAGATAAAATGATGCCCTTCATACTACTAACATAATTTTTTATTTAAGAGTTGTCTATGGTGTGTTTACACCAATATTATATTAATTAACAATGAAATTTAATAAGATTAATAAATTTTATTGATAATACTATACTAATCTAACAGATTTCTAATACAATGCTACGTATTTCGCTATCTAGTTTTACGGTAAACCTTACAGTATTCCGTATTGTATATCAATGGTGGCACATTGGTATACAATACGGAGGGCTTAGAGGGGAACAGGTATCCTGTGTCTTATCAGACACTCAGCCTAAAACACTGATGGATCCAATATCTCTCTATTACAGAAGATTTAGGAGAAGTCCGGTTGGCCTGCCTCCCTAAAATCCACTCATGCACACCTTCTCGATGGTAAGCCCTGTTACGTCACTTAGGTGGCAACGAACGTGTAGAGTGGTTCTCTTCAAGATGCCTGGTCAGCATGAAGAGGAAAAGACCAACCCCTCCAGCAATATGAAAGCACGACGAAACAAATGGCCCTCAGTCCCCAGCAGCTTTCACTCTCCCTCTTACGGCAGCGAGAGGATTAGAGTGGAAGCAGAGGGTGCTAAGAATCTCTGGGTACGACCAGGCTGCCATGCACGGAAACTGAACTTGGCCTGTTATAACGTAAGAACACTCATCGGTGAAGACAGGATATTAGAGCTGGAAAAGGAATTAGAAAATGTGAATTGGAATATCATCGGTTTGGCTGAAACAAGAAGAAGAAATGAATCACTTATAAGTTTATCAAGTGGAAATCTGCTGTACACCAAGGGAAACAGTGAAAGGAGTGAAGGTGGAATTGGGTTTCTGGTCCATAAAGATTTTAAAAACAACATTTTGGAATTCAAAAGTACATCACCAAGAGTGTCAAGACTAATACTCAAGATTTCTAAGAGATACAAGCTAAAGATTATAATGATTTATGCACCAACATCGAGCCATGATGATGAAGAGGTTGAAGAAATGTACACTGAAATTGAGAGTCTTCTAGATGAGCAGAAAACCCACTACACTATTATTATGGGAGACTTCAATGCTAAGGTTGGAAAAAGACAAAACAGCACAGAAAGGGGAACTATAGGAAATTTTGGAATTGGTGAAAGAAATGAAAGAGGTGAAAGACTTGTGGAATTTGCAGAATCTCAAGGACTGTCAGTAATGAACACTTTTTTCAAGAAAAGGGTGAACAGAAAGTGGACATGGAAGAGTCCAAATGGATTAACTACTAATGAAATCGACTTCATCCTCACTAATAGAAGATATATTGTGAATGATGTCACCGTCCTGAATAAGGTAAATGTTGGAAGTGATCACAGAATGGTAAGATGTACACTTGATATAGATGTAGGAAAGGAAAGGAAAAAACTGACTCGAGTAAATAATACAAAGGTCTTTGAGATAACAGAAGAGGAGAAAAAGCAGTATGTACTGGAACTTAAGAACAAGTATGAGCTTCTGCAGACTGCTGAGGACCAAGATATCGACGAGGAATATTACAAATTTTTGAAAGTGATAAAGCCCAAGAAACCTATAGGGAAAAAGAAATCCAAAGAAGAAAAAATTAGTCAAGAAACACTTGTCATGATGAACCGAAGACGACAAATGAAAAGCAAGAAAAACACTGACAGGGAGAAAATTGAGTATACTGAGTTATGCAAAGCCATTAGAAAGAGACTCAGAGAGGACATAAGAAGATTAACACAAGAAAAGTAGAACAAGCATTAAGGGAAAACAAAGGATTTAAATCAGCAGCCATGAGCAGTAATACAGAAAGACAAATGATACTGAAACTGAAGAATAGCGATGGGGTACTTATAAACAGCAGAGAAGGCATAATTCAAATAGCAGAAGACTACTATAGAGAATTATACAAGGAGCAGGGGAATGATGCCAGCAGTGGGGAAGATGGATTGCAAAGTAGCAACACATACGACATACCCAATATTCTTCCTGATGAGGTAGAACATGCATTGAAGAAAATGAAGAATCAGAAAGCCCCGGGGGAAGATAAAGTTACTGTAGAGTTGTTAAAATTGGGAGGAAGAGACATAACACAAAAATTGGCAAGGCTCTTCACAAAGTGCATTAGAAAAGGTGTGACGCCTAAGCAGTGGAATAATGCAATCATAGTTTTGCTGCATAAGAAAGGAGATAAATCAGAAATTGGAAATTATAGACCAATTAGCTTGTTATCCCACATCTACAAGTTGTTCACAAGGGTCATTACTAACAGATTAGAAAGAATACTGGATGAGAATCAACCGAAAGAGCAAGCTGGCTTTAGGACAGGATTCTCAACTATGGATCACCTTCATGTAATATCACAGCTAATGGAGAAAGCAAATGAATATAAAACACCATTATGCCTGGCATTTGTGGATTATGAAAAGGCATTTGATTCCATACAGCATAAGGCAATGTTTCGGGCACTGGAAAGACAAGGCATTGATACCCCATATATTATGATTTTGAAGAAAATATACGAGAGTGCTACCTCCTTTATTAGACTAGACAAAGGCAGTAGGAAATTTAAAATTGAGAAAGGAGTTCGACAAGGAGACACAATATCTCCGAAGCTGTTTACTGCTGCTCTTGAGGAAGCTTTCAGAAGATTAGACTGGTCGCAGAAAGGAGTCAATGTGAACGGAGCGTACCTAAACCATTTGCGATTTGCAGATGACATTGTGGTCATAAGCCATGATCCCAAAGAATTAGAGGAAAATCTTAATCAGTTATGCACAGCTAGTAAGGATTTTGGACTAAAGATGAATATGGCTAAAACAAAAGTAATGATGAACAAGTATGCCACAAAAAGGGAAATAATGATTGAAGGAGCAGTAATTGAAAAGGTGGAGTCATATACTTATCTGGGACAAGTTATTAGCTGTAATAATGATAAATGGCTGGAAGTCAAGAGAAGAATAAATTTTGGATGGATAGCATTCAGGAAATATAGTCACATACTGAAGAGCAATATCCCAGTTTGTCTGAAACGTAAAATAATGGACCAATGTATACTCCCCACCATGACTTATGGAAGTGAAACTTGGGCACTCACCAAAAGAATGGAAGAGAAGCTGAGAACCACACAGCGAAGAATGGAATGAATCATATTGGGAATAAGACTGTTAGATAAGAAGAGAAACACATGGATTAGGCAACAAACTCAAGTAAAGGACATTCTTATCAAAACTAAAGAACTAAAATGGTCTTGGGCAGGACACATAGCTCGAAGACATGATGACAGATGGACTAAGAAAATAACAGAATGGTATCCAAGAGGAGCTAGAAGAAAACCTGGAAGACAAAGGCGGAGATGGATAGATGAAATTCATGAGTTTGTGGGTAGTAAATGGATGTCCAGTGCTCAAAACAGAAGCAACTGGAAAGTTGCTGGAGAGGCCTTCATCCTGCAGTGGATTGAAAATGGCTGATGATGATGATGATGATGGTGGCACATTACAAACGTAAAATCTACGGACACTAAGTATTAACTTTCAAAATCGCTATCTAAATTCAAAATAAACCGCAGAGCTTTGCTAGAACTATAAAGTTACTTATAGAAAATAATTTAGTATAACAATTAAGTCAATAAAACAACTAAATATAAATGAAAACTTAGCATTCGCTGGAGCTGCAAAAATCTTGACCAACATGGTAGTCAGGAAGGCAGATGAGTAATGATATTGTCAATGCCACCTCTCAGCCTGTCTGCCTAATTTTTCTAAATCTTTGTGCAGTAACATACCTTGATTATTGTCTTTAACCATCCTGCCAATCTTTGTGTCATATGCTAACTTAGACATTAAGCCTGATATACCTTCATCAATATCCTTAATAAATACAGAAAACAACAGCAGCCCCAGCACTGAACCTTGGGAGTGAGGAAGGATCCGCTAATAATATTAGTCCACAAAGATCAGTGTCCAAGATAACCACTCAACCATCAGTATCCTCTCCAAATCAACCATCCCTTTATCCATGGCTGTAGCTCACCTTATACTGCACTGTTCCAATTTGTACAGTAGTGTTTTATGTGCAATGGTATCAAAAGCTTTAATTTTAAGAAGTGCATAGCAGTATTATTACAGGCAGAATCTTGTTTTGTTTTGTTTTGTTTTTTTTGTTCTTACTAGAGTCAAATGTTTTTTATATTATTAACTTTTCATGTAATAATAAACTTTTGTATAAGTAAATATAAATATTCGGAGTCTTATAAAAGTATTGTGAAGGGTATGGTCTAAATCTTGGAAAATGTTTAAAGCGATATGTTTTCAAACAGATTGATCACACTGTGCTTTCTTTTTTTTCGTGGCCAGGCTCATTTACTCCTTATTTTGCCTCTCATTTCTATTGTTTGCAGTAAAATATATCAAAACACTCGTTAAAAAATTTAGTTTATCCTGAGATATTAAAAGAATCAAATTGCACTGAAAGTTTTTGGTGTGTTGATTTTTTTGTAATACATGCCAAACTCTACTATATCATCAGTATTATTCCTTGAAGTAACGTTAATAAATGTGGTAGTTGAAATGTTATTTAAGACATCATTTCTTTTTAACAATACATTAGAGAAAGATATGGGTTGAAACTTTAAAGAAAATGTTTTATGTTTTTATTTTTCAGATTCTACACATGCATCATTTTTACGTGCCACTTATCTCATTTGTCATAGACTTATATCTTCGTGGAAAACAGACTTGAATGTGTCATTGGCTGCTCTAGAAGTTCTTTCTGGACTTGCTCGAATTCACTTGCCTCAAGCTGGTATTGTATGCTTCTGCCACTATATTAAAGTTATATTAAACTCCATTTATATCTGTATTATGGTTACTTTTAGCTAAGGTTATATCATTTGAGAACAACAGAATTTAAATTGCATCATGTAATGACTTATAGGTATAAAAAATTAAATTATGTTGCATACTATAGATGATTCATGAATGCAAGATTTCTATTCCCAAAAACTTCTATTTTTTATCTTACAAAAGAGAGTCAAACTAGCCATAGAATGCTTCAATGTACAATAACAATATACTGATTATGGTCCTAACTTTCTCAGCACATACTCTAACAAAACAGCCCAGCTTTAAGCCTTTCAGTTGCTGAGTGTACATAATTTTTTTTAAATAGATGAAATAGAGGACAACCCTTTTTATATACAGATACTCTAATATCGATTTAAATTAATCTGAAGGAAAATTCCCCCACCCACTACTAACAAGAAGTAAGGAAATGAATGGAAACAATCAAATTTCTTACTGAAAGGATAATAGTGATGAAGATAAAAGCAGAACATAAAGATATAGTGGGGTGCAGGGATATATGCCTATATGAGATTATGAAAAATAGGAAATAAGTGAAAATATATGAGTGAGTAGAAGAAATAATTAAAGAGAAAAAATAATTTTCTCAAATAGAGAGGGAAGGGAAGAGAATTGTGTAGGAGAATACAGTCAGGAAGGAGGATTGAAAGAAGGGAAAAACTGGTTGAAAAAATAAATTGGTGGTGAAATGTACATTCTTCAAATATCATTAAAAAAGGCAGACAATTGAAAGGAATGGGATACCAGAGGAAATACCTGAAGTGATAGGAAATGCAAGGAGTAAGGGAACTAACAAAAATATGTTGACAGATATATGAGAATGAAAAATGGCGGGTATTTTATGACTAGTACTACTATCATTATTCCAACAGTGAAGAAAAAAGAATGCAATTAAAGGTAACTAATTAAGAACCATTAATTTGATATTGCATGCATTAAAGATTATTTTAAGAGTTATCTTGAACACAATGAAGAGAGGGACAATATGATATACAGTTTAAGAAAATTGAGAGGGCAAATAAATATGAAATGAGATATGGGAGAGGAACCGAGGATGTGATAAGTATAAACACATTCTTTCCACCAAGAATTTTGGTGGAAAGAATGTGGAGATAAGTGAGAGTGTTTACATTTCTTTTGTTCATTTGCAGAAAGGATTTGATGGATATAATAAAGGATTTTTTTTTAATGAAAATTCCAAACACAAGAGGTATTAGAACCTATAGTACTTAGTACAGTACACGGTCTGAAGGTTGAGAAGATGAAGGAAGGTACTTATTGATATCACAATTGAATTTCTATAGATTTTAATCAGGAAATACATATGAACGAAGTTTTTTTTTTTTTTTTTTTTATGAAAACCCCAAACACAAGAGGTATTAGAACCTGTAGTACTTTGTACTGTGTGTTGATTGGAGTTTGAGAAGATGAGAGAAGATATTTGTTGACATTAGACTTGAACTTCTGTAGACTGTAATTTTCAGGAAATATGTATGAAGGAAGGTTGTTCCAGAAAACGGCAGTTGAATGAATAAACAAGGAAGACGAAAAGTTGGTTCTGTGAGTTTGAAGTTGGACAGAAAATGGATGTTGCCGGCTGTGTTCGGACTGTTTTGAAAGAGAGAGGGAATTATAGAAGCCAATTCAGAAGAACAGTGCCCATGCAAGTATCTGTAGAAAAGGCACGCAGCAGAAACAGTGTGTCTATGAGACAGTGAGTGGAGAGACTCTGTTAGAGATGAGTCATTAATTAACTTATGCCCTCTTCTGACTGGAATCTAGAAGCCTGAGAGAGGTTTTGGGGACACCACCCTAGATGTGGGAACAATATTCTGTGGTAGGGCTGATTTGTGATTTGTACAGAGTGAACAGCTGTTTGGAAGAAAAGTAATGCCGAGAGCGAAAGAGAAAACCAAGTTTTTTTAGATGCAGAGGAAGCAATATTTGTAATGTGCTTGTGCCAAGAGAGATTAGAAGTCAGGGTAATCCCCAAAAGAGATGTATCAACTTGCCTAGAAATGGAGGGTCACCAACGATAACCAAAGGAGCAGAAAGAATCCTTTTTGCAAGATTAGCATTAGCATTAGTAGAGGCATATGATGCAAGAAAGCAAGCTTATTCAGCATCAGCCAAAAAAAAAAAAAAAAAAAACACACCACTCCCATTTTCGTTCGAAATACCTGTCTCCATTAAATTTGTTTAGGCTATCAACTTCAACAACAAGTGACGGAGCCGACTGGGCTAGCCGAGTGGGTAAAGTACCTGCCCGGCAACCCAAAGGTCGCGGGTTCGATTCCCGCCTCGGGCTTGGATCAAAGTACTGCAAAAACCGTGGGAGGTGCAATATGGCCACAGAAGCCGATGCGCCAACAACTACCAAAAAAAAAAAAAAAAAAAACAAGTGACGGAAGTCGGTTCCACCAACCAACCACCCGCTGGCCAAAGGCAAATTTCCGCACATCTATCTGACATCCGTCCTTCCTCAATTTGAATTTATGCCCTCTGAGGTGATTATTTTGAGCAAGATGAATAATCCCATTGGCATTGAGCATGCTCAAACCATTCAAAGCCTTATACACCTCTATCAGATCACCTCGCTGATGCCTAGTCTCCAGACTCTGTAATTTGCAAAACTTAAGCCTTTCTTCGTAAGAGCAACCCTTTGTTACATTCACTAATCTTGTTGCCCTTCTCTGTACCCGTTCCAGCAGCTCTACATCCTTCTTGAAATGAGGCCTCCAGACCTGTATACAGTACTCTAGGTGTGGCCTGACCATTGCCTTATACAATGGAATAATCACCTCCTTATCCCTGCTGGAAAAATTCCTGTATATCATTGACAATACTCCATGAGCTACTCTTCCAGCCCGTCTGCACTGCTCAGAGAACTTCATATCTGCCTGCACAACCACCCCCAAGTCCCTTTCATTCTCTACCACTGTCAGTGTAGTACCACAGAGTTGATACGTTGCTCTGGGGTTGCTGTTTCCCATGTGTAGTACTTTACATTTGTCAATGTTAAACTTCATTTTCCACCTCTCAGCCCATCTGTTCAACCTTTCCAGATCCTGTTGCAGCAGCATACCGTCACTAGTGTCCTTAACAACCCAGCCAACCTTTGTATCATTTGCAAACTTCGACATTAAACTTGATATCCCATCATCAATATCATTCATAAACACCGAAAACAACAACGGACCCTACTTTAACATTGACAAATGTAAAGTACTACACATGGGAAACAGCAACCCCAGAGCAACGTATCAACTCTGGGGTACTACACTGACAGTGGTAGAGAATGAAAGGGACTTGGGGGTGGTTGTGCAGGCAGATATGAAGTTCTCTGAGCAGTGCAGATGGGCTGCAAGAGTAGTTCATGGAGTATTGTCAATAATATACAGGAATTTTTCCAGCAGGGATAAGGAGGTGATTATTCCATTGTATAAGGCAATGGTCAGGCCACACCTAGAGTACTGTATACAGGTCTGGAGGCCTCATTTCAAGAAGGATGTAGAGCTGCTGGAACGAGTACAGAGAAGGGCAACAAGATTGGTGAATGGAACAAAGGGGTGCTCTTACGAAGAAAGGCTTAAGTTTTGAAAATTACAGTGTCTGGAGACTAGGCACCAGCGAGGTGATCTGATAGAGGTGTATAAAGCCTTGAATGGTTTAAGCATGCTCAATGCTGATGGGATTCTTCCTCTAGCTCAGAAAAATCACCTGGGAGGGCATAAATTCAAATTGAGGAAAGACAGATGTAGGATAGACGTGCGGAAATTTGCCTTTAGCCAGCGGGTGGTTGGTTGGTGGAACAGACTTCCATCCCTTGTGGTGGTGGTTGACAGCCTAAATAAGTTTAAGGCTCAGCTGGACAGGTATTATGAACGAACAGAGGGGTGAAGTGGAAGTGTTTTTTTTTTTTTTTTTTTTTGGCTGATGCTGCATAAGCTTGCTTTCTTGCATCAAATGCCTCTACTAATGCTAATGCTTAGGAGAGACCCAATACTGAACCCTGAGGAACTCCACTAATAACATTAGTCCACGTTGAGCAGTGTCCATTGATTACCACTCTCTGTCTTCTGCCACTCAACCATCCCCTTATCCATAGCAGCAATTTGCCTCCAATGCCACACTGCTCCAATTTGTGCAGCAGTCTTCCATGTGCAACAGTATCAAAAGCCTTTCTAAGATCCAAATATATAATATCAAAGTTATTCCCTGCATCCAGTTCTTTTGTGACTACATCATAGTATCCAATCAAATTGGTCAGGCAAGACCTGCCCTTAACAAAACCATGCTGCATCTGAGCCATAACTGAATTCTTGTCTAGATGAACCTGCAGTGCTTCTTTAACCAGTGCCTCCATTAATTTACCTGGAACAGAAGTTAAACTAACAGGTCTATAATTACTTGTGTCAGCCTTTGATCCTCCTTTGTGAATTGGGGTTACATTTGCACATCCCCAGTCTATGGGTACCTCCCCTGAGTCCAAAGAAGCTCTCATAATTATGGCTAGGGGTTTGCTTACTTCCTTTGCTGCCTCCTTTAATATAACTGGATAGATCCCATCCACCCCAGGTGCCTTTTTTATGTTTATCCTCAACAATCTCTCCTCCACTTTCCTCTCAGTTATTACAAAATCATCCAGCTCACTGCCAATGTTTACTTTACCTACATCATTCTCCTTCCTGAATAACTCCTCATGCGTGAATGTAGATGCAAAATACTTGTTTAGATTGTTAGCCACCTGAGCAGGATCCTCAACTGTTGAACCATCAATATCCAGTAGACCAATCTGGTTCATCCCTTTCCTTCTTGAGTTTAAATAGGTAAAGAACTCTTTTCTGTTTTTCTTTGCATCCTTTGCCAAGGATTTTTCGTAGTCTGCCTAATCTCCTTTGTGACTTGGTTACAGACCAACTTATATCTATCATAGGCTTCCATGTCACCCATTAATTTGTATGTATCCCATGCATCTTTCTTCTCTGCCACATGTCTCATTAGTTCATCTGACAACCATTTAGGCCTAAACCTTGAACAATATTTCTTATTTGGTATGTAAAGCCTGGTAGCCTCCAAGATTAGTTCCTTGAATGCTTCCCATTTTGAGTTTGCTGTTGGTAACATCATCAGATGGTCCCACTGTATAGAATTTAAATACTGTCTCAGACCATCATAGTCGCCTTTACGAAAACAAAAACCCTTCCCTTTACCTCTGATGGTAGTTACCTCCTTGAGTAAATCCCACTTCAACACACTGTGATCACTGCCACCTAGTGGTTCATTTATCTGCAGATTCTTAATGCATGAAGAATCACTACTGATAATCAGATCAAGAGTATTGCTCCCTCTTGTTGCCTCACGAACATGCTGATGTAGAAAACAATCATCCAATAAATCCACAAAAGCCTTGCTAGTGTGCAAGTGACCAATCCACAAATTCCAGTCAATATCTGGGAAATTAAAATCCCCCATTATAAGACTCTCTGATTTACTGGCCCACTCTATTTCCCTGTACAATATCTTATTATACTCATCAGAGTCATTAAGCCTATAGCACACTCCTACTCTCAATTTTGATTTCCCTATGCTTATGTCACACTAAACTGACTCGACACTGCCCTGTCCATCGATGTCGACTGGCTTCACTTCCTTGGACTTTATGTGTTTCTTAACTAATAGCATAACCCCTCCTCCCCTCCTGTCCTGTCTATCCTTTCTATACACATTGTATTCCCCAAATTCCAGTTCTGCATTCCTTATATCTGTGTGACACCACGTCTCTGATATTCCAACAATATCTGCCTTTGATGTTTTGAGCAATACCTCAAATTCATCAAATTTATTTACTAAACTCCTAGCATTGGTGTACACGCAGGTATACATGCACCTGTTTCTATTCTTAGCTACCCTAACACAGCCCATGTGTTTACTTGTACTGCAATGACTCCCAGCAGTCTCTGAAATATCCTGAATCTTGTTTTTCAGGCTTCTGCTCATTTCAATAGCAGTGCAAGAATCACTTCCACCTCTGCCAGTGGCTACTGTTAATCTATTAGTCGTTGTATCCCCCCCAACTAGCAGTTTTCCGACCCACCTAACACTGCCTCGACAGCATCAGCAAAAATTCTTGCACCCTTTCTATTTAAGTGTATCCCATCCCTGTAGAAGCAATCTCTCCTGTTAACAAATACAGTCCAGGCTGAAAAAAATTCTACCCCTTGAGCCTTGCACAATCCCTCCAGGGCCAAATTGATCGACAAGGCTCTCATCATATACTTCCTCCTATCGTGTCTGGGCAGAATTGCAGACACTTTCAAATTCAACCCTAATTCATGGCTTTTTTCAACAGTGACCTGTACTTGCTAAGTAATTCCGCTGGTCTCCTACTCTTAATATCATTAGTGCCAACGTGTACAACTATATCACCTTTTGTGCCCTTAAAAGATGATATCCGCTCTACAATGTCATCAACCTTTGCCCCTGGCAGATATACCCTGGTCCTAATCCACCTATCCTTTTTACAAAGCATGTTCCCTGTTTCCCTGACAATAGAGTCACCAACAACTACTAGTTCCTGTGGGACCAGTGCATTCTGCCTAGTGGGCTGCCTCTGTGTTGCCTGATGACCAAGTGCAAGCTCTGGCGTTGATGTGGGCAGCTGAGAGCTTGATGGGCCCGTCAGTTTATTTCCTTCGACGGCATCCACCCTGTCCTTCAAGCTCTCATAAAGGCCCATAACAACGCTGAGTTGTCGCCTGATTTCCTTGCACTCCTTACATCGTGCACACACAAAGACATCACCCTTGGCAGTATCATGTCCCGTACCCGACTGCTCCGCAATCATCAAGCAAACAGTGCATTTTAAGACTTTGATTCAGAGGGCAACTGTCCCCCTCAGTTCTCCCCTGAACCACAGCACTCCCATTAGCTTGAGCCTTTTGCTTTGCTGCTCTGGTCTGAGTCATGATTCCGATTTATTCAATAAAATTTCAAAACAAAATTAATTCCTTAAGTTATATCCCAAAACAGTTATAACGCTATATTTATTTTTTCGGTATCTAGTGTTTTCTACGAGTTCTTTATACAACTTCCGTATCACGTGTACCACTATAGTTATGTATTAATTATTTGTTACGACCAAGTCGTTATATATATATATATATAATTAAAAGTACAATTTAATTGACAATAAAGTTTATCAAGATTAATAGATTACTGATTAATTGATTGACAATATTATATTATGCACTATACTACACTAAGCTTATGCTATCGTGTAAAAATGGCGGGAATTCACGAACGGTACTTCTATGGACTCGTAAGTATTGATTAGCTTCCAAATCTCGCTATCTCAATTTAGAATAAACTAAGGATCCTGACTAGGTCTATAATCTACTTAGAGAAGATAATTTGATATAACAATTGGTTAATAAATCGACTAAATTTGGTTAAAAAAAAAAAGACCTCTCGTTCAATTTGTAACACGTGGATTTGATACCGTTTCCGATACCTACAAAATCTCTGTCTAAGTTAAACTTTAAACTAAGTATCGTAACTAGGAATATAAAGCTACTCTAGAAAATAAGTTAATATGACAATTTAAGCTAATAAATCAGAAAATAAATCAGGAAAAACTTCTCTGTTCCAAGAGCATCAAAGTGCTTCGTCCGCACAGGCTAACCTCGTGCCCAGACTCCCAGAGTATCCAGAGAGAGATTAGAAGTCAGGGTAATCTCCAAAAGAGATATATCATTTTGCCAAAAGAGATATATCATAAGTTAGAAGACAGAGAGCCATCTGCCACCACCCTCAGTGAGTGATCAGAGAGAAAACTGGATAACCAATTACAAAAAACAGTTGGCAAACCATAAGATGGAAGCTTGTTTAGAAGACCTTTATGCCAAACACGATTGAAAGCCTTTGAGATGTCAAGAGAAACTGCTTGAGTTTCACCGACCTTTTCCATAGAATTAGTCCATAAATGGGTAACATATGCCAGAATATCACCAGTGGATCAACACTGATGGAATCCATACTGGCGGCCATCGTTGATCAGATGGAAAGTTTCTAGGTAGTTTAAGAGTTGGCGGTTAATTGATTTCTCCATTACTTTAGAAAGAGTAAAAGTGATTGCAATGGGACAATAATTGGATAGGAGGGATTTGCCCATATCCTTTTTTAGGAACTGGCTGGATATGAGTAAATTTCCAAGCAAAAGGAAAAACACCTTTGGAATAAGAAAGTGAAAAAAAGATGGCAAAGAACAGGAGTTAGTTCAGGAGCAGAGGTTTTGAGAACAAGTAGAGAAATACCATCAGGATCTGGAGCTTTCTTAGCATCAAGATTTGTGAAAATCCTTCTGACATCCTTTTGACGGAAGACCACGGGAGGCATTGAATGGAGCGTGTTGGGAATGGTGGGAGGTGTTTTACCAAGATCATTAATACACTAGTTGGAAGAAAAATGGGATGCTAGCAGGTCAGCTTTATCCTTGACCAACAGAACCATCCTGGTTTTGACAGAGGTGGGAACAGAGATGGACAAAAGTTGCAGCCAATAGCTTTGGCAAGAGAGCAGCTTGGCTACCATTAGGGCAAGAAGCAAGTTTTCTACTCTTAGCCTGTTTAAAATCTAGTTTGGATTGATTAATAACTGCTTTACAATTGTTGTGAGCTTTGGTGTAGGTAGAAATGAAACTGAAGAATTCGAAACAAGCCAGTTACGATATACAGAAGTTGAATAAATAAATGAGGAAGAAGAAAAGTTGCTTCTGTGAGTTTCAAGATCGACAGTAAAAGGATGTTGATTGGTTGCAGCATGTGTTCGGTACTTTGGAAGATTGAGCGGGGAAGCCAATTGAGAAGAACAGTGCCCGTGGAAATATATCTATAGAAAAGACATGCAGCAGAAACAGAATGTCTATGAGACAGAGAGTGGAGAGAATCTCTTAGAGATGAGTCGTTATTTAACCTAACTATCCTCTTCTGAATATAGAAGCCTCAGAGAGAGGTTAGGGACATCATACGAGATGAGGAAACAATATTCCATGGTAGATCGGATTTGAGATTTGTACAGAGTGAATAACTGTTTGGAAGAAAAGTAACGCTGAGAGAAAAAGAGAAAACCCAGTTTTTTAGATGCAGAGGAAGTAGTGTTTGTTATGTGCTTATTGCAACAAAAAGATTAGAAGTCAGGGTAATCCCAAATAAAGTTATATGATCTTGCCTAGAAATCATTATCACCAAACATGATACTCTGATAGGAGAAGGAGCTAGAAGAAACAGAGAAGCATAGAAGCATATGAATCCTTTTTGTGTGATATAAGAACAGGATTGAATTTTAGAAGGATTGAAGTCATTAATTATCTCTGCCCCACTGGAGAATTACCTGGAGATTAGTATTTAAAGTATTGGTAGTGGATATTCGAGAAGTTTAAGCTGTTTGTGCAGGGCAAGGTTTCTGAAACTGGAAGGTGGAATGCAATATGCTGTCACCAGCAAAACTATCGAAAGGATTTTCAGTCAATGGAAGAAAGTCATGAATATACAAGAGGAAAAGAGTGGGAGAAGGAACTAAATCTTGGGGAACACCAGCATTAGTGGAGAAGTCAGAAGACATCCATCTGTCATCACCCAAAGTGAGCAGTCAGAGAGAAAACTGGATACCCAATTATAAAAAACAGTAGAAATCAAAATCAAATCATAAGATGGAAGCTTATTTAGAAAACCTTTATGCCAAACACAATCAAAGGCCTTTAAAAAAATCAAGAGCAACTGTTTGACCAAAATTCTCCATCGAATTTGTCCACAAATGAGTAACATAGCCAGAATATCACCAGGGGATCGACAATGATGGAATCCATGTTGGCAATCATTGATCGGATGGATGGTTTCTAGATAGTTTAAGAGTTGGCAGTTGATTGATCTTTCCATTAATTTAGGAGTAAATGTAATGGGACGATAACTGGATGGAAGGGATTTGTCACCCTTTTTAGGAACTAGCTGGATATGAGCAAATTTCTAAGCAGAAGGGAAAACATCTTTAGAATAAGAAAATGAAAAAAAAGGCAGTGCAGAACAGGAATATGTTCAGAAGCACAGATTTTGAGAACAAGTGGAGAAATACCATCTGGAGCTTTCTTAGCATCAAGATTGTTCAAAATCCTTCTGACATCCTTTTGATGGAAAACCACAGGAGGCATTGATTAGAGCATGCTGGAAATAGTGGGAGGTGTCTTACCAAGATCATCAATACACGAGTTGGAAGAAAAGTAGGATGCCAGGAGGTCAGTTTTATCTTTGGCTCAAATGGCAATAGAACCATCTGGTTTAGACAGGGGTGGGAAGAGAGATGGGCAAAAGTTGCGGTCAATGGCATTGGCAAGAGACCTGAATGCTTGACTACTATTTCAATAACAGGTTTTCTACTCTTAGCCTGTTTTAAATCTAGTTTGGACTGATTAATAACTGCTTTACAATTGTTGTGAGCTTTGGTGTGGGCAGAAAATGAACTTGGAGATTTTGATACAAGCTGATTACAATATGGAACATACTAAAGGATATGAGAACTGATTAGAGAGGGAGAGATGGTTGATAGAGGAACTATATTGGAGTCAGTGTTACATTGAGAATGGATGTGAGTGATACAAGGAAAATAGGTGAGAAGTGAGACAAGGGTCTTCTCTCCCCCAACAGAGAAAAAACATTTGATGGGAATAAAATTCTACAGACAGTGAGATATAGATGATAGTATTATCTTATACAGAAAGTTATATATTTTGTTGGGAAGACTTAAGGTTGTGAGGGAAATATGGGATGAGAATAAAGTTTGATAGACTATAGATGAAAAGGAAAGAATTATTAAAATGAATGATAAGAAGTAGTCCTTTTATGCTGGTATGTATAATGCAGATTTGAAATTAGAAAGTAGGTAAAACTACAAGTATTTAGCCTTTTCAAAATTGTGAATAGTATAAGGGCTTTCTTCCTTATACTGTTTTCTTTCTAATGTAATTATTCAATTACATTAAAAATTGAATAATTTCTAATGTAATTTCCTCATAATAGCATTCTAATATTAAACACTAAGAGAATTCTTATATTTATATTTTTAAAGTTTATGTACAGAGTTTCCCTAATCATTACTTCAAAAGAATCATTTACTTTATGGGTTATTTCCATTACTCATGATGTGTGCTCGAATCCACTTGATCTGTATGATCTGGAAATCTTAACTTGGTGTAACTTTATCCAAATCTAAGATTTTTGTATCCAGCTGTGCACTGGCTTATAGATCTGAGGATTAGCTGCACCCATTAATCCTTAGACACCTTGTGTATATCAGAGAATACTCGCTTCTGTGGTGGGTAGCCTACCAATGCCACCACCCCTAGAGTACTTTAGCACTGGCAGCAGCCTTTGAAATGCTGAGACTTAAAAAAAAATTTAATTTAAAGAAATAAAAAAAGAAATAAGAAAAAATTTTTAAATTTAGAGTAGAATGATTTTTGCAGTCAAATGCTAGCAGGGCTCATCTCAGCTCCAAATATCTGGGACCAGTGTGGCAGCTAGGGCTTACAATACCAGGATCTCGAATACCAGGAGCCTGGTAATTTTTTTCCAGTATTGACACAAAAAAGTTTTTCGGTACTAATTTTTAAAAAAAATAATTGTTTATAATATAATCGCATAAAGGTTATAAAATCATCTTTATGTGATTAGGATGTCGTTATCTCTACTAGCAAATGTTCGATAAATCATCGTTGCAATATTGCAACCTGTCCACAATTCTCAGACAACTTCATGTCTGACCGTATCGTAACTCCCAAGTCCCGTTCCTCCACTACTGACTTTAGTTCAACTCCACCAAGTGTATAGGTTATTTTGGGGTTGCTGTTCTCCAGGTGTTAAGACCTTGCATTTGGTGTTAAGTTCTTAAAAAAAGTGGCAGCTATGCCACTTTTCTGCCCATCCTGGAAGTAGTCTATCTAGGTCACTCTGAAGAAGCTCTGCTTGGTGGCGATCATTAACTACTCTACTGATCTTTACATCATCTGCAAGTTTAGACCTGACGCCCTCCATCCCTTCATAGATGCCATTTAAGATAATCAAAAATAACAATGGTCTCAATACTGATTCTTGGGGACCCCCACTTCTTACATTAACCTAATCTGAGGAATAACCATTTATCACAATCCTCTGCCTGGTGCCCTCAAGCCATTATGCTATCCATGTAAGGATTTTCCCTATGATTTCAGCCTGCTACAACTTATGAAGTAACCACTCGTGTGGGACTGAATCAAATGCTTTGCTGAAATCCAAATAAACAATGTCAAAATTATTCCCAAAGTTCAGCTCTTGTGTGACCCTGTCAAAATAACTAACCAAATTAATTAAACATGATTTTCCCTTTACAAAACCATGAATTCCATTTATCCTACAGAATTCCATTTCCATCTAATTTGATCCTGAATTCCACCCTTGATCATTGCCTCCATGATTTTCCCTACTACTGAAGTTAGACTGACCAGTTGGTAATTTCCCGTTACACTCCTAGCCGCCTTTATGTTCCAATTTACACCAATCCAACAGAATCTCTCCTGAGTCTAGTGATGCTCTCCTCTCATAACTAGCCTTAATTGTTCAATGCACTCACTTGCCACCTCCTTTAAGATTATAGGGTATATGCCATCAACCACAGGAGCCTTACTCTCCTGTAGGCGCTAAAGTTCTCATTAAATAATCATTTGAAATTTCAACATCATTAATTACATTTTTTTCGACTTCACTTCTATAATATCTCATTGACACACAAAGGGTTTTTTTTTATGTAAATATCGATGCAAAGTAACTGTTGAGTTCATCTGCAACTTCAGCTGTGGTATCTCCATTACTATAATACTCCATTACATAAGGGTCCAATCTGATTTGTCCTTCTGTTCTTTGCATTCATATATGTGAAGAATTCCTTAACTGCACTCTTTGCTCTTCTCTTTATTCCTTATCCTCATTCTTTGCTCTCTCCCAGACTCAGTAAAGATACTATAGTGAAAATTATACTTCAAAATGTCTTTCTCCTTCAAAAAATGATGAACATAATTCAACCATGGAAGACCAACCATGGAACAGAACATCAGTGTTCCACAAATTTTTTTCCAAAATAAGAACTTGCCTGACTCCAATGAGATTTTAAAAGATGAACTTGAGTCAGAAATTAATGAAATACTTTTAACTATTTTTGCTAAAAAAGTTCAAAGCTTAGAAAATATGGACTGAGATCGTCTACGATTATCTCAGTACCAGAATAGAATCCGAAAGGGCGTTTTCTGCCACTAATCGAATACTGTATGTACCAAAATCAGATCCATTTTAAATAATCATTTGAAATTTCAACATCATTAATTACATTTTCTATTGATCATGCTATTGATTGCTTATGTTTCTGAACAGCTCATTTTATTCGGACAAGTAGTTGGATGCTTAAACATAACTGAACTTTGCAGTAACAATAAGTATTTTTTTGTTTTTAGAATAACTGTATTTTAATGATTTTTTTTAAGAATATTTATTATTGCAATAAAAGTTTATTAAAAACATGAATTCAAGTAATTACAGTACTTGTTTTTTTCCTTACTTTATTGCACCTAATTGTCATCAAAATTTATTGAGAAAAACGTTTGTTTTTGGAATACCGGTTCCAATTTCATAAATTAAAAATACTGAAATACCGGTATTAAGATTTTGACCGATATTGTAAGCCCTAGTGGCAGCTGATTCCAGCTGTCCCTCTCAGGGCTAGTCCATCACTCTCTGTTGTTGTTGTTTGGTTTTTAGGAGCATTAGCAACCAAGGCCATATTGCTCCGGGGATATGCGGTGGTCATTCCCTGACCTTTCCGCATCCTCCGTATTTGGTGGTCACAGACTCGTACCCCAGTCTAATCAAGAAGCTTGTGCTATGCACTGCTGCTCCTGCCCACCTGGCTACGGAGGCACCCCATCACTCTCTCTGCAGTGAGAACTAGGTTTCACCGTTCAGGCTGTTTTTTTCCATACCAATCCTTCAAAGAATTCAGGATCTTGATGCTGAACATGTAAAGTTTGCTGCATGGCCTATGGGCAAAATTTCTCAACTAGTGTTGAACCTCCTTGATTCTCTTGGAATAGGAAGCCTTAAAATACAGCTTCTTAACCTGTACTGACTCTTCCACAGAAATCTCTAATATAAAATATTAATCCACTTCTTTGTTCATATTCTCCTCTAACAGAATAGAGAATTACTGTAAGTCAGTAAGTAAAACTGCTGCTTGTGTGCAATAAGAGCACAGAACACTAATGTGTTATATAATTATTATGTACAGTTGTATTATAAATATTGTTTTTTTCTGTTATGTTTCTTCTCCTAAATTTACTTCTATAAGTAATTGTCTGTAAGCAAATTTTTATGAATCTCTAAATTAATAATTTCCCCTATGGTATGCACCCTCAAGAAATATTCACAAGTCTGTCTGTGTGTGTGTGTGGGTGTGTGCAGGAGTGAGCAGCCCACGTATACTTTTCTCCACCAGGTGGACTATAATTTTTTTTATTTTTATGGGTGTTATTAGATAAAAAGTTCATCTCTGTTTCTTCAGATAATAAAAAAATTATTAATAAAATAGATGATATTTTTGCACTCTTTAGCTTGTGAATTCCTCTGACACTTTGTGACCATCCCAGAATATAAACAAAAAATTTATTTGATTTTTTACACTTCTTTCAAAAAAGGCATTGCCGAGGTTAATATGCTATATATTTCAATGATGAGGTACTCCTTTGACATCCTGTTTCAAGACTTAGTGATCTCTCATCCGAAAGGTTGTCTCATGACAATTCCCTGACAAAAAAAAAAAAAAAAAAAAGTAGTTATTTGGCATTAGCCGTCATTGGTATCTGAAGTCTTTGTAATTATAAAATAGATAACGCACTTTCTTTCTCAAATTATGAAAAATACGAAGACCTTATGTCCCTTCCCCCCCCCCCCAGAATTTGCAAGTTTTCAAATTGCCTAATAAGTGCAATGGACTTAATTCTCAGCAGACAATCTTCCTGTTTCTGCTTGTTACTATGGCATTACTTTTAACTGTTAATGATATTATTATAAATTGCTATGACAGCCAGTTGCAGGACCTAAAGGACCTAAAATAGTGCAATACTAAGGCAAATTTGTAGAATCACAAAGTTTGGTCTGCTGTAAACATTAGGACTATTACCAGATAGCTTAAATCCTGCTGGTTGAAAAAAACAAAAGTACAAGTCTTTGTATTGTCATAATAAGGGAATATTTTATGAGACTTATTAAAATTGTTCTTAAGGAATTAAAAAATTATCTTTAATCTATGATTGAATGCAGGCTTTCAATTTTTTTTTAATGATAATTTTGTATATTCTCATTATAAATTTCTTTTGTTTTCTAAACTGATATGTGGTAATTATTAATTTCTTTTGCTGCTGGATTGGTTTAGTAAAAATTGCAACAGGTGAGATTTTGAATCCTTCAAGCTACAAACCTCTTAAATGATATTTTATTATACTTCATGCATGATTTACATTGTCATGGTAACTAAGTTGTTTTGAACGTCTTGTTTTCATTTGATGTTTTACTTTTTTTTATTTAACTTCTTTCTGTGAGTTATTAATTAGCATTATTATTGAACACAACAAATGGCAAGTTATAAATGAAAGAGGGCATCATAAATGTCACTTCGAACTTTTTAATATGCGCAAATGAAAAAAAGCCTTAAATTAATTTCCTTGAACAATTTGTAATGTTAGTTAATATCAATATTATAAAATGAATCAGTTGAATTAAGTAATGTACGGTAAATATTCCCTTTAACTGTAAATGAAATGTTATATTTTTTAATGAAATGGATGCTTTAAATTGAATTTGGAAAATTTGTAATATTAATTATTGTAATATTAATTATAATTGAAAGGGTAAGTACCATAAAGTAAATGAATGAAAGCTTTAAATCGATTTATTATTCATATTACTTGTTTAAGTTAATCGTGCCTATTAAAAAAAGGCAATCTGACAATTGGATAAATTGTAGGATTCCTTAGGGTACCGATTTAATTTACTTAATAAATAGTAGCAATAGCTTAATTTTCAGTACTGAAAATTAAGCTATTGCTACTATTTATTAAAAATGCAATCTATAAGAAGATATAATTTAATGTGAGATAATTTTATCTTTCAAAAATGTCCAGTGTTCAGTAAAACTTTAAATCAATTTGCTTAGAA
Organism: Mastigoproctus giganteus; assembly: GCF_048544385.1. Taxonomy (NCBI): domain Eukaryota; kingdom Metazoa; phylum Arthropoda; class Arachnida; order Uropygi; family Thelyphonidae; genus Mastigoproctus; species Mastigoproctus giganteus. Next base: position 206,839,306 of record NC_143577.1, read on the forward strand.
GATTTGTAGTTTGTGTGTGTGTGTACTGTATATAAAAGGCGGCAGTCATTAAATCATTTTGGTTGGAAAATTTGAGGTGAAATGGCTTTATGGCAAAAGCCTTATGCCACAATACATGAGGGACATGGCCTTATTCTGTACATAGCATTGAGCAAACTAAGTTTACTAATCAATATATTAATCTCATATTGTAGATATACTTTGCTGCAAGTTGCCTTGGTATTGCACTACTCTAAAAAAAAATGCACTCTACAATGTAGAAGTGTTAATATTTTATTTAAAGTGTTTTCCACTAACCAGATTTCAATTTTTATTGAGTGCCTCCACAATATGAGATTGATGCACTAAGTAGCAAACTTAGTTTTTTCTGTGCTATGTACAGAATGGGGCAAATGCCCTTTGTGTACAAGAATGTTATATAACTCTTGTAGCATAAGACTTTTGATATAAGCCCATTTCACTTCATTTTATTTACTCCCTTTTTGCATCTTGCATATTGTGAATACTTCCCATCACCAGGTTGTTGAGGTCTTCACATTGTCTGTTGGCTTACTGACAAGATCCCATATAGGATTGAAACTTGAGTCTGGCTAATGGTAAGCACTTTAAATAAAACAGCAATATATTTCTCCACTACAGCAGAGAATTTTATTTAGAGTAGTGCAATGCTAAGGCAACAACTCATGGCAGACTGTCTCTACAGTATGAGATTGATGCACTAGTAGCAAACCAAGTTTGCTTAACACTGTATATAGAATGAGGTTGTTCCCTTTGTGTACAATGATATTATGAAAGAAAGTTTTAATTTGATTCATATTAAATGTTTCAGACATCTTATTTGAAACAGCCTAGTTTTGCAATTTCTCTGACTAATAATGAAAATTTGCTAAGATAAGTAAAATAAATCAGTATGAGTGCGAAAGATTGACTGGAAAATAATTAACCTTGCAATGGCATCATTGGGTATTGCTGCTGCCCTTCCAAATAAGTCATTTTGTTTTAAAGTTATCCTTAAATCTGACAAGTAAGGAGGCACTAACTTTCATTTCCAGGAGCATAATTAAAGCCCTGCATGTGTGCTAACTCATTGTCTAGGATAAGTGCAAAGTGTTCCTAAAACTGCTTTAGACACTCTTGATTGCTCTGTGAAAAAAGAAAAAGCCTATCAGTGACAAACATGGCAATTCTAATATATTTCAAGCAATGTATTTATTTTCAATATGCATCATTATTATATTATAAATTAAACATTATTATCATAAAAAATAATATGTCAGCTGTAATACACCATTTATTTTACTATTACGCCACTTGTTGGTGTAATAGTAAAATCTCAAAGGAAAAGTATTATTTTAATCTTCTTTTGCATGAAGCACCCTTGCAGTCAAGGGGAAATTTGTCAATGATCATATTACATAATGCATTAATTCACTTCCCTCTTTTACCACATCTGGTTGACATATCCTTGACTATTATAGAATAGAGAGGATTGTCCTTCCGAGAAGGAAGACTGAGTGGAGAAAGCAAATAAATTAGTGAGGGATGTGTTCTGTTTGGTCGTGTAAAATACATAACCATTCAGTTTTTTTGTTTGTTATTTGGTTTTTAGGAGCATTAGCAACTAAGGCCATATTGCTCCGGGGATATGCAGTGGTCATTCCATGACCCCACATCCTCTGTATTTGGTGGTCACAGGCTCGAACCTCGGTCTGATCAAGAAGCGTGTGCTACGCACTGCTGCTCCTGCCCACCTGGCTATGGAGGTGCCTAACCATTCAGTGCATTTGAATGTCTAGCAATTGGCCATGGTTATATAGATACAGACAGAAAGCTAATAGCTTTCTTCTTGCTTTACTTCTTGCTGGGTGCTTGAGTCCTTGAGGTTGTCACAGACAACCTTTTGGTCCTTGAGGTTGTCACAGACATTCTCTCAGATATGCCAGACAAGCTGTTCTTGCTACCTGCGAGTCTAAAACGCTGATGGAACTGATATTCGGGTGACACTCAAGTTAAAGTGGACCCAATTTCGGCGAAGTCCGGACGGTCTATGACAGCCAAATCCTCTGCTTGCACCTTCACGATGGTGGGACTGTTAGTAATCCTAGGTATAACCTTCATGCACAAGTACATGGTGGGTGACCACCCAGGTGTGAACCAACGTAAGCAGGGGTCGAGGTGTGGCGCCCACACCACATGGAGAAACGCCGCCCCTCTATGTTACCAGGCAGTACTAGGTGGTAGATGACTCTCATCAATCGGTGAAATACCACCACTTTGCTTATTGGGGGCTTGAAGTGGTGGAACCCATGTTTAGTCTCTGGAGCTAAGTTCCGGTCTTCCCTATCTCTTCCATCATGCAGTATGATTGATGATTTTTGAGGTTATGATGAATGTTGTGGCGAGATCCAATATTCCTTACATTTCGAGGGTACAGCTCTAAAACGGTGTTCGCAGGCCGGCCGCTAGTTAGTACACCGGACTGAACCTATTGGTAACTCTCTAGGAAGCTTCCGGATCAGCTAGTGTATAATCTTGCTACCTCTACTCTGCCAGATAGTGACTGGAGGGAGTCCGAGTAGTGTGTATGCGGGGAGCATTGTCGAGGCCACGTTATGTCAAGAATCTGGGTATATTCTTACCACATGTACGCCATATCCAAAAATTTCATTACTTCATACAGCATGTCCCACCCACTTTTTCTTACTATTGAATACACCATGAATTGTCAAAATAATAGAGCAAGCTTATCTGCGAAAAGATCTAAACCTCCCAAGGACTTCCTAATTCATTTCACAAATATACGTGGTCTCAATTCTAATCTCAACGATGTCCATTTCCACTTGCAGTCTTCCAAACCCCATGTACTTTTTCTGACTGAATCTCAGTTATCAGTTGATTCAACTACTTCTCATCTGAGATGTCTAAATTATTTGCTGTATGATTCCTTTCGCCTCAAAGGTGGTACTTGTGCATATGTCCGTTCTGATATTCCCTGTCAAATACTTGGCAATTTGGAATCTCCTCTCTTTGATCTTCTCTGGCTTAAAATCTCTCTACCTCATTGTGTCAAATTCATCTGTTGTCTCTACCGTTCTCCCAACTCCACTAATCACTTGGAGCTCTTTGACTTCCTCTCTTTGCAACTTGACTTTCTCCAGTCCAACTTTCCTAACAGTGAGGTAATTTTCCTTGGTGATTTTAACGTTCACAACTCCAGCTGGCTTCCGTTTTCTAGTCACACCGACCCAGCAGTTCGAGATGCTGAGGCTTTTGCAATTACTAATGACCTAGCACAGATTGTTCATTTACCTACAAGAATACCGGACAATCCTAATCATACAGCCAATACGCTTGATCTTTTTCTCACAAACAACCCTTCTAAGTACAAGGTTGAAGTGAGAGGTCCTTTAGGCACTTCAGATCACAACTTGGTGATTGTCTCTTCTCCAATGGAACCTTTATCTCATGGCTATTCCGAACCTCGTATTGTTTGGCATTACAAGAATGCAAAATGAGATGACCTGTGAGACTTCTTTTCTTCTTTTCCTTGGTCTGATTACTGTTTCAAAACTTCTGATGTCAACGTTTGCTCAGATCGTGTCAGTGAAATTATTCTTGCAGGAATGGAATCCTTTATCCCACACTCCACTTTAAAATCTCGTCCTTTATCTAAACCTTGGTTTTCCAATAAATGTGCTAAGGCTGTCCAAGAGAAGAACGTTGCATATCGTAATTGGCTTGTTTCTAATTCTTCAGTTTCATTTTCTGCCTACACCAAAGCTCGCAACAATTGTAAAGCAGTTATTAATCAGTCCAAACTAGAGTTTGAACAGGCTAAGAGTAGAAAACTTGCTTCTTGCCCTAATGGTAGCCGAGCATTCTGGTCTCTTGCCAAAGCTATTGGCCGCAACTTTTGCCCATCTCTGCTCCCACCTCTGTCCAAACCAGATGGTTCTGTTGTCACTTCAGCCAAGGATAAAGCTGACCTGCTAGCATCCCATTTTTATTCCAGCTCATGTATTAATGATCTTGGTAAAACACCTCCCACCATTCCTAACACGCTCCATTCAATGCCTCCTGTGGTCTTCCGTCAAAAGGATATCAGAAGGATTTTGATGAATCTTGATGCTAAGAAAGCTCCAGGTCCTGATGGTATTTCTCCACTTGTTCTCAAAACCTGTGCTCCTGAACTTACTCCTATTCTTTGCCGCCTTTTTTCACTTTCTTATTCCAGAGGTGTTTTTCCTTCTGCTTGGAAATTTGCTCATATCCAGCCAGTTCCTAAAAAGGTGACAAATCCCTCCCATCCAATTATCGTCCCATTGCAATTACTTCTACTCTTTCTAAAGTAATGGAGACATCAATTAACCGCCAACTCTTAAACTACCTAGAAACCCTCCGTCTGATCAATGATCGCCAGTATGGATTCCGTCAGTGTCGATCCACTGGTGATATTCTGGCTTATGTTACCCATTTATGGACTAATTCAGTGGAAAGGTTCGGTGAAACACAAGTAGTTGCTCTTGACATCTCAAAGGCTTTTGATCGTGTTTGGCATAAAGGTCTTCTAAACAAGCTTTCATCTTATGGTTTGCCAACTGTTTTTAGTAATTGGTTATCCAGTTTTCTCTCTGATCGCTCACTGAGGGTGATGGTAGATGGCTCTCTGTCTTCTAACTTCTCCACTAATGTCGGTGTCCCCCAAGGTTCAGTTCTTTCCCCACTCTTTTCCTCTTGTATATCAATGACCTTCTTCCATTGACTGGAAATCCTATCCGTAGTTTTGCCGATGATAGTACATTGCATTCAACTTTCCATTTTGAGAAACCTTGTCCAGCTCAATCAGCTTCAAGTTCTCGAAAATCTGCTGCCAATTCCTTAAATGCCGATCTTCAGGTAATTCTCCAGTGGGGCAAAGACAACTTAGTTGATTTCAACCCTTCTAAAACTCAATCTTGCCTTATATCTCGCAAAAAGGATTCTTCTGCTCCTATGCTTATCTTTAGTGACACTCCGATTTCTAGGCAAAATGATATATCTCTTTTGGGGATTACCCTGACTTCTAATCTCTCTTGGCACAAGCACATTAAAAATATTGCTTCCTCTGCATCTAAAAAACTTGGTTTTCTCTTTCGCTCTCGGCGTTACTTTTCTCCCAAACAGCTGCTCACTCTGTATAAATCGCAAATTCGCCCTGCCATGGAATATTGTTCCCACATCTGGGGTGGTGCCCCCAAAACCTCTCTCAGGCTTCTTGATTCCATTCAGAAAAGGGCAGTTAGGTTAATTAATGATTCATCTCTAACAGAGTCTCTCCACTCGCTTTCTCATAGACGCACTGTTTCTGCTGCATGCCTCTTCTACAGATACTTCCATGGGCACTGTTCTTCTGAATTGGCTTCTATAATTCCCGCTCTCTCTTTCAAAACAGTCCGAACACGTGCCGCCACCAGCCAACATCCATTTACTGTCCAACTTCAAACCCACAGAACCAACTTTTCATCTTCCTCATTTATTCATTCAACTGCCGTTTTCTGGAACAACCTTCCTTCATACGTATTTCCTGAAAATTACAATCTACAGAAGTTCAAGTCCAATATCAACAAATATCTTCTTTCGTCTTCTCAACCTCCAACCCAAGCACGGTACTAAGTACTATAGGTTATAATACCTCTCGTGTTTGGGGTTCTCATAAAAAAAAAAAAAAAAAAAAAAACTTTATCAATGCAAAGATGAAATTTTTATTGCATGAAGCAGCCTTGCAGTGAGGTGGCAATTGGTTATTGGTTTTATTTCCATGATCATCTTACCTTAAGTAGTAATGTACTATTCCTGCTTTTACCATATGTGGGTGACATTGAGGCCTTGAACAATTATACAGGGTGATCCGTTCGAAACATCATAAATATACAACGATGATGCTATATCACTCTGCCACTCACTTTTATTACTTGTTTACTGATACTATGTCATTACTAAATACAACCAATAGAGGTGCCACTGTAGCAGGCATTTCAAAATGTTGCCAATTACCAAACAGTGAGCAAAGTGTGTTCAATGGTACGCACAGTTTCCAAAGTGTTACACATGTACAAAATGAATACAGAAGTGTGCAGTGTTCGCGAAGCTCCTTCATATTGAAACATCAAGAGGTGGTGTTGAACATTTGAGGAAACCGGCTCTGTTGTAAGATTACGCCATAGTGGAAGACAGCATAACAAGCCTTTAAGCCATTTGTCAAGAGAAACAGGTGTGCCTTATGCAATCTGCCAATGCTTAGTGTGACATCGGCACACTATGCATTGGCAGATTGTATAAGGCAATGCATATTGTGACATTATCTGAAAATGTATGACAGCATGTGCAGGCTCTGAAACAGTGAGATCATGTATCCCATTTAGCCTTCACAACATTTGTGTATGTGAAAAGTTAGAAGCAGATGAAAACTTTTTCAGCCGATGGGTGTTTAGTGATGAGGCCATATTTCATGTGTCTGGAAGGGTCGACATACATAGCACAATCATTTGGGGGCCACGGATAACCCTGATTACTTTCTACAAGTTGGAAAGGGCAAGTCCTAAAGTTGATGTATGGTGTGCAGCTATGTGCAATAAGGTGTTTGGGCCTATTTTCTTTGCTGAGCAGACAATTTTCTAGGCCCCTTACTTGGACATGTTTGAACTATTTTCCATTCCACAGTTGCAAAATATTGATAAAATGAACTACATTGTCTTCCAGCAGGATGGTGCACCTCTGCAGTGGCCTGAAGTGCAAAACTTCCTCAATCAAACTTTTAGTGAAAACTAGTGTGATCATGAAGGACCCATTGCTTGGCCCCAAAATTCACCTGACCTCACCCCACCCCATCTGACTTTTTCATGTGCAGTTATGTTAAGAACCCTGTATACAATGTCCGAGAGATGTAAATGACCTGAAAAGGAGGATATGTGCTGCATTCGAATCGATCACACCTGGAAAACTCTGGCTGCCCAATATTGCATATGCCTTAAGAAACCAAAGAGGCCATGTTGAGATCCAATGAAAACTTCAAAGTTTCAGCTATCTTTGTTCAAAGGTTGAATAAAATACATGGAATAGTTTTCATTTTATTCTTTTTTACTTATGTTGTTTCTAATGGATCACCCTGTAGAATGATGTTTGCCCAAGATTTTAATTCATCAAAGCAAAGATAAGATTTTTATTGCATGAAGTGGGCTTGTTGTGAAGCAGCAATTGGCCAGTGGTGGCTTTGTAATATGTAATAAGGTCAGTCAGTTGATTACTAATACCAGTGATATGGAGTGATCATACCATTTATTGTAGAACTCAGTGGGTAAACCAGAGAAAGGTAGTGGGAAATATAGATAGTATACATATGTACAGGAGCTGTTCAATAAAGAATGATCATAATTTTTTTTTTTTTTTTGCACAACACACATTTATTAATCATCCATATTTTGATGGTCCTTTTCGAAGTAGTCTTCCATTTGATGAAATGCACTTACTCCATTTCTGATTTGACATAAATGCTGGCTAAATACTCAGTGACAGTACAGTATGAGCAATGCGAAGTATTGTTGGGACGCAGCATCTACCCACCTGCCCGCAGTTGTGGTCGTTTGCAACAAACGTGATCCCACAAAGTGTAAGGTCCCATAACAGTTGTATGATGTGGCACAGCATATCATTCATCCCTTAGTAATAATCATTCCTTGAATGTCCAAAAAAAAGATGACCATAACTTTCATTCAGAAGCCACAACTTTTGCTTGTTTTGTCATTGGTGATGACATAGACTTCCAAATAGAGCTTTGTTGCTTATTTTGTGATTTGAAATGATGAAGCCATGTTTCATCCGCTGTTATAACCTTGTGCAGAACCTCGCCATCTTCGGTAACCATCCATTGGAAGTGTGGATTCATAATAAGCCCCTTTTAGCATTTCATTTAGCATAAGCCCCTTTTAGGGGCTTATGCTAAATGAAAGTATGCTGTTTCTCATGTTTCACGTCCATCGTTACATAGGCAGAACTGAACAGACATAAACTTGACTGACTGCCAAGGTTACACCATGCACACGAGTCAGCTGCATGATTACTATGTGATGCAGCTTGGTTTGGTCTTTCAATGCTGAGCTAGAAATAGCAATACGGTTCATGAAAAATTATAATTTTTCTTTATTGAACAGCCCTCATAAATAATCCATATATAGAGATACAGTTATACTGTATGTATTAATTAAACAGCCAATTCCTTTGCTGGGCTTGAATATCTTTTATTGGCATTATTTGTCTATGCTGTTCTCTCTCTCTCTCTTGTCCCCAGGGGCTCACATCTGGTGAGTATGGGCTTGGCACACCCAGGGTCCTGAGCTGGATATCATCATTCTTCTTTTTCTTGGTGATTCCTTTCTTCTCTCTCTCTCTCTCTCTCTCTCTCTCTCTCTCTCTCAGGGTAATTCAGAAAAATTTTTTTTTTTGGCTGGTGCAGCATAAGCCTCAGGCTTCCTTGCACCATATGGCTAATGATAATAATAATAATAATAATAATAATAATAATAATAATAATAATACACACAAAGCCTACACATGCCTTATTTTTCTGATTTTCCATGTTTTCCCATATCTTTTTTATATTGTATGAGTTGTAAGCATCAATGAAAATAGTTAATAATAATGATCACTGAATGGGTGGATGTATATTAAATGAAGGTCAGGTATGGTATGGATCAACTCCAAGTGCTAAGCTGCTAACGAAGATTGTTAGTTAAAGTATAATAACATAAAAGAAATTTTGATGTCATAATATTAACTGAAGTGTTCATTGTGCAAAATGCCAACCTAGAAGGGTAAGAAAAGGAAAGGTGGAAGTATAAGAAAGGAAGATGCTGAAATAATACGAAAAAACTAAAAAAAATGAAAAAAAGTTTTAAAAAAAATGAAAAATATCGATATGAAAGAAAAATAAAGAATATGAAAATTTTAAACAGTATGATAATAATATACATAGTATAATGTACAATACTGATTACCAGCATTGATGTTTAGCATTAGTAAAGGCATATGATAAAAGAAAGCAAGTTATGCAGCATCAGCCAAAAAAAAAAACCACCCTTCTCATTTCACCCATCAACTCCCTCTAAATGTCTGTCTAGTTCTGCCTTGAATCTATTTAAGCTATCAACTTCTACAACGACAGATGGAAGTTTGTTCCAGTATTCAACCACTCGCTGGCTAAAGGCAAACTTCTGCACATCTATCCTATAACTGTCTTTCCTCAATTTGAATTTATGACTTCTCAGGTGATTATTATGAGCAAGAGGAAGAATCCCATTAGCATTGAGCATGCTGAAACCATTCAAGGCCTTATACTCCTCAATCAGATCACCTTGCAGGTGCTTAGTCTCCAGACACTGTAATTTGCAATACTTAAGCCTTTCTTCGTAAAAGCAACCCTTTGTTCCATTCACTAATCTTGTTGCCCTTCTCTGTACTTGTTCCAACAGCTCTACATCCTTCTTAAAATGAGGCCTCCAGACCTGTATACAATACTCAAGGTACAGCCTGACCATTGCCTTATACAAGGGGATAATCACCTCCGTATCTCTGCTAGAAAAATTCCTGTATATCATTGACAAGACACCATGAGCTACTCTTGCAGACTGTCTGCACTGCTCAGAAAACTTCACATCTGACTTCATAATTACCCCCTGGTCCTTTTCATTCTCTACTACAGTTAGTATCACACAGTTGATATGTTACTCTAGGATTACTGCTTCCCATAAGCAGTACTTTACATTTGTCAATGTTAAACTTCAGTTGCCACTTTTCAACCCATCTGCTCAACTTTTCTAGATCGTGTTGCAGCAGTGTACTTTCATTAGTGTCATTAACAGCCCTGCCGACCTTCATATCGTCTGCAAACTCAGACATTAAGCCTCATATACCATCATCAATATCATTAATAAATACAGAAAACAACAATGGGCCCAAAACTGAACCCTGGTGGACTCCACTAATAACATTAGTCCACAAAGAGCAGTGTCCATTGATTACCACTCTGTCTTCTCCCACTCAACCATCCCTTTATCCATAGCAGCAATTTGCCTCCAATGCCACACCGCTCCAATTTGTGCAGCAGTCTTCCATGTACAACAGTATCAAAAGCCTTTCTGAGATCCCAATATATGATATCAAAATTATCCAGTTAAATTGGTCAGACAAGACTTCCCTTTAACAAACCCATTTAGACATCAATGCTGGTAATTACCACATTGGCAGAATTTGTGTAAGTTTTGTGAATATATGGCAAATAATAAGCAATTATTCTTATCCAACAAAATATCAATTTTTAAATCTCTTAATTTTTACCCCTCGATGTGGGCACCTGTACGTGGTGAGGGGACCTCCCATTGACGCTGCTGGACTTCCAGACTAGCATCACTGGGATCCAACGCCCACAGCCCAGGTTCCAGGCTTACATTAATGGAATCCGGCGTGTTTGCCGTGCGCTGCGACCCGTGGAAATTCGTAAAGGGGGATCCCGGTGGTTGAGGGGCCCATCTTCAATACACCACTTTGGCCCCTGCTTCGACAAGACGGGTGGTCCTGGAAGGCCCGGCTAGGATCAATCGGCTAGTAGGCTCGCCTGCGAGGGTCAACCGTGTCAATGCCACGCACCTACCCTCATGGTCCGAGGGACAGGATTCAGGCTGGCGGCGGTGCGGGTATAGTGTCTGGGTAGCCCTGGCGTTCCACTCCCGAGCGCATTTATTGCATGCCGAGTAGTGGGCGTCCCTTTGGGCTTCATGGTGGGTGGGGAGCCCGGGCACTGAACAATTTAAAAAACTCAATGAATCCTGAAAAACTTATTTCTTCAGGGGCCCCAACCCGGTCCCTATCTGAAACCATAGACAAAGATTCAGATAGCATTATTGCTAAAAAGAGGCAGCGAACGGAATTACCATCAGGGCCTGTCCCAAGGTTCTTAATTATGCATTCTACCAATGAAACACTGATTGGTAAAATGTCGCCCTTTTTTATTCAAAAAGGGTTAGACGGGTTAGCAGGTTCACCCAAATCAGTTAAGAGGCTTCGTTCTGGAGACCTTTTAATTGAAACTAAAAATGACAGGCAATCTGAACATCTACTCCGAACAACATCAATCGGAGGAATACCTATAACAGTGACACCACACAGAACACTCAATTCATCGAGAGGTGTCATTTCGGAGTGGGACCTTCTCGACGTAACTGAGGAGGAAATCTGCTCCGAATTAAAACCATGTGGAGTTATTGCCATCAAGAGAATTACTGCGCGAAGGGATGGAAAACTTGTTAAAACTAGGAGCGTTATCCTGACTTTTAACTCTCCTAAACCTCCTGAAGAGATTAAAGCTGGATACATCAATTGTTCAGTTCGTCCATACGTTCCAAACCTTTTATGGTGTTTTAAATGCCAGAAGTATGGACATTCTCAAGTGGCCTGCCGTGGAGTCCTTGCATGCACTCAATGCGGTGCAAAGGACCACGAAACAACAGCATGTTCAGCTGCAAAACCCACCTGTATTAACTGTGAAGGCGAACACCCGGCCTACTCACGAGCATGCCAGAGGTGGAAAAAAGAAAAAGAAATTCAACGGCTGAAGGCAGAGCTAAATATATCGTACCAGGAGGCCAGGAAATCGGTGAAACCCCCGAATATCAACAAACCTACCTACGCCCAGAAGGTAGCAGGGAGATGTTCCGTCGGAACTCAGACGGACATGACCATTCCTCCAAAGGAGTCTTTCACTCCCATCGTGCGTTACCTCTTAAGTTCTCCAAAACCTGCACAGAAAAACCAATCAGCTGCCACTTCTATATCAGTACCTCCTAATGCTCCACAAGTAACAAAGGATTACTTGTGGAGCATTAGAAATTATGAAAGAAAAGAATAAGAAAGGAGAAGTCTCCCCTAGTACCCACGACAACATGGATGTCGAGCAGAAGGAGGTACCAGAAGATTCAGTCTTGGAACTCTTTGCGGTGGAAGAAATGGACATGGGACAGCATCCATTCTTTCCCAAAAAAGATAAACCCAAGACTGATAAAAGTAAGCCCTCAGCACCTCGGAAGCGGCCTGATGGACCCACCAAGCCCAAATAATGGCTAAATTCCTAAAATGGAATTGTCGTGGATTCCGGCAAAATATTGATGACATCAAGGCCCTCCTGAAAAAGCACGAGCCAGTTTGCTTTTGCTTGCAGGAGACATATCTAAAGGCTAATGATGATCCCACCATGCACAACATCACAATTTTTCGAAAGGATAGAATTGTGGATGGCTCTGCTCATGGGGGAGTGGCTATCCTTGTGGGTAACCAGACCCCAATGCAGCCCTTGCTAATTACAACTAGCATAGAAGCTGTTGCAATTCGCCTTACGGTGGGATTTTTATTAACGGTCTGCTCTATCTATTTGCCACCTGGGACTGACATCTCCCAGGAAGACCTTGATGATCTTCTAACGCAGTTGCCTCCCCCTTACTTACTT